>NC_134353.1:668003465-668603465 GCF_048569485.1 Anomaloglossus baeobatrachus
TAATTATCAATGCCGCAAAGACAAGAGACTGATCACTGTATTTCTTCTAATCTATGGACGAAATGCCCACTGCATTTACATTAGACTGTGTACGGACTGCCACAGCATTTATGCTAGGTGTGGACTGACAGACCAAAGTATTTATTTCAAACTGTGGACTCATGGCCACTGCATTTAAGCTGGACTGTGGAATGACTGACCACAGCATTTACACTAGCTATTTACTGACTGAACAGTATTTATACCATGCTTTCACAGTATTTATACCAGAATGTGGACTTACAGTCCACAGCATTTACGCCAGACTGTCAACCGACTGACAAACGTAATTACGCTTAGTGTGTGCTGACTGACAACAGTATTTATACCAGCCTGTGGGTTATCTAACCACAGCATTTATACTAGTCTGTAAACTAATTGGCCACAGCAGTCAAACTCGTTTGTGGACTGACTGACCATAACATTTACTGTAGACTGTAATCTGTCTGACTACAGCTTTTACAATACACTGTAGGCTGAGTGACCACAGTCGTCATTCCTGAGATAGGTATTTTTGGCCCTAGTGTGTTATACATTTTGGTGTGTATAGCTTGTAGCAGGAGCATATTATCATGCTTTTGACTTTTTTTGCAGGTGACTGACGCCTATTGAAATAGTGGAACGGCAAACGTTTCCTTGTGAACTCCAAGGAGAGAATGAGAAAAACCACACAACAGGTAATTAATTTTTATATTAATTACTGATAATTGTCTGTCTAGTCTAGGCATACGTTCTAGACCTGTAGAGGTGTAATAACACCTTCCTGATACATGAAAATATAATGTTTGTGTTTTGAACATGTATAACGTCTATACACAAATCTTAGTATTACGCAACCATATTTCAGGTACAGAGATAAGGAACATTTCTTCTCCTTATCCTGGGTTTTATAAAGTGAGGAATCCCCTCTTATCTTTCATAGAAGAGATTTGATATCAGCGGTGTAATTATCAATGCCGCAAAGACAAGAGACTGATCACTGTATTTCTTCTAATCTATGGACCAAATGCCAACTGCATTTACATTAGACTGTGTACGGACTGCCACAGCATTTATGCTAGGTGTGGACTGACAGACCAAAGTATTTATTTCAAAATGTGGACTCATGGCCACTGCATTTAAGCTGGACTGTGGAATGACTGACCACAGCATTTACAATAGCTATGTACTGACTGAACAGTATTTATACCATGCTTTCACAGTATTTATACCAGAATGTGGACCTACAGTCCACAGCATTTACGCCAGACTGTCAACCGACTGACAAACGTAATTACGCTTAGTGTGTGCTGACTGACCACAGTATTTATACCAGCCTGTGGGTTATCTAACCACAGCATTTATACTAGTCTGTAAACTAATTGGCCACAGAAGTCAAACTCGTTTGTGGACTGACTGACCATAACATTTACTGTAGACTGTAATCTGTCTGACTACAGCTTTTACAATACACTGTTGGTTGAGTGACCACAGTCGTCATTCCTGAGATAGGTATCTTTGGCCCTAGTGTGTTATACATTTTGGTGTGTATAGCTTGTAGCAGGAGCATATTATCACGCTTTTGACTTTTTTGCAGGTGACTGACGCCTATTGAAATAGTGGAACGGCAAACGTTTCCTTGTGAACTCCAAGGAGAGAATGAAAAAAACTACACAACAGGTAATTAATTTTAATATTAATTACTGATAATTGTCTGTCTAGTCTAGGCATAAGTTCTAGACCTGTAGAGGTGTAATAACACCTTTCTGGTACATGAAATTATAATGTTTGTGTTTTGAACATGTATAACGTCTATACACAAATCTTAGTATAACACAACCATATCTCAGGTACAGAGATAAGGAACATTTCTTCTCCTTATCCTGGGTTTTGTAAAGTGAGGAATCCCCTCTTATCTTTCATAGAAGAGATTTGATATCAGCGGTGTAATTATCAATGCCGCAAAGACAAGAGACTGATCACTGTATTTCTTCTAATCTATGGACCAAATGCCCACTGCATTTACATTAGACTGTGTACGGACTGCCACAGCATTTATGCTAGGTGTGGACTGACAGACCAAAGTATTTATTTCAAAATGTGGACTCATGGCCACTGCATTTAAGCTGGACTGTGGAATGACTGACCACAGCATTTACACTAGCTATGTACTGACTGAACAGTATTTATACCATGCTTTCACAGTATTTATACCAGAATGTGGACTTACAGTCCACAGCATTTACGCCAGACTGTCAACCGACTGACAAACGTAATTACGCTTAGTGTGTGCTGACTGACCACAGTATTTATACCAGCCTGTGGGTTATCTAACCACAGCATTTATACTAGTCTGTAAAATAATTGGCCACAGCAGTCAAACTCGTTTGTGGACTGACTGACCATAACATTTACTGTAGACTGTAATCTGTCTGACTACAGCTTTTACAATACACTGTAGGCTTAGTGACCACAGTCGTCATTCCTGAGATAGGTATTTTTGGCCCTAGTGTGTTATACATTTTGGTGTGTATAGCTTGTAGCAGGAGCATATTATCACGCTTTTGACCTTTTTGCAGGTGACTGACGCCTATTGAAATAGTGGAACGGCAAACGTTTCCTTGTAAACTCCAAGGAGAGAATGAGAAAAATCACACAACAGGTAATTAATTTTTATATTAATTACTGATAATTGTCTATCTAGTCTAGGCATAAGTTCTAGACCTGTAGAGGTGTAATAACACCTTCCTGATACATGAAGATATAATGTTTGTGTTTTGAACATGTATAACGTCTATACACAAATCTTAGTATAACACTACCATATCTCAGGTACAGAGATAAGGAACATTTCTTCTCCTTATCCTGGGTTTTGTAAAGTGAGGAATCCCCTCTTATCTTTCATAGAAGAGATTTGATATCAGCGGTGTAATTATCAATGCCGCAAAGACAAGAGACTGATCACTGTATTTCTTCTAATCTATGGACGAAATGCCCACTGCATTTACATTAGACTGTGTACGGACTGCCACAGCATTTATGCTAGGTGTGGACTGACAGACCAAAGTATTTATTTCAAAATGTGGACTCATGGCCACTGCATTTAAGCTGGACTGTGGAATGACTGACCACAGCATTTACACTAGCTATGTACTGACTGAACAGTATTTATACCATGCTTTCACAGTTTTTATACCAGAATGTGGACTTACAGTCCACAGCATTTACGCCAGACTGTCAACCGACTGACAAACGTAATTACGCTTAGTGTGTGCTGACTGACAACAGTATTTATGCCAGCCTGTGGGTTATCTAACCACAGCATTTATGCTAGTCTGTAAACTAATTGGCCACAGCAGTCAAACTCGTTTGTGGACTGACTGACCATAACATTTACTGTAGACTGTAATCTGTCTGACTACAGCTTTTACAATACACTGTAGGCTGAGTGACCACAGTCGTCATTCCTGAGATAGGTATTTTTTGCCCTAGTGTGTTATACATTTTGGTGTGTATAGCTTGTAGCAGGAGCATATTATCACGCTTTTGACTTTTTTTGCAGGTGACTGACGCCTATTGAAAAAGTGGAACGGCAAATGTTTCCTTGTGAACTCCAAGGAGAGAATGAGAAAAATCACACAACAGGTAATTAATTTTTATATTAATTACTGATAATTGTCTATCTAGTCTAGGCATAAGTTCTAGACCTGTAGAGGTGTAATAAGACCTTCCTGATACATGAAGATATAATGTTTGTGTTTTGAACATGTATAATGTCTATACACAAATCTTAGTATAACACAACCATATCTAAGGTACAGAGATAGGAACATTTCTTCTCCTTATCCTGGGTTTTGTAAAGTGAGGAATCCCCTCTTATCTTTCATAGAAGAGATTTGATATCAGCGGTGTAATTATCAATGCCGCAAAGACAAGAGATTGATCACTGTATTTCTTGTAATCTATGGACCAAATGCCCACTGCATTTACATTAGACTGTGTACGGACTGCCACAGCATTTATGCTAGGTGTGGACTGACAGACCAAAGTATTTATTTCAAAATGTGAACTCATGGCCACTGCATTTAAGCTGGACTGTGGAATGACTGACCACAGCATTTACACTAGCTATGTACTGACTGAACAGTATTTATACCATGCTTTCACAGTATTTATACCAGAATGTGGACTTACAGTCCACAGCATTTACGCCAGACTGTCAACCGACTGACAAACGTAATTACGCTTAGTGTGTGCTGACTGACAACAGTATTTATACCAGCCTGTGGGTTATCTAACCACAGCATTTATACTAGTCTGTAAACTAATTGACCACAGAAGTCAAACTCGTTTGTGGACTGACTGACCATAACATTTACTGTAGACTGTAATCTGTCTGACTACAGCTTTTACAATACACTGTATGCTAAGTGACCACAGTCGTCATTCCTGAGATAGGTATTTTTGGCCCTAGTGTGTTATACATTTTGGTGTGTATAGCTTGTAGCAGGAGCATATTATCACGCTTTTGACTTTTTTGAAGGTGACTGACGCCTATTGAAATAGTGGAACGGCAAATGTTTCCTTGTGAACTCCAAGGAGAGAATGAGAAAAATCACACAACAGGTAATTAATTTTTATATTAATTACTGATAATTGTCTATCTAGTCTAGGCATAAGTTCTAGACCTTTAGAGGTGTAATAACACCTTCCTGATACATGAAAATATAATGTTTGTGTTTTGAACATGTATAATGTCTAAACACAAATCTTAGTATAACACAACCATATCTAAGGTACAGAGATAGGAACATTTCTTCTCCTTATCCTGGGTTTTGTAAAGTGAGGAATCCCCTCTTATCTTTCATAGAAGAGATTTGATATCAGCGGTGTAATTATCAATGCCGCAAAGACAAGAGACTGATCACTGTATTTCTTCTAATCTATGGACCAAATGCCCACTGCATTTACATTAGACTGTGTACGGACTGCCACAGCATTTATGCTAGGTGTGGACTGACAGACCAAAGTATTTATTTCAAAATTTGGACTCATGGCCACTGCATTTAAGCTGGACTGTGGAATGACTGACCACAGCATTTACACTAGCTATGTACTGACTGAACAGCATTTTTACCATGCTTTTACAGTATTTATACCAGAATGTGGACTTACAGTCCACAGCATTTACGCCAGACTGTCAACCGACTGACAAACGTAATTACGCTTAGTGTGTGCTGACTGACCACAGTATTTATACCAGCCTGTGGGTTATCTAACCACAGCATTTATACTAGTCTGTAAACTAATTGGCCACAGAAGTCAAACTCGTTTGTGGACTGACTGACCATAACATTTACTGTAGACTGTAATCTGTCTGACTACAGCTTTTACAATACACTGTAGGCTAAGGGACCACAGTCGTCATTCCTGAGATAGGTATTTTTGGCCCTAGTGTGTTATACATTTTGGTGTGTATAGCTTGTAGCAGGAGCATATTATCACGCTCTTGACTTTTTTGCAGGTGACTGACGCCTATTGAAATAGTGGAACGGCAAACGTTTTCTTGTGAACTCCAAGGAGAGAATGAGAAAAATCACACAACAGGTAATTAATTTTTATATTAATTACTGATAATTGTCTATCTAGTCTAGGCATAAGTTCTAGACCTGTAGAGGTGTAATAACACCTTCCTGATACATGAAGATATAATGTTTGTGTTTTGAACATGTATAACGTCTATACACAAATCTTAGTATAACACAACCATATCTCAGGTACAGAGATAAGGAACATTTCTTCTCCTTATCCTGGGTTTTGTAAAGTGAGGAATCCCCTCTTATCTTTCATAGAAGAGATTTGATATCAGCGGTGTAATTATCAATGCCGCAAAGACAAGAGACTGATCACTGTATTTCTTCTAATCTATGGACCAAATGCCCACTGCATTTACATTAGACTGTGTACGGACTGCCACAGCATTTATGCTATGTGTGGACTGACAGACCAAAGTATTTATTTCAAAATGTGGATTCATGGCCACTGCATTTAAGCTGGACTGTGGAATGACTGACCACAGCATTTACTCTAGCTATATACTGGCTGAACAGTATTTATACCATGCTTTCACAGTATTTATACCAGAATGTGGACGTACAGTCCACAGCATTTACGCCAGACTGTCAACCGACTGACAAACGTAATTACGCTTAGTGTGTGCTGACTGACCACAGTATTTATACCAGCCTGTGGGTTATCTAACCACAGCATTTATACTAGTCTGTAAACTAATTGGCCACAGAAGTCAAACTCGTTTGTGGACTGACTGACCATAACATTTACTGTAGACTGTAATCTGTCTGACTACAGCTTTTACAATACACTGTAGGCTTAGTGACCACAGTCGTCATTCCTGAGATAGGTATTTTTGGCCCTAGTGTGTTATACATTTTGGTGTGTATAGCTTGTAGCAGGAGCATATTATCACGCTTTTGACCTTTTTGCAGGTGACTGACGCCTATTGAAATAGTGGAACGGCAAACGTTTCCTTGTAAACTCCAAGGAGAGAATGAGAAAAATCACACAACAGGTAATTAATTTTTATATTAATTACTGATAATTGTCTATCTAGTCTAGGCATAAGTTCTAGACCTGTAGAGGTGTAATAACACCTTCCTGATACATGAAGATATAATGTTTGTGTTTTGAACATGTATAACGTCTATACACAAATCTTAGTATAACACTACCATATCTCAGGTACAGAGATAAGGAACATTTCTTCTCCTTATCCTGGGTTTTGTAAAGTGAGGAATCCCCTCTTATCTTTCATAGAAGAGATTTGATATCAGCGGTGTAATTATCAATGCCGCAAAGACAAGAGACTGATCACTGTATTTCTTCTAATCTATGGACGAAATGCCCACTGCATTTACATTAGACTGTGTACGGACTGCCACAGCATTTATGCTAGGTGTGGACTGACAGACCAAAGTATTTATTTCAAACTGTGGACTCATGGCCACTGCATTTAAGCTGGACTGTGGAATGACTGACCACAGCATTTACACTAGCTATTTACTGACTGAACAGTATTTATACCATGCTTTCACAGTATTTATACCAGAATGTGGACTTACAGTCCACAGCATTTACGCCAGACTGTCAACCGACTGACAAACGTAATTACGCTTAGTGTGTGCTGACTGACAACAGTATTTATACCAGCCTGTGGGTTATCTAACCACAGCATTTATACTAGTCTGTAAACTAATTGGCCACAGCAGTCAAACTCGTTTGTGGACTGACTGACCATAACATTTACTGTAGACTGTAATCTGTCTGACTACAGCTTTTACAATACACTGTAGGCTGAGTGACCACAGTCGTCATTCCTGAGATAGGTATTTTTGGCCCTAGTGTGTTATACATTTTGGTGTGTATAGCTTGTAGCAGGAGCATATTATCATGCTTTTGACTTTTTTTGCAGGTGACTGACGCCTATTGAAATAGTGGAACGGCAAACGTTTCCTTGTGAACTCCAAGGAGAGAATGAGAAAAACCACACAACAGGTAATTAATTTTTATATTAATTACTGATAATTGTCTGTCTAGTCTAGGCATACACTCTAGACCTGTAGAGGTGTAATAACACCTTCCTGATACATGAAAATATAATGTTTGTGTTTTGAACATGTATAACGTCTATACACAAATCTTAGTATTACGCAACCATATTTCAGGTACAGAGATAAGGAACATTTCTTCTCCTTATCCTGGGTTTTATAAAGTGAGGAATCCCCTCTTATCTTTCATAGAAGAGATTTGATATCAGCGGTGTAATTATCAATGCCGCAAAGACAAGAGACTGATCACTGTATTTCTTCTAATCTATGGACCAAATGCCAACTGCATTTACATTAGACTGTGTACGGACTGCCACAGCATTTATGCTAGGTGTGGACTGACAGACCAAAGTATTTATTTCAAAATGTGGACTCATGGCCACTGCATTTAAGCTGGACTGTGGAATGACTGACCACAGCATTTACAATAGCTATGTACTGACTGAACAGTATTTATACCATGCTTTCACAGTATTTATACCAGAATGTGGACCTACAGTCCACAGCATTTACGCCAGACTGTCAACCGACTGACAAACGTAATTACGCTTAGTGTGTGCTGACTGACCACAGTATTTATACCAGCCTGTGGGTTATCTAACCACAGCATTTATACTAGTCTGTAAACTAATTGGCCACAGAAGTCAAACTCGTTTGTGGACTGACTGACCATAACATTTACTGTAGACTGTAATCTGTCTGACTACAGCTTTTACAATACACTGTTGGTTGAGTGACCACAGTCGTCATTCCTGAGATAGGTATCTTTGGCCCTAGTGTGTTATACATTTTGGTGTGTATAGCTTGTAGCAGGAGCATATTATCACGCTTTTGACTTTTTTGCAGGTGACTGACGCCTATTGAAATAGTGGAACGGCAAACGTTTCCTTGTGAACTCCAAGGAGAGAATGAAAAAAACTACACAACAGGTAATTAATTTTAATATTAATTACTGATAATTGTCTGTCTAGTCTAGGCATAAGTTCTAGACCTGTAGAGGTGTAATAACACCTTTCTGGTACATGAAATTATAATGTTTGTGTTTTGAACATGTATAACGTCTATACACAAATCTTAGTATAACACAACCATATCTCAGGTACAGAGATAAGGAACATTTCTTCTCCTTATCCTGGGTTTTGTAAAGTGAGGAATCCCCTCTTATCTTTCATAGAAGAGATTTGATATCAGCGGTGTAATTATCAATGCCGCAAAGACAAGAGACTGATCACTGTATTTCTTCTAATCTATGGACCAAATGCCCACTGCATTTACATTAGACTGTGTACGGACTGCCACAGCATTTATGCTAGGTGTGGACTGACAGACCAAAGTATTTATTTCAAAATGTGGACTCATGGCCACTGCATTTAAGCTGGACTGTGGAATGACTGACCACAGCATTTACACTAGCTATGTACTGACTGAACAGTATTTATACCATGCTTTCACAGTATTTATACCAGAATGTGGACTTACAGTCCACAGCATTTACGCCAGACTGTCAACCGACTGACAAACGTAATTACGCTTAGTGTGTGCTGACTGACCACAGTATTTATACCAGCCTGTGGGTTATCTAACCACAGCATTTATACTAGTCTGTAAAATAATTGGCCACAGCAGTCAAACTCGTTTGTGGACTGACTGACCATAACATTTACTGTAGACTGTAATCTGTCTGACTACAGCTTTTACAATACACTGTAGGCTTAGTGACCACAGTCGTCATTCCTGAGATAGGTATTTTTGGCCCTAGTGTGTTATACATTTTGGTGTGTATAGCTTGTAGCAGGAGCATATTATCACGCTTTTGACCTTTTTGCAGGTGACTGACGCCTATTGAAATAGTGGAACGGCAAACGTTTCCTTGTAAACTCCAAGGAGAGAATGAGAAAAATCACACAACAGGTAATTAATTTTTATATTAATTACTGATAATTGTCTATCTAGTCTAGGCATAAGTTCTAGACCTGTAGAGGTGTAATAACACCTTCCTGATACATGAAGATATAATGTTTGTGTTTTGAACATGTATAACGTCTATACACAAATCTTAGTATAACACTACCATATCTCAGGTACAGAGATAAGGAACATTTCTTCTCCTTATCCTGGGTTTTGTAAAGTGAGGAATCCCCTCTTATCTTTCATAGAAGAGATTTGATATCAGCGGTGTAATTATCAATGCCGCAAAGACAAGAGACTGATCACTGTATTTCTTCTAATCTATGGACGAAATGCCCACTGCATTTACATTAGACTGTGTACGGACTGCCACAGCATTTATGCTAGGTGTGGACTGACAGACCAAAGTATTTATTTCAAAATGTGGACTCATGGCCACTGCATTTAAGCTGGACTGTGGAATGACTGACCACAGCATTTACACTAGCTATGTACTGACTGAACAGTATTTATACCATGCTTTCACAGTTTTTATACCAGAATGTGGACTTACAGTCCACAGCATTTACGCCAGACTGTCAACCGACTGACAAACGTAATTACGCTTAGTGTGTGCTGACTGACAACAGTATTTATGCCAGCCTGTGGGTTATCTAACCACAGCATTTATGCTAGTCTGTAAACTAATTGGCCACAGCAGTCAAACTCGTTTGTGGACTGACTGACCATAACATTTACTGTAGACTGTAATCTGTCTGACTACAGCTTTTACAATACACTGTAGGCTGAGTGACCACAGTCGTCATTCCTGAGATAGGTATTTTTTGCCCTAGTGTGTTATACATTTTGGTGTGTATAGCTTGTAGCAGGAGCATATTATCACGCTTTTGACTTTTTTTGCAGGTGACTGACGCCTATTGAAAAAGTGGAACGGCAAATGTTTCCTTGTGAACTCCAAGGAGAGAATGAGAAAAATCACACAACAGGTAATTAATTTTTATATTAATTACTGATAATTGTCTATCTAGTCTAGGCATAAGTTCTAGACCTGTAGAGGTGTAATAAGACCTTCCTGATACATGAAGATATAATGTTTGTGTTTTGAACATGTATAATGTCTATACACAAATCTTAGTATAACACAACCATATCTAAGGTACAGAGATAGGAACATTTCTTCTCCTTATCCTGGGTTTTGTAAAGTGAGGAATCCCCTCTTATCTTTCATAGAAGAGATTTGATATCAGCGGTGTAATTATCAATGCCGCAAAGACAAGAGATTGATCACTGTATTTCTTGTAATCTATGGACCAAATGCCCACTGCATTTACATTAGACTGTGTACGGACTGCCACAGCATTTATGCTAGGTGTGGACTGACAGACCAAAGTATTTATTTCAAAATGTGAACTCATGGCCACTGCATTTAAGCTGGACTGTGGAATGACTGACCACAGCATTTACACTAGCTATGTACTGACTGAACAGTATTTATACCATGCTTTCACAGTATTTATACCAGAATGTGGACTTACAGTCCACAGCATTTACGCCAGACTGTCAACCGACTGACAAACGTAATTACGCTTAGTGTGTGCTGACTGACAACAGTATTTATACCAGCCTGTGGGTTATCTAACCACAGCATTTATACTAGTCTGTAAACTAATTGACCACAGAAGTCAAACTCGTTTGTGGACTGACTGACCATAACATTTACTGTAGACTGTAATCTGTCTGACTACAGCTTTTACAATACACTGTATGCTAAGTGACCACAGTCGTCATTCCTGAGATAGGTATTTTTGGCCCTAGTGTGTTATACATTTTGGTGTGTATAGCTTGTAGCAGGAGCATATTATCACGCTTTTGACTTTTTTGAAGGTGACTGACGCCTATTGAAATAGTGGAACGGCAAATGTTTCCTTGTGAACTCCAAGGAGAGAATGAGAAAAATCACACAACAGGTAATTAATTTTTATATTAATTACTGATAATTGTCTATCTAGTCTAGGCATAAGTTCTAGACCTTTAGAGGTGTAATAACACCTTCCTGATACATGAAAATATAATGTTTGTGTTTTGAACATGTATAACGTCTATACACAAATCTTAGTATAACGCAACCATATTTCAGGTACAGAGATAAGGAACATTTCTTCTCCTTATCCTGGGTTTTATAAAGTGAGGAATCCCCTCTTATCTTTCATAGAAGAGATTTGATATCAGGGGTGTAATTATCAATGCCACAAAGACAAGAGACTGATCACTGTATTTCTTCTAATCTATGGACCAAATGCCCACTGCATTTACATTAGACTGTGTACGGACTGCCACAGCATTTATGCTAGGTGTGGACTGACAGACCAAAGTATTTATTTCAAAATTTGGACTCATGGCCACTGCATTTAAGCTGGACTGTGGAATGACTGACCACAGCATTTACTCTAGCTATATACTGACTGAACAGTATTTTTACCATGCTTTCACAGTATTTATACCAGAATGTGGACTTACAGTCCACAGCATTTACGCCAGACTGTCAACCGACTGACAAACGTAATTACGCTTAGTGTGTGCTGACTTACCACAGTATTTATACCAGCCTGTGGGTTATCTAACCACAGCATTTATACTAGTCTGTAAACTAATTGGCCACAGAAGTCAAACTCGTTTGTGGACTGACTGACCATAACATTTACTGTAGACTGTAATCTGTCTGACTACAGCTTTTACAATACACTGTAGGCTGAGTGACCACAGTCGTCATTCCTGAGATAGGTATTTTTGGCCCTAGTGTGTTATACATTTTGGTGTGTATAGCTTGTAGCAGGAGCATATTATCACGCTTTTGACTTTTTTTGCAGGTGACTGACGCCTATTGAAATAGTGGAACGGCAAACGTTTCCTTGTGAACTCCAAGGAGAGAATGAGAAAAACCACACAACAGGTAATTAATTTTTATATTAATTACTGATAATTGTCTGTCTAGTCTAGGCATAAGTTCTAGACCTGTAGAGGTGTAATAAGACCTTCCTGATACATGAAAATATAATGTTTGTGTTTTGAACATGTATAATGTCTAAACACAAATCTTAGTATAACACAACCATATCTAAGGTACAGAGATAGGAACATTTCTTCTCCTTATCCTGGGTTTTGTAAAGTGAGGAATCCCCTCTTATCTTTCATAGAAGAGATTTGATATCAGCGGTGTAATTATCAATGCCGCAAAGACAAGAGACTGATCACTGTATTTCTTCTAATCTATGGACCAAATGCCCACTGCATTTACATTAGACTGTGTACGGACTGCCACAGCATTTATGCTAGGTGTGGACTGACAGACCAAAGTATTTATTTCAAAATTTGGACTCATGGCCACTGCATTTAAGCTGGACTGTGGAATGACTGACCACAGCATTTACACTAGCTATGTACTGACTGAACAGCATTTTTACCATGCTTTTACAGTATTTATACCAGAATGTGGACTTACAGTCCACAGCATTTACGCCAGACTGTCAACCGACTGACAAACGTAATTACGCTTAGTGTGTGCTGACTGACCACAGTATTTATACCAGCCTGTGGGTTATCTAACCACAGCATTTATACTAGTCTGTAAACTAATTGGCCACAGAAGTCAAACTCGTTTGTGGACTGACTGACCATAACATTTACTGTAGACTGTAATCTGTCTGACTACAGCTTTTACAATACACTGTAGGCTAAGGGACCACAGTCGTCATTCCTGAGATAGGTATTTTTGGCCCTAGTGTGTTATACATTTTGGTGTGTATAGCTTGTAGCAGGAGCATATTATCACGCTCTTGACTTTTTTGCAGGTGACTGACGCCTATTGAAATAGTGGAACGGCAAACGTTTTCTTGTGAACTCCAAGGAGAGAATGAGAAAAATCACACAACAGGTAATTAATTTTTATATTAATTACTGATAATTGTCTATCTAGTCTAGGCATAAGTTCTAGACCTGTAGAGGTGTAATAACACCTTCCTGATACATGAAGATATAATGTTTGTGTTTTGAACATGTATAACGTCTATACACAAATCTTAGTATAACACAACCATATCTCAGGTACAGAGATAAGGAACATTTCTTCTCCTTATCCTGGGTTTTGTAAAGTGAGGAATCCCCTCTTATCTTTCATAGAAGAGATTTGATATCAGCGGTGTAATTATCAATGCCGCAAAGACAAGAGACTGATCACTGTATTTCTTCTAATCTATGGACCAAATGCCCACTGCATTTACATTAGACTGTGTACGGACTGCCACAGCATTTATGCTATGTGTGGACTGACAGACCAAAGTATTTATTTCAAAATGTGGATTCATGGCCACTGCATTTAAGCTGGACTGTGGAATGACTGACCACAGCATTTACTCTAGCTATATACTGGCTGAACAGTATTTATACCATGCTTTCACAGTATTTATACCAGAATGTGGACGTACAGTCCACAGCATTTACGCCAGACTGTCAACCGACTGACAAACGTAATTACGCTTAGTGTGTGCTGACTGACCACAGTATTTATACCAGCCTGTGGGTTATCTAACCACAGCATTTATACTAGTCTGTAAACTAATTGGCCACAGAAGTCAAACTCGTTTGTGGACTGACTGACCATAACATTTACTGTAGACTGTAATCTGTCTGACTACAGCTTTTACAATACACTGTAGGCTAAGGGACCACAGTCGTCATTCCTGAGATAGGTATTTTTGTCCCTAGTGTGTTATACATTTTGGTGTGTATAGCTTGTAGCAGGAGCATATTATCGCGCTTTTGACTTTTTTGCAGGTGACTGACGCCTATTGAAATAGTGGAACGGCAAACGTTTCCTTTTGAACTCCAAGGAGAGAATGAGAAAAATCACACAACAGGTAATTAATTTTTATATTAATTACTGATAATTGTCTGTCTAGTCTAGGCATAAGTTCTAGACCTGTAGAGGTGTAATAACACCTTCCTGATACATGAAAATATAATGTTTGTGTTTTGAACATGTATAACGTCTATACACAAATCTTAGTATAATGCAACCATATTTCAGGTACAGAGATAAGGAACATTTCTTCTCCTTATCCTGGGTTTTATAAAATGAGGAATCCCCTCTTATCTTTCATAGAAGAGATTTGATATCAGGGGTGTAATTATCAATGCCACAAAGACAAGAGACTGATCACTGTATTTCTTCTAATCTATGGACCAAATGCCCACTGCATTTACATTAGACTGTGTACGGACTGCCACAGCATTTATGCTAGGTGTGGACTGACAGACCAAAGTATTTATTTCAAAATGTGGATTCATGGCCACTGCATTTAAGCTGGACTGTGGAATGACTGACCACAGCATTTACTCTAGCTATATACTGGCTGAACAGTATTTATACCATGCTTTCACAGTATTTATACCAGAATGTGGACGTACAGTCCACAGCATTTACGCCAGACTGTCAACCGACTGACAAACGTAATTACGCTTAGTGTGTGCTGACTGACCACAGTATTTATACCAGCCTGTGGGTTATCTAACCACAGCATTTATACTAGTCTGTAAACTAATTGGCCACAGAAGTCAAACTCGTTTGTGGACTTACTGACCATAACATTTACTGTAGACTGTAATCTGTCTGACTACAGCTTTTACAATACACTGTAGGCTAAGGGACCACAGTCATCATTCCTGAGATAGGTATTTTTGGCCCTAGTGTGTTATACATTTTGGTGTGTATAGCTTGTAGCAGGAGCATATTATCGCGCTTTTGACTTTTTTGCAGGTGACTGACGCCTATTGAAATAGTGGAACGGCAAACGTTTCCTTTTGAACTCCAAGGAGAGAATGAGAAAAATCACACAACAGGTAATTAATTTTTATATTAATTACTGATAATTGTCTGTCTAGTCTAGGCATAAGTTCTAGACCTGTAGAGGTGTAATAACACCTTCCTGATACATGAAAATATAATGTTTGTGTTTTGAACATGTATAACGTCTATACACAAATCTTAGTATAATGCAACCATATTTCAGGTACAGAGATAAGGAACATTTCTTCTCCTTATCCTGGGTTTTATAAAATGAGGAATCCCCTCTTATCTTTCATAGAAGAGATTTGATATCAGGGGTGTAATTATCAATCCCACAAAGACAAGAGACTGATCACTGTATTTCTTCTAATCTATGGACCAAATGCCCACTGCATTTACATTAGACTGTGTACGGACTGCCACAGCATTTATGCTAGGTGTGGACTGACAGACCAAAGTATTTATTTCAAAATTTGGACTCATGGCCACTGCATTTAAGCTGGACTGTGGAATGACTGACCACAGCATTTACTCTAGCTATATACTGACTGAACAGTATTTATACCATGCTTTCACAGTATTTATACCAGAATGTGGACGTACAGTCCACAGCATTTACGCCAGACTGTCAACCGACTGACAAACGTAATTACGCTTAGTGTGTGCTGACTGACCACAGTATTTATACCAGCCTGTGGGTTATCTAACCACAGCATTTATACTAGTCTGTAAACTAATTGGCCACAGAAGTCAAACTCGTTTGTGGACTTACTGACCATAACATTTACTGTAGACTGTAATCTGTCTGACTACAGCTTTTACAATACACTGTAGGCTAAGGGACCACAGTCGTCATTCCTGAGATAGGTATTTTTGGCCCTAGTGTGTTATACATTTTGGTGTGTATAGCTTGTAGCAGGAGCATATTATCACGCTTTTGACTTTTTTGCAGGTGACTGACGCCTATTGAAATAGTGGAACGGCAAACGTTTCCTTGTGAACTCCAAGGAGAGAATGAGAAAAATCACACAACAGGTAATTAATTTTTATATTAATTACTGATAATTGTCTATCTAGTCTAGGCATAAGTTCTAGACCTGTAGAGGTGTAATAACACCTTCCTGATACATGAAGATATAATGTTTGTGTTTTGAACATGTATAACGTCTATACACAAATCTTAGTATAACACAACCATATCTCAGGTACAGAGATAAGGAACATTTCTTCTCCTTATCCTGGGTTTTGTAAAGTGAGGAATCCCCTCTTATCTTTCATAGAAGAGATTTGATATCAGCGGTGTAATTATCAATGCCGCAAAGACAAGAGACTGATCACTGTATTTCTTCTAATCTATGGACCAAATGCCCACTGCATTTACATTAGACTGTGTACGGACTGCCACAGCATTTATGCTAGGTGTGGACTGACAGACCAAAGTATTTATTTCAAAATGTGGACTCATGGCCACTGCATTTAAGCTGGACTGTGGAATGATTGACCACAGCATTTACACTAGCTATGTACTGACTGAACAGTATTTATACCATGCTTTCACAGTATTTATACCAGAATGTGGACTTACAGTCCACAGCATTTACGCCAGACTGTCAACCGACTGACAAACGTAATTACGCTTAGTGTGTGCTGACTGACAACAGTATTTATACCAGCCTATGGGTTATCTAACCACAGCATTTATACTAGTCTGTAAACTAATTGGCCACAGCAGTCAAACTCGTTTGTGGACTGACTGACCATAACATTTACTGTAGACAGTAATCTGTCTGACTACAGCTTTTACAATACACTGTAGGCTGAGTGACCACAGTCGTCATTCCTGAGATAGGTATTTTTGGCCCTAGTGTGTTATACATTTTGGTGTGTATAGCTTGTAGCAGGAGCATATTATCACGCTTTTGACTTTTTTGAAGGTGACTGACGCCTATTGAAATAGTGGAACAGCAAACGTTTCCTTGTGAACTCCAAGGAGAGAATGAGAAAAATCACACAACAGGTAATTAATTTTATATTAATTACTGATAATTGTCTATCTAGTCTAGGCATAAGTTCTAGACCTTTAGAGGTGTAATAACACCTTCCTGATACATGAAAATATAATGTTTGTGTTTTGAACATGTATAACGTCTATACACAAATCTTAGTATAATGCAACCATATTTCAGATACAGAGATAAGGAACATTTCTTCTCCTTATCCTGGGATTTATAACGTGAGGAATCCCCTCTTATCTTTCATAGAAGAGATTTGATATCAGGGGTGTAATTATCAATGCCACAAAGACAAGAGACTGATCACTGTATTTCTTCTAATCTATGGACCAAATGCCCACTGCATTTACATTAGACTGTGTACGGACTGCCACAGCATTTATGCTAGGTGTGGACTGACAGACCAAAGTATTTATTTCAAAATTTGGACTCATGGCCACTGCATTTAAGCTGGACTGTGGAATGACTGACCACAGCATTTACTCTAGCTATATACTGACTGAACAGTATTTTTACCATGCTTTCACAGTATTTATACCAGAATGTGGACGTACAGTCCACAGCATTTACGCCAGACTGTCAACCGACTGACAAACGTAATTACGCTTAGTGTGTGCTGACTGACCACAGTATTTATACCAGCCTGTGGGTTATCTAACCACAGCATTTATACTAGTCTGTAAACTAATTGGCCACAGAAGTCAAACTCGTTTGTGGACTTACTGACCATAACATTTACTGTAGACTGTAATCTGTCTGACTACAGCTTTTACAATACACTGTAGGCTAAGGGACCACAGTCGTCATTCCTGAGATAGGTATTTTTGGCCCTAGTGTGTTATACATTTTGGTGTGTATAGCTTGTAGCAGGAGCATATTATCACGCTTTTGACTTTTTTGCAGGTGACTGACGCCTATTGAAATAGTGGAACGGCAAACGTTTCCTTGTGAACTCCAAGGAGAGAATGAGAAAAATCACACAACAGGTAATTAATTTTTATATTAATTACTGATAATTGTCTATCTAGTCTAGGCATAAGTTCTAGACCTGTAGAGGTGTAATAACACCTTCCTGATACATTAAGATATAATGTTTGTGTTTTGAACATGTATAACGTCTATACACAAATCTTAGTATAACACAACCATATCTCAGGTACAGAGATAAGGAACATTTCTTCTCCTTATCCTGGGTTTTGTAAAGTGAGGAATCCCCTCTTATCTTTCATAGAAGAGATTTGATATCAGTGGTGTAATTATTAATGCCGCAAAGACAAGAGACTGATCACTGTATTTCTTCTAATCTATGGACCAAATGCCCACTGCATTTACATTAGACTGTGTACGGACTGCCACAGCATTTATGCTAGGTGTGGACTGACAGACCAAAGTATTTATTTCAAAATGTGGACTCATGGCCACTGCATTTAAGCTGGACTGTGGAATGATTGACCACAGCATATACACTAGCTATGTACTGACTGAACAGTATTTATACCATGCTTTCACAGTATTTATACCAGAATGTGGACTTACAGTCCACAGCATTTACGCCAGACTGTCAACCGACTGACAAACGTAATTACGCTTAGTGTGTGCTGACTGACAACAGTATTTTTACCAGCCTATGGGTTATCTAACCACAGCATTTATACTAGTCTGTAAACTAATTGGCCACAGCAGTCAAACTTGTTTGTGGACTGACTGACCATAACATTTACTGTAGACAGTAATCTGTCTGACTACAGCTTTTACAATACACTGTAGGCTGAGTGACCACAGTCGTCATTCCTGAGATAGGTATTTTTGGCCCTAGTGTGTTATACATTTTGGTGTGTATAGCTTGTAGCAGGAGCATATTATCACGCTTTTGACTTTTTTGAAGGTGACTGACGCCTATTGAAATAGTGGAACAGCAAACGTTTCCTTGTGAACTCCAAGGAGAGAATGAGAAAAATCACACAACAGGTAATTAATTTTATATTAATTACTGATAATTGTCTATCTAGTCTAGGCATAAGTTCTAGACCTGTAGAGGTGTAATAACACCTTCCTGATACATGAAAATATAATGTTTGTGTTTTGAACATGTATAACGTCTATACACAAATCTTAGTATAACGCAACCATATTTCAGGTACAGAGATAAGGAACATTTCTTCTCCTTATCCTGGGTTTTATAAAATGAGGAATCCCCTCTTATCTTTCATAGAAGAGATTTGATATCAGCGGCGTAATCATCAATGCCGCAAAGACAAGAGACTGATCACTGTATTTCTTCTAATCTATGGACCAAATGCCCACTGCATTTACATTAGACTGTGTACGGACTGCCACAGCATTTATGCTAGGTGTGGACTGACAGACCAAAGTATTTATTTCAAAATGTGGACTCATGGCCACTGCATTTAAGCTGGACTGTGGAATGACTGACCACAGCATTTACACTAGCTATGTACTGACTGAACAGTATTTATACCATGCTTTCACAGTATTTATACCAGAATGTGGACCTACAGTCCACAGCATTTACGCCAGACTGTCAACTGACTGACAAACAAAATTACGCTTAGTGTGTGCTGACTGACCACAGTATTTATACCAGCCTGTGGGTTATCTAACCACAGCATTTATACTAGTCTGTAAACTAATTGGCCACAGAAGTCAAACTCGTTTGTGGACTGACTGACCATAACATTTACTGTAGACTGTAATCTGTCTGACTACAGCTTTTACAATACACTGTAGGCTAAGGGACCACAGTCGTCATTCCTGAGATAGGTATTTTTGGCCCTAGTGTGTTATACATTTTGGTGTGTATAGCTTGTAGCAGGAGCATATTATCACGCTTTTGACTTTTTTGCAGGTGACTGACGCCTATTGAATTAGTGGAACGGCAAACGTTTCCTTGTGAACTCCAAGGAGAGAATGAGAAAAATCACACAACAGGTAATTAATTTTTATATTAATTACTGATAATTGTCTGTCTAGTCTAGGCATAAGTTCTAGACCTGTAGAGGTGTAATAACACCTTCCTGATACATGAAAATATAATGTTTGTGTTTTGAACATGTATAATGTCTATACACAAATCTTAGTATAACACAACCATATCTAAGGTACAGAGATAGGAACATTTCTTCTCCTTATCCTGGGTTTTGTAAAGTGAGGAATCCTCTCTTATCTTTCATAGAAGAGATTTGATATCAGCGGTGTAATTGTCAATGCCGCAAAGACAAGAGACTGATCCCTGTATTTCTTCTAATCTATGGACCAAATGCCCACTGCATTTACATTAGACTGCGTACGGACTGCCACAGCATTTATGCTAGTTGTGGACTGACAGACCAAAGTATTTATTTCAAAATTTGGGCTCATGGCCACTGCATTTAAGCTGGACTGTGGAATGACTGACCACAGCATTTACACTAGCTATGTATTGACTGAACAGTATTTATACCATGCTTTCACAGTATTTATACCGGAATGTGGACTTACAGTCCACAGCATTTACGCCAGACTGTCAACCGACTGACAAACGTAATTACGCTTAGTGTGTGCTGACTGACAACAGTATTTATACCAGCCTGTGGGTTATCTAACCACAGCATTTATACTAGTCTGTAAACTAATTGGCCACAGCAGTCAAACTCGTTTGTGGACTGACTGACCATAACATTTACTGTAGACTGTAATCTGTCTGACTACAGCTTTTACAATACATTGTAAGCTGAGTGACCACAGTCGTCATTCCTGAGATAGGTATTTTTGGCCCTAGTGTGTTATACATTTTGGTGTGTATAGCTTGTAGCAGGAGCACATTATCACGCTTTTGACTTTTTTTGCAGGTGACTGACGCCTATTGAAATAGTGGAACGGCAAACGTTTCCTTGTGAACTCCAAGGAGAGAATGAGAAAAACCACACAACAGGTAATTAATTTTTATATTAATTACTGATAATTGTCTGTCTAGTCTAGGCATAAGTTCTAGGCCTGTAGAGGTTTAATAAGACCAATTGAAGTTTTGACATGACACTAGTCAGGTACAGAATATGTTTTTAACTTTAGTAGGTTAGGGACTGTCTCAGATGGGTACACCGTGACGAGGTGAGACAGCTTCTTACCTTTTTGCAAAAATGTATATACTAAGTACCCTGTTTATTAAGCACTTGCAATTTATTTATTTATAGTCAGGGTATTTTTTCTACAATTTTCTCCTTGTTTTTTTTCTAGTCTTGAGGCTGCAATTCACATGCTTGTAATGTTGCATGTTTATTGAACATTTGTCACAGCTCAGTTTTTTGGGTTTTTTTGTCTGTTTTCTTGCTTTAATGCAAGTTGGGGGTGCAGCCCTCCTGATACTGAGGCTGAACAATTACCTGCGTCTCACTTTTTGCTGTGTATTTAATCTGGGACCCAGCTAACCACTTTACCATCCATATTGAAGTTTTGACATGACACTAGTCAGGTACAGAATATGTTTTTAACTTTAGTAGGTTAGGGACTGTCTCAGATGGGTACACCGTGACGAGGTGAGACAGCTTCTTACCTTTTTGCAAAAATGTATATACTAAGTACCCTGTTTATTAAGCACTTGCAATTTATTTATTTATAGTCAGGGTATTTTTTCTACAATTTTCTCCTTGGTTTTTTTCTAGTCTTGAGGCTGCAATTCACATGCTTGTAATGTTGCATGTTTATTGAACATTTGTCACAGCTCAGTTTTTTGGGTTTTTTTGTCTGTTTTCTTGCTTTAATGCAAGTTGGGGGTGCAGCCCTCCTGATACTGAGGCTGAACAATTACCTGCGTCTCACTTTTTGCTGTGTATTTAATCTGGGACCCAGCTAACCACTTTACCATCCATATTGAAGTTTTGACATGACACTAGTCAGGTACAGAATATGTTTTTAACTTTAGTAGGTTAGGGACTGTCTCAGATGGGTACACCGTGACGAGGTGAGACAGCTTCTTACCTTTTTGCAAAAATGTATATACTAAGTACCCTGTTTATTAAGCACTTGCAATTTATTTATTTATAGTCAGGGTATTTTTTCTACAATTTTCTCCTTGGTTTTTTTCTAGTCTTGAGGCTGCAATTCACATGCTTGTAATGTTGCATGTTTATTGAACATTTGTCACAGCTCAGTTTTTTGGGTTTTTTTGTCTGTTTTCTTGCTTTAATGCAAGTTGGGGGTGCAGCCCTCCTGATACTGAGGCTGAACAATTACCTGCGTCTCACTTTTTGCTGTGTATTTAATCTGGGACCCAGCTAACCACTTTACCATCCATATTGAAGTTTTGACATGACACTAGTCAGGTACAGAATATGTTTTTAACTTTAGTAGGTTAGGGACTGTCTCAGATGGGTACACCGTGACGAGGTGAGACAGCTTCTTACCTTTTTGCAAAAATGTATATACTAAGTACCCTGTTTATTAAGCACTTGCAATTTATTTATTTATAGTCAGGGTATTTTTTCTACAATTTTCTCCTTGGTTTTTTTCTAGTCTTGAGGCTGCAATTCACATGCTTGTAATGTTGCATGTTTATTGAACATTTGTCACAGCTCAGTTTTTTGGTTTTTTTTGTCTGTTTTCTTGCTTTAATGCAAGTTGGGGGTGCAGCCCTCCTGATACTGAGGCTGAACAATTACCTGCGTCTCACTTTTTGCTGTGTATTTAATCTGGGACCCAGCTAACCACTTTACCATCCATATTGAAGTTTTGACATGACACTAGTCAGGTACAGAATATGTTTTTAACTTTAGTAGGTTAGGGACTGTCTCAGATGGGTACACCGTGACGAGGTGAGACAGCTTCTTACCTTTTTGCAAAAATGTATATACTAAGTACCCTGTTTATTAAGCACTTGCAATTTATTTATTTATAGTCAGGGTATTTTTTCTACAATTTTCTCCTTGGTTTTTTTCTAGTCTTGAGGCTGCAATTCACATGCTTGTAATGTTGCATGTTTATTGAACATTTGTCACAGCTCAGTTTTTTGGGGTTTTTTTGTCTGTTTTCTTGCTTTAATGCAAGTTGGGGGTGCAGCCCTCCTGATACTGAGGCTGAACAATTACCTGCGTCTCACTTTTTGCTGTGTATTTAATCTGGGACCCAGCTAACCACTTTACCATCCATATTGAAGTTTTGACATGACACTAGTCAGGTACAGAATATGTTTTTTAACTTTAGTAGGTTAGGGACTGTCTCAGATGGGTACACCGTGACGAGGTGAGACAGCTTCTTACCTTTTTGCAAAAATGTATATACTAAGTACCCTGTTTATTAAGCACTTGCAATTTATTTATTTATAGTCAGGGTATTTTTTCTACAATTTTCTCCTTGGTTTTTTTTGTAGACTGTAATCTGTCTGACTACAGCTTTTACAATACACTGTAGGCTAAGTGACCACAGTCGTCATTCCTGAGATAGGTATTTTTGGCCCTAGTGTGTTATACATTTTGGTGTGTATAGCTTGTAGCAGGAGCATATTATCACGCTTTTGACTTTTTTGCAGGTGACTGACGCCTATTGAAATAGTGGAACGGCAAACGTTTCCTTGTGAACTCCAAGGAGAGAATGAGAAAAATCACACAACAGGTAATTAATTTTTATATTAATTACTGATAATTGTCTGTCTAGTCTAGACATAAGTTCTAGACCTGTAGAGGTGTAATAAGACCTTCCTGATACATGAAAATATAATGTTTGTGTTTTGAACATGTATAATGTCTAAACACAAATCTTAGTATAACACAACCATATCTAAGGTACAGAGATAGGAACATTTCTTCTCCTTATCCTGGGTTTTGTAAAGTGAGGAATCCCCTCTTATCTTTCATAGAAGAGATTTGATATCAGCGGTGTAATTATCAATGCCGCAAAGACAAGAGACTGATCACTGTATTTCTTCTAATCTATGGACCAAATGCCCACTGCATTTACATTAGACTGTGTATGGACTGCCACAGCATTTATGCTAGGTGTGGACTGACAGACCAAAGTATTTATTTCAATATGTGGACTCATGGCCACTGCATTTAAGCTGGACTGTGGAATGACTGACCACAGCATTTACACTAGCTATGTACTGACTGAACAGTATTTATACCATGCTTTCACAGTATTTATACCAGAATGTGGACTTACAGTCCACAGCATTTACGCCAGACTGTCAACCGACTGACAAACGTAATTACGCTTAGTGTGTGCTGACTGACCACAGTATTTATACCAGCCTGTGGGTTATCTAACCACAGCATTTATACTAGTCTGTAAACTAATTGGCCACAGAAGTCAAACTCGTTTGTGGACTGACTGACCATAACATTTACTGTAGACTGTAATCTGTCTGACTACAGCTTTTACAATACACTGTAGGCTAAGTGACCACAGTCGTCATTCCTGAGATAGGTATTTTTGGCCCTAGTGTGTTATACATTTTGGTGTGTATAGCTTGTAGCAGGAGCATATTATCACGCTTTTGACTTTTTTTGCAGGTAACTGACGCCTATTGAAATAGTTTAACGGCAAACGTTTCCTTGTGAACTCCAAGGAGAGAATGAGAAAAACCACACAACAGGTAATTAATTTTTATATTAATTACTGATAATTGTATGTCTAGTCTAGGCATAAGTTCTAGACCTGTAGAGGTGTAATAAGACCTTCCTGATACATGAAAATATAATGTTTGTGTTTTGAACATGTATAATGTCTATACACAAATCTTAGTATAACACAAACATATCTAAGGTACAGAGATAGGAACATTTCTTCTCCTTATCCTGGGTTTTGTAAAGTGAGGAATCCCCTCTTATCTTTCATAGAAGAGATTTGATATCAGCGGTGTAATTATCAATGCCGCAAAGACAAGAGACTGATCACTGTATTTCTTCTAATCTATGGACCAAATGCCCACTGCATTTACATTAGACTGTGTACGGACTGCCACAGCATTTATGCTAGGTGTGGACTGACAGACCAAAGTATTTATTTCAAAATGTGGACTCATGGCCACTGCATTTAAGCTGGACATTGGAATGACTGACCACAGCATTTACACTAGCTATGTACTGACTGAACAGTATTTATACCATGCTTTCACAGTATTTATACCAGAATGTGGACCTACAGTCCACAGCATTTACGCCAGACTGTCAACCGACTGACAAACGTAATTACGCTTAGTGTGTGCTGACTGACAACAGTATTTATACCAGCCTGTGGGTTATCTAACCACAGCATTTATACTAGTCTGTAAACTAATTGGCCACAGAAGTCAAACTCGTTTGTGGACTGACTGACCATAACATTTACTGTAGACTGTAATCTGTCTGACTACAGCTTTTACAATACACTGTAGGCTAAGTGACCACAGTCGTCATTCCTGAGATAGGTATTTTTGGCCCTAGTGTGTTATACATTTTGGTGTGTATAGCTTGTAGCAGGAGCATATTATCACGCTTTTGACTTTTTTGAAGGTGACTGACGCCTATTGAAATAGTGGAACGGCAAACGTTTCCTTGTGAACTCCAAGGAGAGAATGAGAAAAATCACACAACAGGTAATTAATTTTATATTAATTACTGATAATTGTCTATCTAGTCTAGGCATAAGTTCTAGACCTTTAGAGGTGTAATAACACCTTGCTGATACATGAAAATATAATGTTTGTGTTTTGAACATGTATAACGTCTATACACAACTCTTAGTATAACGCAACCATATTTCAGGTACAGAGATAAGGAACATTTCTTCTCCTTATCCTGGGATTTATAAAGTGAGGAATCCCCTCTTATCTTTCATAGAAAAGATTTGATATCAGGGGTGTAATTATCAATGCCACAAAGACAAGAGACTGATCACTGTATTTCTTCTAATCTATGGACCAAATGCCCACTGCATTTACATTAGACTGTGTACGGA
Source organism: Anomaloglossus baeobatrachus (assembly GCF_048569485.1). Classification (NCBI taxonomy): domain Eukaryota; kingdom Metazoa; phylum Chordata; class Amphibia; order Anura; family Aromobatidae; genus Anomaloglossus; species Anomaloglossus baeobatrachus. Next base: position 668,029,799 of record NC_134353.1, read on the forward strand.
CTGCCACAGCATTTATGCTAGGTGTGGACTGACAGACCAAAGTATTTATTTCAAAATTTGGACTCATGGCCACTGCATTTAAGCTGGACTGTGGAATGACTGACCACAGCATTTACTCTAGCTATATACTGACTGAACAGTATTTTTACCATGCTTTCACAGTATTTATACCAGAATGTGGACTTACAGTCCACAGCATTTACGCCAGACTGTCAACCGACTGACAAACGTAATTACGCTTAGTGTGTGCTGACTGACCACAGTATTTATACCAGCCTGTGGGTTATCTAACCACAGCATTTATACTAGTCTGTAAACTAACTGGCCACAGAAGTCAAACTCGTTTGTGGACTGACTGACCATAACATTTACTGTAGACTGTAATCTGTCTGACTACAGCTTTTACAATACACTGTAGGCTAAGGGACCACAGTAGTCATTCCTGAGATAGGTATTTTTGGCCCTAGTGTGTTATACATTTTGGTGTGTATAGCTTGTAGCAGGAGCATATTATTACGCTTTTGACTTTTTTGCAGGTGACTGACGCCTATTGAAATAGTGGAACGGCAAACGTTTCCTTGTGAACTCCAAGGAGAGAATGAGAAAAATCACACAACAGGTAATTAATTTTTATATTAATTACTGATAATTGTCTATCTAGTCTAGGCATAAGTTCTAGACCTGTAGAGGTGTAATAACACCTTCCTGATACATGAAGATATAATGTTTGTGTTTTGAACATGTATAACGTCTATACACAAATCTTAGTATAACACAACCATATTTCAGGTACAGAGATAAGGAACATTTCTTCTCCTTATCCTGGGTTTTGTAAAGTGAGGAATCCCCTCTTATCTTTCATAGAAGAGATTTGATATCAGCGGTGTAATTATCAATGCCGCAAAGACAAGAGACTGATCACTGTATTTCTTCTAATCTATGGACCAAATGCCCACTGCATTTACATTAGACTGTGTACGGACTGCCACAGCATTTATGCTAGGTGTGGACTGACAGACCAAAGTATTTATTTCAAAATTTGGACTCTTGGCCACTGCATTTAAGCTGGACTGTGGAATGACTGACCACAGCATTTCCTCTAGCTATATACTGACTGAACAGTATTTTTACCATGCTTTCACAGTATTTATACCAGAATGTTAACTTACAGTCCACAGCATTTACGCCAGACTGTCAACCGACTGACAAACGTAATTACGCTTAGTGTGTGCTGACTGACCACAGTATTTATACCAGCCTGTGGGTTATCTAACCACAGCATTTATACTAGTCTGTAAACTAATTGGCCACAGAAGTCAAACTCGTTTGTGGACTGACTGACCATAACATTTACTGTAGACTGTAATCTGTCTGACTACAGCTTTTACAATACACTGTAGGCTGAGTGACCACAGTCGTCATTCCTGAGATAGGTATTTTTGGCCCTAGTGTGTTATACATTTTGGTGTGTATAGCTTGTAGCAGGAGCATATTATCACGCTTTTGACTTTTTTGCAGGTGACTGACGCCTATTGAAATAGTGGAACGGCAAACGTTTCCTTGTGAACTCCAAGGAGAGAATGAGAAAAATCACACAACAGGTAATTAATTTTTATATTAATTACTGATAATTGTCTATCTAGTCTAGGCATAAGTTCTAGACCTGTAGAGGTGTAATAACACCTTCCTGATACATGAAGATATAATGTTTGTGTTTTGAACATGTATAACGTCTATACACAAATCTTAGTATAACACAACCATATCTCAGGTACAGAGATAAGGAACATTTCTTCTCCTTTTCCTGGGTTTTGTAAAGTGAGGAATCCCCTCTCATCTTTCATAGAAGAGATTTGATATCAGCGGTGTAATTATCAATGCCGCAAAGACAAGAGACTGATCACTGTATTTCTTCTAATCTATGGACCAAATGCCCACTGCATTTACATTAGACTGTGTACGGACTGCCACAGCATTTATGCTAGGTGTGGACTGACAGACCAAAGTATTTATTTCAAACTGTGGACTCATGGCCACTGCATTTAAGCTGGACTGTGGAATGACTGACCACAGCATTTACACTAGCTATGTACTGACTGAACAGTATTTATACCATGCTTTCACAGTATTTATACCAGAATGTGGACTTACAGTCCACAGCATTTACGCCAGACTGTCAACCGACTGACAAACGTAATTACGCTTAGTGTGTGCTGACTGACAACAGTATTTATACCAGCCTGTGGGTTATCTAACCACAGCATTTATACTAGTCTGTAAACTAATTGGCCACAGCAGTCAAACTCGTTTGTGGACTGACTGACCATAACATTTACTGTAGACAGTAATCTGTCTGACTACAGCTTTTACAATACACTGTAGGCTGAGTGACCACAGTCGTCATTCCTGAGATAGGTATTTTTGGCCCTAGTGTGTTATACATTTTGGTGTGTATAGCTTGTAGCAGGAGCATATTATCACGCTTTTGACTTTTTTTGCAGGTGACTGACGCCTATTGAAATAGTGGAACGGCAAACGTTTCCTTGTGAACTCCAAGGAGAGAATGAGAAAAACCACACAACAGGTAATTAATTTTTATATTAATTACTGATAATTGTCTGTCTAGTCTACGCATAAGTTCTAGACCTGTAGAGGTGTAATAACACCTTCCTGATACATGAAAATATAATGTTTGTCTTTTGAACATGTATAACGTCTATACACAAATCTTAGTATAACACTACCATATCTCAGGTACAGAGATAAGGAACATTTCTTCTCCTTATCCTGGGTTTTGTAAAGTGAGGAATCCCCTCTTATCTTTCATAGAAGAGATTTGATATCAGCGGTGTAATTATCAATGCCGCAAAGACAAGAGACTGATCACTGTATTTCTTCTAATCTATGGACCAAATGCCCACTGCATTTACATTAGACTGTGTATGGACTGCCACAGCATTTATGCTAGGTGTGGACTGACAGACCAAAGTATTTATTTCAAAATGTGGACTCATGGCCACTGAATTTAAGCAGGACTGTGGAATGACTGACCACAACATTTACACTAGCTATGTACTGACTGAACAGTATTTATACCATGCTTTCACAGTATTTATACCAGAATGTGGACTTACATTCCACAGCATTTACGCTAGACTGTCAACCGACTGACAAACGTAATTACGCTTAGTGTGTGCTGACTGACCACAGTATTTATACCAGCCTGTGGGTTATCTAACCACAGCATTTATACTAGTCTGTAAACTAATTGGCCACAGCAGTCAAACTCGTTTGTGGACTGACTGACCATAACATTTACTGTAGACTGTAATCTGTCTGACTACAGCTTTTACAATACACTGTAGGCTGAGTGACCACAGTCGTCATTCCTGAAATAGGTATTTTTGGCACTAGTGTGTTATACATTTTGGTGTGTATAGCTTGTAGCAGGAACATATCACGCTTTTGACTTTTTTGCAGGTGACTGACGCCTATTGAAATAGTGGAACGGCAAACGTTTCCTTGTGAACTCCAAGGAGAGAATGAGAAAAACCACACAACAGGTAATTAATTTTTATATTAATTACTGATAATTGTCTGTCTAGTCTAGGCATAAGTTCTAGACCTGTAGAGGTGTAATAACACCTTCCTGATACATGAAAATATAATTTTGTGTTTTGAACATGTATAACGTCTATACACAAATCTTAGTATAACACAACCATATCTCAGGTACAGAGATAAGGAACATTTCTTCTCCTTATCATGGGTTTTGTAAAGTGAGGAATCCCCTCTTATCTTTCATAGAAGAGATTTGATATCAGCGGTGTAATTATCAATGCCGCAAAGACAAGAGACTGATCACTGTATTTCTTCTAATCTATGGACCAAATGCCCACTGCATTTACATTAGACTGTGTACGGACTGCCACAGCATTTATGCTAGGTGTGGACTGACAGACCAAAGTATTTATTTCAAAATGTGGACTCATGGCTACTGCATTTAAGCTGGACTGTGGAATGACTGACCACAGCATTTACACTAGCTATGTACTGACTGAACAGTATTTATACCATGCTTTCACAGTATTTATACCAGAATGTTAACTTACAGTCCACAGCATTTACTCCAGACTGTCAACCGACTGAAAAACATAATTACGCTTAGTGTGTGCTGACTGACCACAGTATTTATACCATGCTTTCACAGTATTTATACCAGAATGTGGACTTACAGTCCACAGCATTTACTCCAGACTGTCAACCGACTGACAAACGTAAGTACGCTTAGTGTGTGCTGACTGACCACTGTATTTATACCAGCCTGTGGGTTATCTAACCACAGCATTTATACTAGTCTGTAAACTAATTGGCCACAGAAGTCAAACTCGTTTGTGGACTGACTGACCATAACATTTACTGTAGACTGTAATCTGTCTGACTACAGCTTTTACATTACAGTGTAGGCTAAGTGACCACAGTCGTCATTACTGAGATAGGTATTTTTGGCCCTAGTGTGTTACACATTTTGGTGTGTATAGCTTGTAGCAGAAGCATATTATCACGCTTTTGACTTTTTTGCAGGTGACTGACGCCTATTGAAATAGTGAAACGGCAAACGTTTCCTTGTGAACTCCAAGGAGAGAATGAGAAAAATCACACAACAGGTAATTAATTTTTATATTAATTGCTGATAATTGTCTATCTAGTCTAGGCATAAGTTCTAGACCTGTAGAGGTGTAATAACACCTTCCTGATACATGAAAATATAATGTTTGTGTTTTGAACATGTATAACGTCTATACACAAATCTTAGTATAACACAACCATATCTCAGGTGCAGAGATAAGGAACATTTCTTCTCCTTATCCTGGGTTTTGTAAAGTGAGGAATCCCTTCTTATCTTTCATAGAAGAGATTTGATATCAGCGGTGTAATTATCAATGCCGCCAAGACAAGAGACTGATCACTGTATTTCTTCTAATCTATGGACCAAATGCCCACTGCATTTACATTAGACTGTGCATGGACTGCCACAGCATTTATGGTAGGTGTGGACTGACAGACCAAAGTATTTATTTCAAAATGTGGACTCATGGCCACTGAATTTAAGCAGGACTGTGGAATGACTGACCACAACATTTACACTAGCTATGTACTGACTGAACAGTATTTATACCATGCTTTCACAGTATTTATACCAGAATGTGGACTTACAGTCCACAGCATTTACGCTAGACTGTCAACCGACTGACAAACGTAATTACGCTTAGTGTGTGCTGACTGACCACAGTATTTATACCAGCCTGTGGGTTATCTAACCACAGCATTTATACTAGTCTGTAAACTAATTGGCCACAGCAGTCAAACTCGTTTGTGGACTGACTGACCATAACATTTACTGTAGACTGTAATCTGTCTGACTACAGCTTTTACAATACACTGTAGGCTGAGTGACCACAGTCGTCATTCCTGAAATAGGTATTTTTGGCACTAGTGTGTTATACATTTTGGTGTGTATAGCTTGTAGCAGGAACATATCACGCTTTTGACTTTTTTGCAGGTGACTGACGCCTATTGAAATAGTGGAACGGCAAACATTTCCTTGTGAACTCCAAGGAGAGAATGAGAAAAACCACACAACAGGTAATTAATTTTTATATTAATTACTGATAATTGTCTGTCTAGTCTAGGCATAAGTTCTAGACCTGTAGAGGTGTAATAACACCTTCCTGATACATGAAAATATAATTTTGTGTTTTGAACATGTATAACGTCTATACACAAATCTTAGTATAACACAACCATATCTCAGGTACAGAGATAAGGAACATTTCTTCTCCTTATCATGGGTTTTGTAAAGTGAGGAATCCCCTCTTATCTTTCATAGAAGAGATTTGATATCAGCGGTGTAATTATCAATGCCGCAAAGACAAGAGACTGATCACTGTATTTCTTCTAATCTATGGACCAAATGCCCACTGCATTTACATTAGACTGTGTACGGACTGCCACAGCATTTATGCTAGGTGTGGACTGACAGACCAAAGTATTTATTTCAAAATGTGGACTCATGGCCACTGCATTTAAGCTGGACTGTGGAATGACTGACCACAGCATTTACACTAGCTATGTACTGACTGAACAGTATTTATACCATGCTTTCACAGTATTTATACCAGAATGTTAACTTACAGTCCACAGCATTTACTCCAGACTGTCAACCGACTGACAAACATAATTACGCTTAGTGTGTGCTGACTGACCACAGTATTTATACCATGCTTTCACAGTATTTATACCAGAATGTGGACTTACAGTCCACAGCATTTACTCCAGACTGTCAACCGACTGACAAACGTAAGTACGCTTAGTGTGTGCTGACTGACCACTGTATTTATACCAGCCTGTGGGTTATCTAACCACAGCATTTATACTAGTCTGTAAACTAATTGGCCACAGAAGTCAAACTCGTTTGTGGACTGACTGACCATAACATTTACTGTAGACTGTAATCTGTCTGACTACAGCTTTTACATTACACTGTAGGCTAAGTGACCACAGTCGTCATTACTGAGATAGGTATTTTTGGCCCTAGTGTGTTACACATTTTGGTGTGTATAGCTTGTAGCAGAAGCATATTATCACGCTTTTGACTTTTTTGCAGGTGACTGACGCCTATTGAAATAGTGGAACGGCAAACGTTTCCTTGTGAACTCCAAGGAGAGAATGAGAAAAATCACACAACAGGTAATTAATTTTTATATTAATTACTGATAATTGTCTATCTAGTCTAGGCATAAGCTCTAGACCTGTAGAGGTGTAATAACACCTTCCTGATACATGAAAATATAATGTTTGTGTTTTGAACATGTATAACGTCTATACACAAATCTTAGTATAACACAACCATATCTCAGGTACAGAGATAAGGAACATTTCTTCTCCTTATTCTGGGTTTTGTAAAGTGAGGAATCCCCTCTTATCTTTCATAGAAGAGATTTGATATCAGCGGTGTAATTATCAATGCCGCCAAGACAAGAGACTGCTCACTGTATTTCTTCTAATCTATGGACCAAATGCCCACTGCATTTACATTAGACTGTGTATGGACTGCCACAGCATTTATGCTAGGTGTGGACTGACAGACCAAAGTATTTATTTCAAAATGTGGACTCATGGCCACTGCATTTAAGCTGGACTGTGGAATGACTGACCACAGCATGTACACTAGCTATGTACTGACTGAACAGTATTTATACCATGCTTTCACAGTATTTATACCAGAATGTGGACTTACAGTCCACAGCATTTACGCCAGACTGTCAACCGACTGACAAACGTAATTACGCTTAGTGTGTGCTGACTGACCACAGTATTCATACCAGCCTGTGGGTTATCTAACCACAGCATTTATATTAGTCTGTAAACTAATTGGCCACAGAAGTCAAACTCGTTTGTGGACTGACTGACCATAACATTTACTGTAGACTGTAATCTGTCTGACTACAGCTTTTACAATACACTGTAGGCTGAGTGACCACAGTCATCATTCCTGAAATAGGTATTTTTGGCACTAGTGTGTTATACATTTTGGTGTGTATAGCTTGTAGCAGGAACATATTATCACGCTTTTGACTTTTTTGCAGGTGACTGACGCCTATTGAAATAGTGGAACGGCAAACGTTTCCTTGTGAACTCCAAGGAGAGAATGAGAAAAACCACACAACAGGTAATTAATTTTTATATTAATTGCTGATAATTGTCTATCTAGTCTAGGCATAAGTTCTAGACCTGTAGAGGTGTAATAACACCTTCCTGATACATGAAAATATAATTTTGTGTTTTGAACATGTATAACGTCTATACACAAATCTTAGTATAACACAACCATATCTCAGGTGCAGAGATAAGGAACATTTCTTTTCCTTATCCTGGGTTTTGTAAAGTGAGGAATCCCTTCTTATCTTTCATAGAAGAGATTTGATATCAGCGGTGTAATTATCAATGCCGCCAAGACAAGAGACTGATCACTGTATTTCTTCTAATCTATGGACCAAATGCCCACTGCATTTACATTAGACTGTGCATGGACTGCCACAGCATTTATGGTAGGTGTGGACTGACAGACCAAAGTATTTATTTCAAAATGTGGACTCATGGCCACTGAATTTAAGCAGGACTGTGGAATGACTGACCACAACATTTACACTAGCTATGTACTGACTGAACAGTATTTATACCATGCTTTCACAGTATTTATACCAGAATGTGGACTTACAGTCCACAGCATTTACGCTAGACTGTCAACCGACTGACAAACGTAATTACGCTTAGTGTGTGCTGACTGACCACAGTATTTATACCAGCCTGTGGGTTATCTAACCACAGCATTTATACTAGTCTGTAAACTAATTGGCCACAGCAGTCAAACTCGTTTGTGGACTGACTGACCATAACATTTACTGTAGACTGTAATCTGTCTGACTACAGCTTTTACAATACACTGTAGGCTGAGTGACCACAGTCGTCATTCCTGAAATAGGTATTTTTGGCACTAGTGTGTTATACATTTTGGTGTGTATAGCTTGTAGCAGGAACATATCACGCTTTTGACTTTTTTGCAGGTGACTGACGCCTATTGAAATAGTGGAACGGCAAACATTTCCTTGTGAACTCCAAGGAGAGAATGAGAAAAACCACACAACAGGTAATTAATTTTTATATTAATTACTGATAATTGTCTGTCTAGTCTAGGCATAAGTTCTAGACCTGTAGAGGTGTAATAACACCTTCCTGATACATGAAAATATAATTTTGTGTTTTGAACATGTATAACGTCTATACACAAATCTTAGTATAACACAACCATATCTCAGGTACAGAGATAAGGAACATTTCTTCTCCTTATCATGGGTTTTGTAAAGTGAGGAATCCCCTCTTATCTTTCATAGAAGAGATTTGATATCAGCGGTGTAATTATCAATGCCGCAAAGACAAGAGACTGATCACTGTATTTCTTCTAATCTATGGACCAAATGCCCACTGCATTTACATTAGACTGTGTACGGACTGCCACAGCATTTATGCTAGGTGTGGACTGACAGACCAAAGTATTTATTTCAAAATGTGGACTCATGGCCACTGCATTTAAGCTGGACTGTGGAATGACTGACCACAGCATTTACACTAGCTATGTACTGACTGAACAGTATTTATACCATGCTTTCACAGTATTTATACCAGAATGTTAACTTACAGTCCACAGCATTTACTCCAGACTGTCAACCGACTGACAAACATAATTACGCTTAGTGTGTGCTGACTGACCACAGTATTTATACCATGCTTTCACAGTATTTATACCAGAATGTGGACTTACAGTCCACAGCATTTACTCCAGACTGTCAACCGACTGACAAACGTAAGTACGCTTAGTGTGTGCTGACTGACCACTGTATTTATACCAGCCTGTGGGTTATCTAACCACAGCATTTATATTAGTCTGTAAACTAATTGGCCACAGAAGTCAAACTCGTTTGTGGACTGACTGACCATAACATTTACTGTAGACTGTAATCTGTCTGACTACAGCTTTTACAATACACTGTAGGCTGAGTGACCACAGTCATCATTCCTGAAATAGGTATTTTTGGCACTAGTGTGTTATACATTTTGGTGTGTATAGCTTGTAGCAGGAACATATTATCACGCTTTTGACTTTTTTGCAGGTGACTGACGCCTATTGAAATAGTGGAACGGCAAACGTTTCCTTGTGAACTCCAAGGAGAGAATGAGAAAAATCACACAACAGGTAATTAATTTTTATATTAATTACTGGTAATTGTCTGTCTAGTCTAGGCATAAGTTCTAGACCTGTAGAGGTGTAATAACACCTTCCTGATACATGAAAATATAATGTTTGTGTTTTGAACATGTATAACGTCTATACACAAATCTTAGTATAACACAACCATATCTTAGGTACAGAGATAAGGAACATTTCTTCTCCTTATCCTGGGTTTTGTAAAGTGAGGAATCCCCTCTTATTTTTCATAGAAGAGATTTGATATCAGCGGTGTAATTATCAATGCCGCAAAGACAAGAGACTGATCACTGTATTTCTTCTAATCTATGGACCAAATGCCCACTGCATTTACATTAGACTGTGTACGGACTGCCACAGCATTTATGCTAGGTGTGGACTGACAGACCAAAGTATTTATTTCAAAATGTGGACTCATGGCCACTGCATTTAAGCAGGACTGTGGAATGACTGACCACAACATTTACACTAGCTATGTACTGACTGAACAGTATTTATACCATGCTTTCACAGTATTTATACCAGAATGTGGACTTACATTCCACAGCATTTTCGCCAGACTGTCAACCGACTGACAAACGTAATTACGCTTAGTGTGTGCTGACTGACCACAGTATTTATACCAGCCTGTGGGTTATCTAACCACAGCATTTATACTAAACTGTAAACTAATTGGCCACAGCAGTCAAACTCGTTTGTGGACTGACTGACCATAACATTTACTGTAGACTGTAATCTGTCTGACTACAGGTTTTACAATACACTGTAGGCTGAGTGCCCACAGTCGTCATTCCTGAAATAGGTATTTTTGGCACTAGTGTGTTATACATTTTGGTGTGTATAGCTTGTAGCAGGAACATATCACGCTTTTGACTTTTTTGCAGGTGACTGACGCCTATTGAAATAGTGGAACGGCAAACGTTTCCTTGTGAACTCCAAGGAGAGAATGAGAAAAACCACACAACAGGTAATTAATTTTTATATTAATTACTGATAATTGTCTGTCTAGTCTAGGCATAAGTTCTAGACCTGTAAAGGTGTAATAACACCTTCCTGATACATGAAAATATAATTTTGTGTTTTGAACATGTATAACGTCTATACACAAATCTTAGTATAACACAACCATATCTCAGGTACAGAGATAAGGAACATTTCTTCTCCTTATCCTGGGTTTTGTAAAGTGAGGAATCCCCTCTTATCTTTCATAGAAGAGATTTGATATCAGCGGTGTAATTATCAATGCCGCCAAGACAAGAGACTGATCACTGTATTTCTTCAAATCTATGGACCAAATGCCCACTGCATTTACATTGGACTGTGTATGGACTGCCACAACATTTATGCTAGGTGTGGACTGACAGACCAAAGTATTTATTTCAAAATGTGGACTCATGGCCACTGCATTTAATCTGGACTGTGGAATGACTGACCACAGCATTTACACTAGTTATGTACTGACTGAACAGTATTTATACCATGCTTTCACAGTATTTATACCAGAATGTGGACTTACAGTCCACAGCATTTACGCCAGACTGTCAACGGACTGACAAACATAATTACGCTTAGTGTGTGCTGACTGACCACAGTATTTATACCAGCCTGTGGGTTATCTAACCACAGCATTTATACTAGTCTGTAAACTAATTGGCCACAGCAGTCAAACTCGTTTGTGGACTGACTGACCATAACATTTACTGTAGACTGTAATCTGTCTGACTACAGCTTTTACAATACACTGTAGGCTGAGTGACCACAGTCGTCATTCCTGAAATAGGTATTTTTGGCACTAGTGTGTTAAAAATTTTGATGTGTATAGCTTGTAGCAGGAACATGTTATAACGCTTTTGACTTTTTTGCAGGTGACTGACGCCTATTGAAATAGTGGAACGGCAAACGTTTCCTTGTGAACTCCAAGGAGAGAATGAGAAAAACCACACAACAGGTAATTAATTTTTATATTAATTACTGATAATTGTCTGTCTAGTCTAGGCATAAGTTCTAGACCTGTAGAGGTGTAATAACACCTTCCTGATACATGAAAATATAATGTTTGTGTTTTGAACATGTATAACGTCTATACACAAATCTTAGTATAACACAACCATATCTCAGGTACAGAGATAAGGAACATTTCTTCTCCTTATCCTGGGTTTTGTAAAGTGAGGAATCCCCTCTTATCTTTCATAGAAGAGATTTGATATCAGCGGTGTAATTATCAATGCCACCAAGACAAGAGACTGATCACTGTATTTCTTCTAATCTATGGACCAAATGCCCACTGCATTTACATTAGACTGTGTACGGACTGCCACAGCATTTATGCTAGGTGTGGACTGACAGACCAAAGTATTTATTTCAAAATGTGGACTCATGGCCACTGCATTTAAGCTGGACTGTGGAATGACTGACCACAGCATTTACACTAGCTATGTACTGACTGAACAGTATTTATACCATGCTTTCACAGTATTTATACCAGAATGTTAACTTACAGTCCACAGCATTTACTCCAGACTGTCAGCCGACTGAAAAACATAATTAGGCTTAGTGTGTGCTGACTGACCACTGTATTTATACCATGCTTTCACAGTATTTATACCAGAATGTGGACTTACAGTCCACAGCATTTACTCCAGACTGTCAACCGACTGACAAACGTAAGTACGCTTAGTGTGTGCTGACTGACCACTGTATTTATACCAGCCTGTGGGTTATCTAACCACAGCATTTATACTAGTCTGTAAACTAATTGGCCACAGAAGTCAAACTCGTTTGTGGACTGACTGACCATAACATTTACTGTAGACTGTAATCTGTCTGACTACAGCTTTTACATTACACTGTAGGCTAAGTGACCACAGTCGTCATTACTGAGATAGGTATTTTTGGCCCTAGTGTGTTACACATTTTGGTGTGTATAGCTTGTAGCAGAAGCATATTATCACGCTTTTGACTTTTTTGCAGGTGACTGACGCCTATTGAAATAGTGGAACGGCAAACGTTTCCTTGTGAACTCCAAGGAGAGAATGAGAAAAATCACACAACAGGTAATTAATTTTTATATTAATTACTGATAATTGTCTATCTAGTCTAGGCATAAGCTCTAGACCTGTAGAGGTGTAATAACACCTTCCTGATACATGAAAATATAATGTTTGTGTTTTGAACATGTATAACGTCTATACACAAATCTTAGTATAACACAACCATATCTCAGGTACAGAGATAAGGAACATTTCTTCTCCTTATCCTGGGTTTTGTAAAGTGAGGAATCCCCTCTTATCTTTCATAGAAGAGATTTGATATCAGCGGTGTAATTATCAATGCCGCCAAGACAAGAGACTGATCACTGTATTTCTTCTAATCTATGGACCAAATGCCCACTGCATTTACATTAGACTGTGTACGGACTGCCACAGCATTTATGCTAGGTGTGGACTGACAGACCAAAGTATTTATTTCAAAATGTGGACTCATGGCCACTGCATTTAAGCAGGACTGTGGAATGACTGACCACAACATTTACACTAGCTATGTACTGACTGAACAGTATTTATACCATGCTTTCACAGTATTTATACCAGAATGTGGACTTACAGTCCACAGCATTTACGCCAGACTGTCAACCGACTGACAAACGTAATTACGCTTAGTGTGTGCTGACTGACCACAGTATTCATACCAGCCTGTGGGTTATCTAACCACAGCATTTATATTAGTCTGTAAACTAATTGGCCACAGAAGTCAAACTCGTTTGTGGACTGACTGACCATAACATTTACTGTAGACTGTAATCTGTCTGACTACAGCTTTTACAATACACTGTAGGCTGAGTGACCACAGTCGTCATTCCTGAAATAGGTATTTTTGGCACTAGTGTGTTATACATTTTGGTGTGTATAGCTTGTAGCAGGAACATATTATCACGCTTTTGACTTTTTTGCAAGTGACTGACGCCTATTGAAATAGTGGAACGGCAAACGTTTCCTTGTGAACTCCAAGGAGAGAATGAGAAAAATCACACAACAGGTAATTAATTTTTATATTAATTACTGATAATTGTCTGTCTAGTCTAGGCATAAGTTCTAGACCTGTAGAGGTGTAATAACACCTTCCTGATACATGAAAATATAATTTTGTGTTTTGAACATGTATAACGTCTATACACAAATCTTAGTATAACACAACCATATCTCAGGTACAGAGATAAGGAACATTTCTTCTCCTTATCCTGGGTTTTGTAAAGTGAGGAATCCCCTCTTATCTTTCATAGAAGAGATTTGATATCAACAGTGTAATTATCAATGCCGCCAAGACAAGAGACTGATCACTGTATTTCTTCCAATCTATGGACCAAATGCCCACTGCATTTACATTGGACTGTGTATGGACTGCCACAACATTTATGCTAGGTGTGGACTGACAGACCAAAGTATTTATTTCAAAATGTGGACTCATGGCCACTGCATTTAATCTGGACTGTGGAATGACTGACCACAGCATTTACACTAGTTATGTACTGACTGAACAGTATTTATACCATGCTTTCACAGTATTTATACCAGAATGTGGACGTACAGTCCACAGCATTTACGCCAGACTGTCAACGGACTGACAAACATAATTATGCTTAGTGTGTGCTGACTGACCACAGTATTCATACCAGCCTGTGGGTTATCTAACCACAGCATTTATATTAGTCTGTAAACTAATTGGCCACAGAAGTCAAACTCGTTTGTGGACTGACTGACCATAACATTTACTGTAGACTGTAATCTGTCTGACTACAGCTTTTACAATACACTGTAGGCTAAGTGACCACAGTCGTCATTCCTGAGATAGGTATTTTTGGCCCTAGTGTGTTATACATTTTGGTGTGTATAGCTTGTAGCAGGAGCATATTATCACGCTTTTGACTTTTTTCCAGGTGACTGACGCCTATTGAAATAGTGGAACGGCAAACGTTTCCTTGTGAACTCCAAGGAGAGAATGAGAAAAATCACACAACAGGTAATTAATTTTTATATTAATTACTGATAATTGTCTATCTAGTCTAGGCATAAGTTCTAGACCTGTAGAGGTGTAATAACACCGTCCTGATACATGAAAATATAATGTTTGTGTTTTGAACATGTATAACGTCTATACACAAATCTTAGTATAACACAACCATATCTCAGGTACAGAGATAAGGAACATTTCTTCTCCTTATCCTGGGTTTTGTAAAGTGAGGAATCCCCTCTTATCTTTCATAGAAGAGATTTGATATCAGCGGTTTAATTATCAATGCCGCAAAGACAAGAGACTGATCACTGTATTTCTTCTAATCTAAGGACCAAATGCCCACTGCATTTACATTAGACTGTGTACGGACTGCCACAGCATTTATGCTAGATGTGGACTGACAGACCAAAGTATTTATTTCAAAATGTGGACTCATGGACACTGCATTTAAGCAGGACTGTGGAATGACTGACCACAACATTTACACTAGCTATGTACTGACTGAACAGTATTTATACCATGCTTTCACAGTATTTATACCAGAATGTGGACTTACAGTCCACAGCATTTACGCCAGACTGTCAACCGACTGACAAACGTAATTACGCTAAGTGTGTGCTGACTGACCACAGTATTTATACCAGACTGTGGGTCAGCTAACCACAGCATTTATACTAGTCTGTAAACTAATTGGCCACAGCAGTCAAACTCGTTTGTGGACTGACTGACCATAACATTTACTGTAGACTGTAATCTGTCTGACTACAGCTTTTACAATACACTGTAGGCTGAGTGACCACAGTCGTCATTCCTGAAATAGGTATTTTTGGCACTAGTGTGTTATACATTTTGGTGTGTATAGCTTGTAGCAGGAACATATTATCACGCTTTTGACTTTTTTGCAGGTGACTGACGCCTATTGAAATAGTGGAACGGCAAACATTTCCTTGTGAACTCCAAGGAGAGAATGAAAAAAACCACACAACAGGTAATTAATTTTTATATTAATTACTGATAATTGTCTGTCTAGTCTAGGCATAAGTTCTAGACCTGTAGAGGTGTAATAATACCTTCCTGATACATGAAAATATAATTTTGTGTTTTGAACATGTATAACATCTATACACAAATCTTAGTATAACACAACCAACCATATCTCAGGTACAGAGATAAGGAACATTTCTTCTCCTTATCCTGGGTTTTGTAAAGTGAGGAATCCCCTCTTATCTTTCATAGAAGAGATTTGATATCAGCGGTGTAATTATCAATGCCGCAAAGACAAGAGACTGATCACTGTATTTCTTCTAATCTATGGACCAAATGCCCACTGCATTTACATTAGACTGTGTATGGACTGCCACAGCATTTATGCTAGGTGTGGACTGACAGACCAAAATATTTATTTCAAAATGTGGACTCATGGCCACTGCATTTAAGCAGGACTGTGGAATGACTGACCACAACATTTATACTAGCTATGTACTGACTGAACAGTATTTATACCATGCTTTTACAGTATTTATACCAGAATGTGCACTTACAGTCCACAGCATTTACGCCAGACTGTCAACTGACTGACAAACGTAATTACGCTTAGTGTGTGCTGACTGACCACAGTATTCATACCATCCTGTGGGTCATCTAACCACAGCATTTTTATTAGTCTGTAAACTATATGGCCACAGAAGTCAAACTCGTTTGTGGACTGACTGACCATAACATTTACTGTAGACTGTAATCTGTCTGACTACAGCTTTTACATTACACTGTAGGCTAAGTGACCACAGTCGTCATTCCTGAGATAGGTATTTTTGGCCCTAGTGTGTTATACATTTTGGTGTGTATAGCTTGTAGCAGGAGCATATTATCACGCTTTTGACTTTTTTGCAGGTGACTGACGCCTATTGAAATAGTGGAACGGCAAACGTTTCCTTGTGAACTCCAAGGAGAGAATGAGAAAAATCACACAACAGGTAATTAATTTTTATATTAATTGCTGATAATTGTCTATCTAGTCTAGGCATAAGTTCTAGACCTGTAGAGGTGTAATAACACTTTCCTGATACATGAAAATATAATGTTTGTGTTTTGAACATGTATAACGTCTATACACAAATCTTAGTATAACACAACCATATCTCAGGTACAGAGATAAGGAACATTTCTTCTCCTTATCCTGGGTTTTGTAAAGTGAGGAATCCCCTCTTATCTTTCATAGAAGAGATTTGATATCAGCGGTGTAATTATCAATGCCGCAAAGACAAGAGACTGATCACTGTATTTCTTCTAATCTATGGACCAAATGCCCACTGCATTTACATTAGACTGTGTATGGACTGCCACAGCATTTATGCTAGGTGTGGACTGACAGACCAAAATATTTATTTCAAAATGTGGACTCATGGCCACTGCATTTAAGCAGGACTGTGGAATGACTGACCACAACATTTATACTAGCTATGTACTGACTGAACAGTATTTATACCATGCTTTTACAGTATTTATACCAGAATGTGGACTTACAGTCCACAGCATTTACGCCAGACTGTCAACTGACTGACAAACGTAATTACGCTTAGTGTGTGCTGACTGACCACAGTATTTATACCATCCTGTGGGTCATCTAACCACAGCATTTATATTAGTCTGTAAACTATATGGCCACAGAAGTCAAACTCGTTTGTGGACTGACTGACCATAACATTTACTGTAGACTGTAATCTGTCTGACTACAGCTTTTACATTACACTGTAGGCTAAGTGACCACAGTCGTCATTCCTGAGATAGGTATTTTTGGCCCTAGTGTGTTATACATTTTGGTGTGTATAGCTTGTAGCAGGAGCATATTATCACGCTTTTGACTTTTTTGCAGGTGACTGACGCCTATTGAAATAGTGGAACGGCAAACGTTTCCTTGTGAACTCCAAGGAGAGAATGAGAAAAATCACACAACAGGTAATTAATTTTTATATTAATTGCTGATAATTGTCTATCTAGTCTAGGCATAAGTTCTAGACCTGTAGAGGTGTAATAACACTTTCCTGATACATGAAAATATAATGTTTGTGTTTTGAACATGTATAACGTCTATACACAAATCTTAGTATAACACAACCATATCTCAGGTACAGAGATAAGGAACATTTCTTCTCCTTATCCTGGGTTTTGTAAAGTGAGGAATCCCCTCTTATCTTTCATAGAAGAGATTTGATATCAGCGGTGTAATTATCAATAACGCAAAGACAAGAGACTGATCACTGTATTTCTTCTAATCTATGGACCAAATGCCCACTGCATTTACATTAGACTGTGTACGGACTGCCACAGCATTTATGCTAGGTGTGGACTGACAGACCAAAGTATTTATTTCAAAATGTGGACTCATGGCCACTGCATTTAAGCAGGACTGTGGAATGACTGACCACAACATTTACACTAGCTATGTACTGACTGAACAGTATTTATACCATGCTTTCACAGTATTTATACCAGAATGTGGACTTACAGTCCACAGCATTTACGCCAGACTGTCAACCGACTGACAAACGTTATTACGCTTAGTGTGTGCTGACTGACCACAGTATTCATACCAGCCTGTGGGTTATCTAACCACAGCATTTATATTAGTCTGTAAACTAATTGGCCACAGCAGTCAAACTCGTTTGTGGACTGACTGACCATA
The DNA here is from genome assembly GCF_048569485.1 of Anomaloglossus baeobatrachus. NCBI lineage: Eukaryota > Metazoa > Chordata > Amphibia > Anura > Aromobatidae > Anomaloglossus > Anomaloglossus baeobatrachus. The sequence continues at coordinate 668,048,317 of NC_134353.1, forward strand.
ACATTTACTGTAGACTGTAATCTATCTGACTACAGCTTTCACAATACACTGTAGGCTGAGTGACCACAGTCGTCATTCCTGAAATAGGTATTTTTGGCACTAGTGTGTTAAAAATTTTGGTGTGTATAGCTTGTAGCAGGAACATGTTATAGCGCTTTTGACTTTTTTGCAGGTGACTGACGCCTATTGAAATAGTGGAACGGCAAACGTTTCCTTGTGAACTCCAAGGAGAGAATGAGAAAAACCACACAAGAGGTAATTAATTTTTATATTAATTACTGATAATTGTCTGTCTAGTCTAGGCATAAGTTCTAGACCTGTAGAGGTGTAATAACACCTTCCTGATACATGAAAATATAATGTTTGTGTTTTGAACATGTATAACGTCTATACACAAATCTTAGTATAACACAACCATATCTCAGGTACAGAGATAAGGAACATTTCTTCTCCTTATCCTGGGTTTTGTAAAGTGAGGAATCCCCTCTTATCTTTCATAGAAGAGATTTTATATCAGCGGTGTAATTATCAATGCCACCAAGACAAGAGACTGAGCACTGTATTTCTTCTAATCTATGGACCAAATGCCCACTGCATTTACATTAGACTGTGTATGGACTGCCACAGCATTTATGCTAGGTGTGGACTGACAGACCAAAGTATTTATTTCAAAATGTGGACTCATGGCCACTGCATTTAAGCTGGACTGTGGAATGACTGACCACAGCATTTACACTAGCTATGTACTGACTGAACAGTATTTATACCATGCTTTCACAGTATTTATACCAGAATGTGGACTTACAGTCTACAGCATTTACGCCAGACTGTCAACCGACTGACAAACGTAATTACGCTTAGTGTGTGCTGACTGACCACAGTATTCATACCAGCCTGTGGGTTATCTAACCACAGCATTTATATTAGTCTGTAAACTAATTGGCCACAGAAGTCAAACTCGTTTGTGGACTGACTGACCATAACATTTACTGTAGACTGTAATCTGTCTGACTACAGCTTTTACAATACACTGTAGGCTGAGTGACCACAGTCATCATTCCTGAAATAGGTATTTTTGGCACTAGTGTGTTATACATTTTGGTGTGTATAGCTTGTAGCAGGAACATATTATCACGCTTTTGACTTTTTTGCAGGTGACTGACGCCTATTGAAATAGTGGAACGGCAAACATTTCCTTGTGAACTCCAAGGAGAGAATGAGAAAAACCACACAACAGGTAATTAATTTTTAAAATAATTACTGATAATTGTCTATCTAGTCTAGGCATAAGTTCTAGACCTGTAGAGGTGTAATAACACCTTCCTGACACATGAAAATATAATGTTTGTGTTTTGAACATATATAACGTCGATACACAAATCTTAGTATAACACAACCATATCTCAGGTACAGAGATAAGGAACATTTCTTCTCCTTATCCTGGGTTTTGTAAAGTGAGGAATCCCCTCTTATCTTTGATAGAAGAGATTTGATATCAGCGGTGTAATTATCAATGCCGCCAAGACAAGAGACTGATCCCTGTATTTCTTCTAATCTATGGACCAAATGCCCACTGCATTTACATTAGACTGTGTATGGACTGCCACAGCATTTATGCTAGGTGTGGACTGACAGACCAAAGTATTTATTTCAAAACGTGGACTCATGGCCACTGCATTTAAGCAGGACTGTGGAATGACTGACCACAACATTTACACTAGCTATGTACTGACTGAACAGTATTTATACCATGCTTGCACAGTATTTATACCAGAATGTGGACTTACAGTCCACAGCATTTACGCCAGACTGTCAACCGACTGACAAACGTAATTACGCTTAGTGTGTGCTGACTGACAACAGTATTTATACCAGCCTGTGGGTTATCTAACCACAGCATTTATACTAGTCTGTAAACTACATGGCCACAGAAGTCAAACTCGTTTGTGGACTGACTGACCATAACATTTACTGTAGACTGTAATCTGTCTGACTACAGCTTTTACAATACACTGTAGGCTAAGTGACCACAGTCGTCATTCCGGAGATAGGTATTTTTGGCCCTAGTGTGTTATACATTTTGGTGTGTATAGCTTGTAGCAGGAGCATATTATCACGCTTTTGTCTTTTTTGCAGGTGACTGACGCCTATTGAAATAGTGGAACGGCAAACGTTTACTTGTGAACTCCAAGGAGAGAATGAGAAAAATCACACAACAGGTAATTAATTTTTATATTAATTACTGATAATTGTCTATCTAGTCTAGGCATAAGTTCTAGACCTGTAGAGGTGTAATAACACCTTCCTGATACATGAAAATATAATGTTTGTGTTTTGAACATGTATAACGTCTATACACAAATCTTAGTATAACACAACCATATCTCAGGTACAGAGATAAGGAACATTTCTTCTCCTTATCCTTGGTTTTGTAAAGTGAGGAATCCCCTCTTATTTTTCATAGAAGAGATTTGATATCAGCGGTGTAATTATCAATGCCGCAAAGACAAGAGACTGATCACTGTATTTCTTCTAATCTATGGACCAAATGCCCACTGCATTTACATTAGACTGTGTACGGACTGCCACAGCATTTATGCTAGGTGTGGACTGACAGACCAAAGTATTTATTTCAAAATGTGGACTCATGGCCATTGCATTTAAGCAGGACTGTGGAATGACTGACCACAACATTTACACTAACTATGTACTGACTGAACAGTATTTATACCATGCTTTCACAGTATTTATACCAGAATGTGGACTTACATTCCACAGCATTTTCGCCAGACTGTCAACCGACTGACAAACGTAATTACGCTTAGTGTGTGCTGACTGACCACAGTATTTATACCAGCCTGTGGGTTATCTAACCACAGCATTTATACTAAACTGTAAACTAATTGGCCACAGCAGTCAAACTCGTTTGTGGACTGACTGACCATAACATTTACTGTAGACTGTAATCTGTCTGACTACAGCTTTTACAATACACTGTAGGCTGAGTGACCACAGTCGTCATTCCTGAAATAGGTATTTTTGGCACTAGTGTGTTATACATTTTGGTGTGTATAGCTTGTAGCAGGAACATATCACGCTTTTGACTTTTTTGCAAGTGACTGACGCCTATTGAAATAGTGGAACGGCAAACGTTTCCTTGTGAACTCCAAGGAGAGAATGAGAAAAACCACACAACAGGTAATTAATTTTTATATTAATTACTGATAATTGTCTGTCTAGTCTAGGCATAAGTTCTAGACCTGTAGAGGTGTAATAACACCTTCCTGATACATGAAAATATAATTTTGTGTTTTGAACATGTATAACGTCTATACACAAATCTTAGTATAACACAACCATATCTCAGGTACAGAGATAAGGAACATTTCTTCTCCTTATCCTGGGTTTTGTAAAGTGAGGAATCCCCTCTTATCTTTCATAGAAGAGATTTGATATCAACAGTGTAATTATCAATGCCGCCAAGACAAGAGACTGATCACTGTATTTCTTCCAATCTATGGACCAAATGCCCACTGCATTTACATTGGACTGTGTATGGACTGCCACAACATTTATGCTAGGTGTGGACTGACAGACCAAAGTATTTATTTCAAAATGTGGACTCATGGCCACTGCATTTAATCTGGACTGTGGAATGACTGACCACAGCATTTACACTAGTTATGTACTGACTGAACAGTATTTATACCATGCTTTCACAGTATTTATACCAGAATGTGGACTTACAGTCCACAGCATTTACGCCAGACTGTCAACTGACTGACAAACATAATTATGCTTAGTGTGTGCTGACTGACCACAGTATTCATACCAGCCTGTGGGTTATCTAACCACAGCATTTATATTAGTCTGTAAACTAATTGGCCACAGAAGTCAAACTCGTTTGTGGACTGACTGACCATAACATTTACTGTAGACTGTAATCTGTCTGACTACAGCTTTTACATTACACTGTAGGCTAAGTGACCACAGTCGTCATTCCTGAGATAGGTATTTTTGGCCCTAGTGTGTTATACATTTTGGTGTGTATAGCTTGTAGCAGGAGCATATTATCACGCTTTTGACTTTTTTGCAGGTGACTGACGCCTATTGAAATAGTGGAACGGCAAACGTTTCCTTGTGAACTCCAAGGAGAGAATGAGAAAAATCACACAACAGGTAATTAATTTTTATATTAATTGCTGATAATTGTCTATCTAGTCTAGGCATAAGTTCTAGACCTGTAGAGGTGTAATAACACTTTCCTGATACATGAAAATATAATGTTTGTGTTTTGAACATGTATAACGTCTATACACAAATCTTAGTATAACACAACCATATCTCAGGTACAGAGATAAGGAACATTTCTTCTCCTTATCCTGGGTTTTGTAAAGTGAGGAATCCCCTCTTATCTTTCATAGAAGAGATTTGATATCAGCGGTGTAATTATCAATGCCACCAAGACAAGAGACTGAGCACTGTATTTCTTCTAATCTATGGACCAAATGCCCACTGCATTTACATTAGACTGTGTATGGACTGCCACAGCATTTATGCTAGGTGTGGACTGACAGACCAAAGTATTTATTTCAAAATGTGGACTCATGGCCACTGCATTTAAGCTGGACTGTGGAATGACTGACCACAGCATTTACACTAGCTATGTACTGACTGAACAGTATTTATACCATGCTTTCACAGTATTTATACCAGAATGTGGACTTACAGTCCACAGCATTTACGCCAGACTGTCAACCGACTGACAAACGTAATTACGCTTAGTGTGTGCTGACTGACCACAGTATTCATACCAGCCTGTGGGTTATCTAACCACAGCATTTATATTAGTCTGTAAACTAATTGGCCACAGAAGTCAAACTCGTTTGTGGACTGACTGACCATAACATTTACTGTAGACTGTAATCTGTCTGACTACAGCTTTTACAATACACTGTAGGCTGAGTGACCACAGTCATCATTCCTGAAATAGGTATTTTTGGCACTAGTGTGTTATACATTTTGGTGTGTATAGCTTGTAGCAGGAACATATTATCACGCTTTTGACTTTTTTGCAGGTGACTGACGCCTATTGAAATAGTGGAACGGCAAACATTTCCTTGTGAACTCCAAGGAGAGAATGAGAAAAACCACACAACAGGTAATTAATTTTTAAAATAATTACTGATAATTGTCTATCTAGTCTAGGCATAAGTTCTAGACCTGTAGAGGTGTAATAACACCTTCCTGACACATGAAAATATAATGTTTGTGTTTTGAACATGTATAACGTCGATACACAAATCTTAGTATAACACAACCATATCTCAGGTACAGAGATAAGGAACATTTCTTCTCCTTATCCTGGGTTTTGTAAAGTGAGGAATCCCCTCTTATCTTTGATAGAAGAGATTTGATATCAGCGGTGTAATTATCAATGCCGCCAAGACAAGAGACTGATCCCTGTATTTCTTCTAATCTATGGACCAAATGCCCACTGCATTTACATTAGACTGTGTATGGACTGCCACAGCATTTATGCTAGGTGTGGACTGACAGACCAAAGTATTTATTTCAAAACGTGGACTCATGGCCACTGCATTTAAGCAGGACTGTGGAATGACTGACCACAACATTTACACTAGCTATGTACTGACTGAACAGTATTTATACCATGCTTTCACAGTATTTATACCAGAATGTGGACTTACAGTCCACAGCATTTACGCCAGACTGTCAACCGACTGACAAACGTAATTACGCTTAGTGTGTGCTGACTGACAACAGTATTTATACCAGCCTGTGGGTTATCTAACCACAGCATTTATACTAGTCTGTAAACTACATGGCCACAGAAGTCAAACTCGTTTGTGGACTGACTGACCATAACATTTACTGTAGACTGTAATCTGTCTGACTACAGCTTTTACAATACACTGTAGGCTAAGTGACCACAGTCGTCATTCCGGAGATAGGTATTTTTGGCCCTAGTGTGTTATACATTTTGGTGTGTATAGCTTGTAGCAGGAGCATATTATCACGCTTTTGTCTTTTTTGCAGGTGACTGACGCCTATTGAAATAGTGGAACGGCAAACGTTTACTTGTGAACTCCAAGGAGAGAATGAGAAAAATCACACAACAGGTAATTAATTTTTATATTAATTACTGATAATTGTCTATCTAGTCTAGGCATAAGTTCTAGACCTGTAGAGGTGTAATAACACCTTCCTGATACATGAAAATATAATGTTTGTGTTTTGAACATGTATAACGTCTATACACAAATCTTAGTATAACACAACCATATCTCAGGTACAGAGATAAGGAACATTTCTTCTCCTTATCCTTGGTTTTGTAAAGTGAGGAATCCCCTCTTATTTTTCATAGAAGAGATTTGATATCAGCGGTGTAATTATCAATGCCGCAAAGACAAGAGACTGATCACTGTATTTCTTCTAATCTATGGACCAAATGCCCACTGCATTTACATTAGACTGTGTACGGACTGCCACAGCATTTATGCTAGGTGTGGACTGACAGACCAAAGTATTTATTTCAAAATGTGGACTCATGGCCATTGCATTTAAGCAGGACTGTGGAATGACTGACCACAACATTTACACTAACTATGTACTGACTGAACAGTATTTATACCATGCTTTCACAGTATTTATACCAGAATGTGGACTTACATTCCACAGCATTTTCGCCAGACTGTCAACCGACTGACAAACGTAATTACGCTTAGTGTGTGCTGACTGACCACAGTATTTATACCAGCCTGTGGGTTATCTAACCACAGCATTTATACTAAACTGTAAACTAATTGGCCACAGCAGTCAAACTCGTTTGTGGACTGGCTGACCATAACATTTACTGTAGACTGTAATCTGTCTGACTACAGCTTTTACAATACACTGTAGGCTGAGTGACCACAGTCGTCATTCCTGAAATAGGTATTTTTGGCACTAGTGTGTTATACATTTTGGTGTGTATAGCTTGTAGCAGGAACATATCACGCTTTTGACTTTTTTGCAAGTGACTGACGCCTATTGATATAGTGGAACGGCAAACGTTTCCTTGTGAACTCCAAGGAGAGAATGAGAAAAACCACACAACAGGTAATTAATTTTTATATTAATTACTGATAATTGTCTGTCTAGTCTAGGCATAAGTTCTAGACCTGTAGAGGTGTAATAACACCTTCCTGATACATGAAAATATAATTTTGTGTTTTGAACATGTATAACGTCTATACACAAATCTTAGTATAACACAACCATATCTCAGGTACAGAGATAAGGAACATTTCTTCTCTTTATCCTGGGTTTTGTAAAGTGAGGAATCCCCTCTTATCTTTCATAGAAGAGATTTGATATCAACAGTGTAATTATCAATGCCGCCAAGACAAGAGACTGATCACTGTATTTCTTCCAATCTATGGACCAAATGCCCACTGCATTTACATTGGACTGTGTATGGACTGCCACAACATTTATGCTAGGTGTGGACTGACAGACCAAAGTATTTATTTCAAAATGTGGACTCATGGCCACTGCATTTAATCTGGACTGTGGAATGACTGACCACAGCATTTACACTAGTTATGTACTGACTGAACAGTATTTATACCATGCTTTCACAGTATTTATACCAGAATGTGGACTTACAGTCCACAGCATTTACGCCAGACTGTCAACTGACTGACAAACATAATTATGCTTAGTGTGTGCTGACTGACCACAGTATTCATACCAGCCTGTGGGTTATCTAACCACAGCATTTATATTAGTCTGTAAACTAATTGGCCACAGAAGTCAAACTCGTTTGTGGACTGACTGACCATAACATTTACTGTAGACTGTAATCTGTCTGACTACAGCTTTTACATTACACTGTAGGCTAAGTGACCACAGTCGTCATTCCTGAGATAGGTATTTTTGGCCCTAGTGTGTTATACATTTTGGTGTGTATAGCTTGTAGCAGGAGCATATTATCACGCTTTTGACTTTTTTGCAGGTGACTGACGCCTATTGAAATAGTGGAACGGCAAACGTTTCCTTGTGAACTCCAAGGAGAGAATGAGAAAAATCACACAACAGGTAATTAATTTTTATATTAATTGCTGATAATTGTCTATCTAGTCTAGGCATAAGTTCTAGACCTGTAGAGGTGTAATAACACTTTCCTGATACATGAAAATATAATGTTTGTGTTTTGAACATGTATAACGTCTATACACAAATCTTAGTATAACACAACCATATCTCAGGTACAGAGATAAGGAACATTTCTTCTCCTTATCCTGGGTTTTGTAAAGTGAGGAATCCCCTCTTATCTTTCATAGAAGAGATTTGATATCAGCGGTGTAATTATCAATAACGCAAAGACAAGAGACTGATCACTGTATTTCTTCTAATCTATGGACCAAATGCCCACTGCATTTACATTAGACTGTGTACGGACTGCCACAGCATTTATGCTAGGTGTGGACTGACAGACCAAAGTATTTATTTCAAAATGTGGACTCATGGCCACTGCATTTAAGCAGGACTGTGGAATGACTGACCACAACATTTACACTAGCTATGTACTGACTGAACAGTATTTATACCATGCTTTCACAGTATTTATACCAGAATGTGGACTTACAGTCCACAGCATTTACGCCAGACTGTCAACCGACTGACAAACGTTATTACGCTTAGTGTGTGCTGACTGACCACAGTATTCATACCAGCCTGTGGGTTATCTAACCACAGCATTTATATTAGTCTGTAAACTAATTGGCCACAGAAGTCAAACTCGTTTGTGGACTGACTGACCATAACATTTACTGTAGACTGTAATCTGTCTGACTACAGCTTTTACAATACACTGTAGGCTGAGTGACTACAGTCGTCATTCCTGAAATAGGTATTTTTGGCACTAGTGTGTTATACATTTTGGTGTGTATAGCTTGTAGCAGGAACATATTATCACGCTTTTGACTTTTTTTGCAGGTGACTGACGCCTATTGAAATAGTGGAACGGCAAACGTTTCCTTGTGAACTCCAAGGAGAGAATGAGAAAAACCACACAACAGGTAATTAATTTTTAAAATAATTACTGATAATTGTCTATCTAGTCTAGGCATAAGTTCTAGACCTGTAGAGGTGTAATAACACCTTCCTGACACATGAAAATATAATGTTTGTGTTTTGAACATGTATAACGTCGATACACAAATCTTAGTATAACACAACCATATCTCAGGTACAGAGATAAGGAACATTTCTTCTCCTTATCCTGGGTTTTGTAAAGTGAGGAATCCCCTCTTATCTTTCATAGAAGAGATTTGATATCAGCGGTGTAATTATCAATGCCACCAAGACAAGAGACTGATCACTGTATTTCTTCTAATCTATGGACCAAATGCCCACTGCATTTACATTAGACTGTGTATGGACTGCCACAGCATTTTTGCTAGGTGTGGACTGACAGACCAAAGTATTTATTTCAAAATGTGGACTCATGGCCACTGCATTTAAGCTGGACTGTGGAATGACTGACCACAGCATTTACACTAGCTATGTACTGACTGAACAGTATTTATACCATGGTTTTACAGTATTTATACCAGAATGTGGACTTACAGTCCACTGCATTTACGCCAGACTGTCAACCGACTGACAAACGTAATTACGCTTAGTGTGTGCTGACTGACCACAGTATTTATACCAGCCTATGGGTTTTCTAACCACAGCATTTATACTAAACTGTAAACTAATTGGCCACAGCAGTCAAACTCGTTTGTGGACTGACTGACCATAACATTTACTGTAGACTGTAATCTGTCTGACTACAGCTTTTACAATACAATGTAGGCTGAGTGACCACAGTCGTCATTCCTGAAATAGGTATTTTTGGCACTAGTGTGTTATACATTTTGGTGTGTATAGCTTGTAGCAGGAACATATCACGCTTTTGACTTTTTTGCAAGTGACTGACGCCTATTGAAATAGTGGAACGGCAAACGTTTCCTTGTGAACTCCAAGGAGAGAATGAGAAAAACCACACAACAGGTAATTAATTTTTATATTAATTACTGATAATTGTCTGTCTAGTCTAGGCATAAGTTCTAGACCTGTAGAGGTGTAATAACACCTTCCTGATACATGAAAATATAATTTTGTGTTTTGAACATGTATAACGTCTATACACAAATCTTAGTATAACACAACCATATCTCAGGTACAGAGATAAGGAACATTTCTTCTCCTTATCCTGGGTTTTGTAAAGTGAGGAATCCCCTCTTATCTTTCATAGAAGAGATTTGATATCAACGGTGTAATTATCAATGCCGCCAAGACAAGAGACTGATCACTGTATTTCTTCCAATCTATGGACCAAATGCCCACTGCATTTACATTGGACTGTGTATGGACTGCCACAACATTTATGCTAGGTGTGGACTGACAGACCAAAGTATTTATTTCAAAATGTGGACTCATGGCCACTGCATTTAATCTGGACTGTGGAATGACTGACCACAGCATTTACACTAGTTATGTACTGACTGAACAGTATTTATACCATGCTTTCACAGTATTTATACCAGAATGTGGACGTACAGTCCACAGCATTTACGCCAGACTGTCAACGGACTGACAAACATAATTATGCTTAGTGTGTGCTGACTGACCACAGTATTCATACCAGCCTGTGGGTTATCTAACCACAGCATTTATATTAGTCTGTAAACTAATTGGCCACAGAAGTCAAACTCGTTTGTGGACTGACTGACCATAACATTTACTGTAGACTGTAATCTGTCTGACTACAGCTTTTACAATACACTGTAGGCTAAGTGACCACAGTCGTCATTCCTGAGATAGGTATTTTTGGCCCTAGTGTGTTATACATTTTGGTGTGTATAGCTTGTAGCAGGAGCATATTATCACGCTTTTGACTTTTTTCCAGGTGACTGACGCCTATTGAAATAGTGGAACGGCAAACGTTTCCTTGTGAACTCCAAGGAGAGAATGAGAAAAATCACACAACAGGTAATTAATTTTTATATTAATTACTGATAATTGTCTATCTAGTCTAGGCATAAGTTCTAGACCTGTAGAGGTGTAATAACACCGTCCTGATACATGAAAATATAATGTTTGTGTTTTGAACATGTATAACGTCTATACACAAATCTTAGTATAACACAACCATATCTCAGGTACAGAGATAAGGAACATTTCTTCTCCTTATCCTGGGTTTTGTAAAGTGAGGAATCCCCTCTTATCTTTCATAGAAGAGATTTGATATCAGCGGTGTAATTATCAATGCCGCAAAGACAAGAGACTGATCACTGTATTTCTTCTAATCTAAGGACCAAATGCCCACTGCATTTACATTAGACTGTGTACGGACTGCCACAGCATTTATGCTAGATGTGGACTGACAGACCAAAGTATTTATTTCAAAATGTGGACTCATGGACACTGCATTTAAGCAGGACTGTGGAATGACTGACCACAACATTTACACTAGCTATGTACTGACTGAACAGTATTTATACCATGCTTTCACAGTATTTATACCAGAATGTGGACTTACAGTCCACAGCATTTACGCCAGACTGTCAACCGACTGACAAACGTAATTACGCTAAGTGTGTGCTGACTGACCACAGTATTTATACCAGACTGTGGGTCAGCTAACCACAGCATTTATACTAGTCTGTAAACTAATTGGCCACAGCAGTCAAACTCGTTTGTGGACTGACTGACCATAACATTTACTGTAGACTGTAATCTGTCTGACTACAGCTTTTACAATACACTGTAGGCTGAGTGACCACAGTCGTCATTCCTGAAATAGGTATTTTTGGCACTAGTGTGTTATACATTTTGGTGTGTATAGCTTGTAGCAGGAACATATTATCACGCTTTTGACTTTTTTGCAGGTGACTGACGCCTATTGAAATAGTGGAACGGCAAACGTTTCCTTGTGAACTCCAAGGAGAGAATGAGAAAAATCACACAACAGGTAATTAATTTTTATATTAATTACTGATAATTGTCTGTCTAGTCTAGGCATAAGTTCTAGACCTGTAGAGGTGTAATAATACCTTCCTGATACATGAAAATATAATTTTGTGTTTTGAACATGTATAACATCTATACACAAATCTTAGTATAACACAACCAACCATATCTCAGGTACAGAGATAAGGAACATTTCTTCTCCTTATCCTGGGTTTTGTAAAGTGAGGAATCCCCTCTTATCTTTCATAGAAGAGATTTGATATCAGCGGTGTAATTATCAATGCCGCAAAGACAAGAGACTGATCACTGTATTTCTTCTAATCTATGGACCAAATGCCCACTGCATTTACATTAGACTGTGTATGGACTGCCACAGCATTTATGCTAGGTGTGGACTGACAGACCAAAATATTTATTTCAAAATGTGGACTCATGGCCACTGCATTTAAGCAGGACTGTGGAATGACTGACCACAACATTTATACTAGCTATGTACTGACTGAACAGTATTTATACCATGCTTTTACAGTATTTATACCAGAATGTGGACTTACAGTCCACAGCATTTACGCCAGACTGTCAACTGACTGACAAACGTAATTACGCTTAGTGTGTGCTGACTGACCACAGTATTCATACCATCCTGTGGGTTATCTAACCACAGCATTTATATTAGTCTGTAAACTAATTGGCCACAGAAGTCAAACTCGTTTGTGGACTGACTGACCATAACATTTACTGTAGACTGTAATCTGTCTGACTACAGCTTTTACATTACACTGTAGGCTAAGTGACCACAGTCGTCATTCCTGAGATAGGTATTTTTGGCCCTAGTGTGTTATACATTTTGGTGTGTATAGCTTGTAGCAGGAACATACTATCACGCTTTTGACTTTTTTTGCAGGTGACTGACGCCTATTGAAATAGTGGAACGGCAAACGTTTCCTTGTGAACTCCAAGGAGAGAATGAGAAAAATCACACAACAGGTAATTAATTTTTATATTAATTACTGATAATTGTCTATCTAGTCTAGGCATAAGTTCTAGACCTGTAGAGGTGTAATAACACCTTCCTGATACATGAAAATATATTGTTTGTGTTTTGAACATGTATAACGTCTATACACAAATCTTAGTATAACACAACCATATCTCAGGTACAGAGATAAGGAACATTTCTTCTCCTTATCCTGGGTTTTGTAAAGTGAGGAATCCCCTCTTATCTTTCATAGAAGAGATTTGATATCAGCGGTGTAATTATCAATGCCGCAAAGACAAGAGACTGATCACTGTATTTCTTCTAATCTATGGACCAAATGCCCACTGCATTTACATTAGACTGAGTACGGACTGCCACTGCATTTATGCTAGGTGTGGACTGACAGACCGAAGTATTTATTTCAAAATGTGGACTCATGGCCACTGCATTTAAGCTGGACTGTGGAATGACTGACCACAGCATGTACACTAGCTATGTACTGACTGAACAGTATTTATACCATGCTTTCACAGTATTTATACCAGAATGTGGACTTACAGTCCACAGCATTTACGCCAGACTGTCAACCGACTGACAAACGTAATTACGCTTAGTGTGTGCTGACTGACAACAGTATTTATACCAGCCTGTGGGTTATCTAACCACAGCATTTATACTAGTCTGTAAACTACATGGCCACAGAAGTCAAACTCGTTTGTGGACTGACTGACCATAACATTTACTGTAGACTGTAATCTGTCTGACTACAGCTTTTACAATACACTGTAGGCTGAGTGACCACAGTCGTCATTCCTGAGATAGGTATTTTTGGCCCTAGTGTGTTATACATTTTGGTGTGTGTAGCTTGTAGCAGGAACATATCACACTTTTGACTTTTTTTGCAGGTGACTGACACCTATTGAAATAGTGGAACAGCAAACGTTTCCTTGTGAACTCCAAGGAGAGAATGAGAAAAATCACACAACAGGTAATTAATTTTTATATTAATTACTGATAATTGTCTGTCTAGTCGAGGCATAAGTTCTAGACCTGTAGAGGTGTTATAACACCTTCCTGATACATGAAAATATAATGTTTGTGTTTTGAACATGTATAACGTCTATACACAAGTCTTAGTATAACACAACCATATCTCAGGTACAGAGATAAGGAACATTTCTTCTCCTTATCCTGGGTTTTGTAAAGTGAGGAATCCCCTCATATCTTTCATAGAAGAGATTTGATATCAGTGGTGTAATTATCAATGCCGCAAAGACAAGAGACTGATCACTGTATTTCTTCTAATCTATGGACCAAATGCCCACTGCATTTACATTAGACTGTGTACGGACTGCCACAGCATTTATGCTAGGTGTGGACTGACAGACCAAAGTATTTATTTCAAAATGTGGACTCATGGCCACTGCATTTAAGCTGGACTGTGGAATGACTGACCACAGCATTTACACTAGCTATGTACTGACTGAACAGTATTTATACCATGATTTCACAGTATTTATACCAGAATGTTAACTTACAGTCCACAGCATTTACTCCAGACTGTCAACCGACTGACAAACATAATTACGCTTAGTGTGTGCTGACTGACCACAGTATTTATACCATGCTTTCACAGTTTTTATACCAGAATGTGGCCTTACAGTCCACAGCATTTACTCCAGACTGTCAACCGACTGACAAACGTAAGTACGCTTAGTGTGTGCTGACTGACCACTGTATTTATACCAGCCTGTGGGTTATCTAACCACAGCATTTATACTAGTCTGTAAACTAATTGGCCACAGAAGTCAAACTCGTTTGTGGACTGACTGACCATAACATTTACTGTAGACTGTAATCTGTCTGACTACAGCTTTTACATTACAAACGTTTCCTTGATAACTCCAAGGAGAGAAGGAGAAAAATCACACAACAGGTAATTATTTTTTATATTAATTACTGATAATTGTCTGTCTAGTCTAGACACAAGTTCTAGACCTGTAGAGGTGTAATAACACCTTCCTGATACATGAAAATATAATTTCTTTGTCGCTCTATTGGGAGACCCAGACAATTGGGTGTATAGGCTATGCTCCCCGTCACCTGGACAGTGTCAACAGGTGGCTCCCCCTGGGCCCCTCTTAGCAGAGGCTCCGGCTGAAGAAGTGTCACAGGGGCCGAACACTGCACACAATGAGGGTCAGTGGAACCTGCCGGTAGTGGGGTCTTACAAGCGGCGCAGGCAGCATAATAAGCCTGTGTTTTGGCACCCCTGCCTTTTGTGGGCGCCATGCTATAGTTTTCCCTGAGTAACACAATAGGGTATATAGCCAGAGTGAACTGTGCTCATACAATGTAAAGTATATACAATACACAAATAATGTACCATATATACTACAGCACCATGGGGCTAGCACCAACAGGTGCTGCTTACCAGCCGCCTAAAGCGGTTGTGAGGCCACCAGAGACCGTGTCTGGGTCTCCCAGGATTTGTCCCCCTCTGCAGCGTCCGAGGAGCTGACAGGAATGGCTGCGGCGTCCTGACGAGAGGAGGGAGCTGGGGGCGTGGCTGAAAAAGTGCGGGAACTGGTGCTCACACTGCGCACAGTGAGGGGGGTGGAGTATGTAAATCATACTCCAGCCCTCAGTGCTGCTCGCTCGGCAGCGTCCCGCCCTTCCCCTGCCTGTCAGGGCTGAGGGCGGGAGAAAAGGAAACTAGGCCGCAAGCAAGCCGGGGACTCTAGTAATAAACGCGGCCGCCGTAAAAGCGCGGCCGGCGTGAAAGTCCCCGGCGAACTACAAGTCCCAGCCGCGCCGCAGTCTCCCATGGCAGCGGCGGTTAGTGCGGTAGCCCTTACATATAAACACACTCAGCGACGCTGAGTGTGTAATGGCACATATAGACCCGGTCAGCGCCGCGGTCCCCGGTGCACTAGCACACCCAGCAAAGCTGAGGTGATGCCGTGCGCGGTCCCCACAGGGATACAGAATACCTCCAAGATGCAGGGCCATGTCCCTGAACGGTACCCGGCTCCTATCCATCAGGCTCCACAGGAGTTGTGGATGAAGCACGGTCTCATGTGCCTGGAGACCGATAAGATCCCACTTCCACCAGAACCCTGAGGGGGATGGGGAAGGAAAACAGCATGTGGGCTCCAGCCTCCGTACCCGCAATGGATACCTCAACCTTAACAACACCGCCAACAAGAGTGAGGTGAGAAGGGAGCATGCTGGGGGCCCTATATGGGCCCACTTTTCTTCCATCCGACCTAGTCAGCAGCTGCTGCTGACTAATCTGTGGAGCTGTGCTGTGCACCTCTAGCAGAGGCCCCGGCCGAGCAAGTGCCACAGGGGCCGAGCACTGCACACAATGAGGGTCAGTGGAACCTGCCGGTAGAGCAGCCTCACATGCGGTACAAGCAGCATAGAAAGCCTGTGCCTTGGCACCCTTGCTTTTTGCGGACGACATGCTGTTGTCTGCTCTGAGCAATCTAGGAGGGTATATAGCCGAGAATCACCAGCGACCGTACAGTGCAATGTATAGCATGCAAGCATAAAAATACAAATGTACACTTCGGCACTAGTGGGGGTCAGCCCTTGAGGGCTGCTTACCGCCCGCTCAAAAGCGGGTGTGTGGTCGCCAGAATCCCGTGTCTGCTGGGTCTCCCAATTAGAGCTAGAAGAAAAGGAATTTACGGTAAGTAAACAAAATTCCCTTCTTCTTTGTCGCTCTATTGGGAGACCCAGACAATTGGGACGTCCAAAAGCAGTCCCTGGGTGGGTAAAATAATACCTCGTAGTAGAGCCGTAAAACGGCCCTTTCCTACAGGTGGGCAACCGCCGCCTGAAGGACTCGTCTACCTAGGCTGGCATCCGCCGCAGCATAGGTATGCACCTGATAGTGCTTCGTGAAAGTGTGCAGGCTCGACCATGTAGCCGCCTGACACACCTGTTGAGCCGTAGCCTGGTGCCTCAAAGCCCAGGACGCTCCTACGGCTCTGGTAGAATGGGCCTTCAGCCCTGAGGGAACCGGAAGCCCAGCCGAACGGTAAGCTTCGATAATTGGCTCCTTTATCCACCGAGCCAGGGTTGATTTGGAAGCCTGTGATCCTTTACGCTGGCCAGCGACAAGGACAAAGAGTGCATCCGAGCGGCGCAGGGGCGCCGTACGAGAAATGTAGAGTCTGAGTGCTCTCACCAGATCCAACAAGTGCAAATCCTTTTCACATTGCTGAACTGAATGAGGATAAAAAGAAGGTAAGGAAATATCCTGATTGAGATGAAAGGGGGATACCACTTTAGGAAGAAATTCCGGAACCGGACGCAGAACCACCTTGTCCTGGTGAAACACCAGAAAAGGGGCTTTGCACGACAACGCTGCTAGCTCAGACACTCTCCGAAGTGAGGTGACTGCTACTAGAAAGACCACTTTCTGTGAAAGTCGTGAGAGGGAGATATCTCTCATTGGCTCGAAAGGTGGTTTCTCAAGAACCATCAGCACCCTGTTTAGATCCCAGGGTTCTAACGGTCGCTTGTAAGGTGGAACGATGTGACAAACTCCCTGCAGGAACGTGCGTACCTGTGGAAGTCTAGCTAGGCGCTTCTGGAAAAACACAGAGAGCGCCGAAACTTGTCCCTTAAGGGAGCCCAGCGACAAACCCTTTTCCAGTCCAGATTGAAGGAAGGACAGAAAAGTAGGTAATGCAAATGGCCAGGGTGAAAAACCCTGAGCAGAGCACCACGACAGAAAAATTTTCCACGTCCTGTGATAGATCTTGGCGGACGTTGGTTTTCTAGCCTGTCTCATAGTGGCAATGACCTTTTGAGATAACCCTGAAGACGCTAGGATCCAGGACTCAATGGCCACACAGTCAGGTTGAGGGCCGCAGAATTCAGATGGAAAAACGGCCCTTGAGATAGCAAGTCTGGTCGGTCTGGTAGTGCCCACGGTCGGCCGACCGTGAGATGCCACAGATCCGGGTACATGACAGACTCGCGTCCATCGTGACTACTTCCCAGGATGGGGGTAGGAAGGATTTCCCTTTCGATAATGAAGTGGGAAGAAGCCACCACCGAAGGGAGGCTTTGGTCGCCTGAGAGAGGGAGACGGTCCTGTCGAGGGACGTCGGCTTCCTGTCCCATTTGCGTAGGATGTCCCATTGAAGGGGACGCAGGTGAAACTGCGCGAAAGGGACTGCTTCCATTGCTGCCACCATCTTCCCCAGGAAGTGCATGAGGTGCCTCAAGGGGAATGACTGGCCTTGAAGGAGAGATTGTACCCCTTTCTGTAGTGACTGCTGCTTGATCAGCGGAAGCTTCACTATCGCTGAGAGGGTATGGAACTCCATGCCAAGGTATGTCAGCGATTGGGCCGGTGTCAGATTTGACTTTGGAAAATTGATGATCCACCCGAAACTCTGGAGAGTCTCCAGGGTAGCGTCGAGGCTGTGTTGGCATGCCTCTTGAGAGGGTGCCTTGATCAACAGATCGTCCAAGTACGGGATCACCGAGTGACCCTGAGAATGGAGGACCGCAACTACAGTAGCCATAACCTTGGTGAAAACCCGTGGGGCTGTTGCTAGGCCGAATGGCAGTGCCACGAACTGTAGGTGTTCGTTTTCTATGGCGAAGCGCAAGAAGCGCTGGTGCTCTGGGGCAATCGGAACGTGGAGATAAGCATCTTTGATATCGATCGATGCAAGGAAATCTCCTTGAGACATTGAGGCGATGACGGAGCGGAGGGATTCCATCCGGAATCGCCTGGTCTTTACGTGTTTGTTGAGAAGTTTCAGGTCCAGGACTGGACGGAAGGACCCGTCCTTCTTTGGGACCACAAACAAGTTGGAGTAAAAACCGTGGCCCTGTTGCTGAAGAGGAACAGGGACCACCACTCCTTCTGCCTTCAGAGTGCCCAGCGCCTGCAGAAGAGCCTCGGCTCGCTCGGGAGGCGGAGAGGACTTGAGGAATCGAGTCGGGGGGCGAGAGGTGAACTCGATCTTGTAACCGTGAGACAGAATGTCTCTCACCCAGCGGTCTTTTATTTGTGGCAGCCAGGTGTCGCAAAAGCGGGAGAGCCTGCCACCGACCGAGGATGCTACTAGAGGAGGTCGAAAGTCATGAGGAAGCCGCTTTGTTAGCGGTGCCTCCAATGGTCTTTTTAGGACGTGACTTAGACCGCCATGCATCAGAGTTCCTTTGATCTTTCTGAGACCTTTTGTACGAGGAGAATTGGCCCTTGCCCGCGCCCCGAAAGGACCGAAACCTCGACTGCCCTCTCCTCTGTTGGGGGATGTTCTGTTTGGGCTGGGGTAAGGATGTATCCTTTCCCTTGGATTGTTTGATGATTTCATCCAGGCGCTCGCCAAACAGCCTGTCGCCAGAAATTGGCAAACTGGTTAAGCGCTTTTTGGAAGCAGAATCTGCCTTCCATTCCCGTAGCCACAAGGCCCTGCGGAGTACCACCGAATTGGCGGTCGCAACCGCCGTACGGCTCACAGAGTCCAGGACAGCATTAATAGCGTAAGACGCAATTGCCGAGGTCTGGGTGGTAATGGATGCCACTTGTGGCGCGGCCGTGCATGTGGCTGCTTCAATTTGCGCTTGACCTGCTGAGATAGCTTGCAGTGCCCATACGGCTGCGAATGCTGGGGCAAAAGAAGCGCCGATCGCTTCATAGATGGATTTCAACCAGAGCTCCATCTGCCTGTCAGTGGCATCTTTGAGCGAGGCCCCATCTTCCACTGCAAGTATGGATCTAGCCGCCAGTCTGGAGATTGGAGGATCCACTTTGGGACATTGAGTCCAACCTTTAACCACGTCCGGGGGGAAAGGATAACGTGTATCCTTAAGGCGCTTAGAAAAACGCTTATCTGGACAAGCATGGTGATTCTGGATTGCCTCTCTGAAATCAGAGTGGTCTAAAAACATACTCTGTGTACGCTTGGGGAACCTGAAACGAAATTTCTCCTGCTGCAAATCTGACTCCCCCGCCGGAGGGGCTGAGGGAGAAATATCCAGCAACTGATGGATGGACGCAATAAGATCGTTCACTATGGCGTCCCCGTCTGCAGTATTAAGATTGAGAGCGCTCTCAGGATCCGAATCCTGATCAGCTGGCTCCGCATCATCAACCAAGGATTCCCCCCGCTGAGACCCTAAACAATATGATGTCGAGGGAAGTTCTAAGCGAGCCCGCTTAGCCGATCTGGGGCTGGGGTCTAAGTCAGAACCCTCAGTCTGGGATGTATGAGATACCCCGGGAAGACAAAGAAGGTCCAACTGAGGGGGGCCAGGGAACAATGATTCACCAGAGTCCCTTTGCTGAGATACCGGCCTGGACTGCAAGGCTTCTAGTATCTTAGCCATAGTCTCAGAGAGTTTTGCAAACTCAGTCCCCGTCACCTGGACAGTGTCAACAGGTGGCTCCCCCTGGGCCCCTCTTAGCAGAGGCTCCGGCTGAAGAAGTGTCACAGGGGCCGAACACTGCACACAATGAGGGTCAGTGGAACCTGCCGGTAGTGGGGTCTTACAAGCGGCGCAGGCAGCATAATAAGCCTGTGTTTTGGCACCCCTGCCTTTTGTGGGCGCCATGCTATAGTTTTCCCTGAGTAACACAATAGGGTATATAGCCAGAGTGAACTGTGCTCATACAATGTAAAGTATATACAATACACAAATAATGTACCATATATACTACAGCACCATGGGGCTAGCACCAACAGGTGCTGCTTACCAGCCGCCTAAAGCGGTTGTGAGGCCACCAGAGACCGTGTCTGGGTCTCCCAGGATTTGTCCCCCTCTGCAGCGTCCGAGGAGCTGACAGGAATGGCTGCGGCGTCCTGACGAGAGGAGGGAGCTGGGGGCGTGGCTGAAAAAGTGCGGGAACTGGTGCTCACACTGCGCACAGTGAGGGGGGTGGAGTATGTAAATCATACTCCAGCCCTCAGTGCTGCTCGCTCGGCAGCGTCCCGCCCTTCCCCTGCCTGTCAGGGCTGAGGGCGGGAGAAAAGGAAACTAGGCCGCAAGCAAGCCGGGGACTCTAGTAATAAACGCGGCCGCCGTAAAAGCGCGGCCGGCGTGAAAGTCCCCGGCGAACTACAAGTCCCAGCCGCGCCGCAGTTTCCCATGGCAGCGGCGGTTAGTGCGGTAGCCCTTACATATAAACACACTCAGCGACGCTGAGTGTGTAATGGCACATATAGACCCGGTCAGCGCCGCGGTCCCCGGTGCACTAGCACACCCAGCAAAGCTGAGGTGATGCCGTGCGCGGTCCCCACAGGGATACAGAATACCTCCAAGATGCAGGGCCATGTCCCTGAACGGTACCCGGCTCCTATCCATCAGGCTCCACAGGAGTTGTGGATGAAGCACGGTCTCATGTGCCTGGAGACCGATAAGATCCCACTTCCACCAGAACCCTGAGGGGGATGGGGAAGGAAAACAGCATGTGGGCTCCAGCCTCCGTACCCGCAATGGATACCTCAACCTTAACAACACCGCCAACAAGAGTGAGGTGAGAAGGGAGCATGCTGGGGGCCCTATATGGGCCCACTTTTCTTCCATCCGACCTAGTCAGCAGCTGCTGCTGACTAATCTGTGGAGCTGTGCTGTGCATGTCTGCCTCCTTCGCACAAAGCAAAAAACTGAGGAGCCCGTGGGAGCACGGGGAGTGTATAGGCAGAAGGGGAGGGGCTTAACACTTTTAAGTGTAATACTTTGTGCGGCCTCCGGAGGCATAGCCTATACACCCAATTGTCTGGGTCTCCCAATTAGAGCTAGAAGAAAAGGAATTTACGGTAAGTAAACAAAATTCCCTTCGTTTGTGTTTTGAACATGTATAACGTCTATACACAAATCTTAGTATAACACAACCATATCTCAGGTACAGAGATAAAGAACATTTCTTCTCCTTATCCTGGGTTTTGTAAAGTGAGGAATCCCCTAATGTCTTTCATAGAAGAGATTTGATATCAGCGGTGTAATTATCAGTGCCGCAAAGACAAGAGACTGATCACTGTATTTCCTCTAATCTATGGACCAAATGCCCATGAGACCCCACATATTTCCTATATAGAATATGAGCCTTCACATAGCCTCCCTATATTCAGGAAGAGCCTTCATATAACTCCCAATATACAGTATGAACCCTAACTTTGCTCCCTATATACAATATGAGCCCTCATATAGCTCCCTATATCGAGTATGAGTCCTCATATTACCTCCCTATTTCCATGATGAGCCCTCACATAGTCCTCTACATAATAACATATTCTGCAGCCCTCTGCAATTCAGTGGGATCTTGTACAGGCAATACAGACAATACAGAGTAAACACATAATTCTACAGATACCTAGAGGAGTGAGGACCCTGCTCGCAAGCGTACAATTTATATAGAGTATGAGCCCCCACATAGCTCCTTATATACACTATGAGCCCCTCATATAGCCTGTCTATATAGGGTTAAATGTTTCACATAGCCTCCAATAAGCAGTATGAGCCCCCATATAGTTTCCTATATACAGTATGAGCAATCACATAGCTCCCCTATTATTGGATAATTACTTCCTTGACCACGAGATTATACCATGTCACATGTATATATATTTTTTTAATCAATGATCAAATAAATTTAAGTTTTAAATACTAACCTATTGCCTTTTTAGAACACTGGAGACTAGTGATGAGCGAGTATGCTTGTCACTACTCGGTACTCGCACGAGTATCACTGTACTCGGGCTACTCGGCGGGTACTGAGTAATTTCGCGATACTCATGCTGTACTCGTGGTCTTCATCCCTGCATGTTGGCGCTCTTTTGAGAGCCAGCCCTCATGCAGGGATTGGCTGGCAGACCACTGCAATGCCACAGCGCTGTTAGTTGTGGAATTGCAGTGATTGGCCGGCCTGCACAGCGTGACCGAGCCTTTATACTGGCGGGCGCGCTGTGCTCTGCACACAGCCATCTCATATTCCCTGCTTTCCCCGCCCACAGGCGCCTATGATTGGTTGCAGTGAGACACGCCCCCACGCTGAGTGACAGGTGTCTCACTGCACCCAATCACAGCAGCCGGTGGGCGTGTCTATACTGTGCAGTAAAATAAATAAATAAATAATTAAAAAACCTGGCGTGCGGTCCCCCCAATTTTAATACCAGCCAGATAAAGCCATACGGCTGAAGGCTAGTATTCTCAGGATGGGGAGCTCCACGTTATGGGGAGACCCCCAGCCTAACAATATCAGTCAGCAGCCGCCCAGATTTGCCGCATACATTAGATGCGACAGTTCTGGGATTGTACCCGGCTCTTCCCGATTTACCCTAGTGCGTTGGCAAATCGGGGAAATAAGGAGTTAATGGCAGCCCATAGCTGCCACTAAATCCTAGATTAATCATGTCAGGCATCTCCCCGAGATTCCTTCCATGATTAATCTGTAAATTACAGTTAAAAAACACACACACTAGAAAAATCCTTTATTAGAAATAAAAAACAATAACAAAGTCCCTCATCACCAATTTATTAACCCCGACAAAGCCCTCCATGTCCGGCGTAATCCACGGACCTCCAGCGTCGCGTCCAGCTGTGCTGCATGCAGGTGACAGGAGCTGCAGAATACACAGCCGCTCCTGTCAGCTTCACACAGCAACTGAGGTGAGTATCGCGATCAGCTGCTGTCAGTCAGGTAACTCACGGCCACCGCTGGATCCAGCGGTGGCCGCGATTAACCTCAGTGACAGCTCAGCTGATCGCGATACTCACCTCAGTTGCTGCGTGGAGCTGACCGGAGCGGCGGTGAGTAGTGCGATCAGCTGAGCTGTCACTGAGGTTACCCGCGGCCACCGCTGCATCCACCGCTGGATCCAGGTAACCTCAGTGACAGCTCAGCTGATCGCGCGGCTGTCTTCAGTTGCTGTGTGAAGCTGACAGGAGCAGCGGTGTATTCTGCAGCTCCTGTCACCTTCATGCAGCACAGCTGGATGCGACGCTGGAGGACTGTGGAGTACGCCGGACATGGAGGGTTTGTCGGGGTTAATAAATTGGTGATGAGGGACTTTGTTAGTGTTTTTTATTTTGAATAAAGGATTTTTTCTGGTGTGTGTGTTTTTTAACTGTAATTTACAGATTAATCATGGAAGGAATCTCGGGCAGACGCCTGACATGATTAAATCTATGATTTAGTGGCAGCTATGGGCTGCCATTAACTCCTTATTACCCCGATTTACCAACGCACTAGGGTAAATCGGGAAGAGCCGGGTACAGTCCCAGAACTGTCGCATATAATGTATGCGGCAATTCTGGGCGGCTGCTGACTGATATTGTTAGGCTGGGGGGCTCCCCATAACGTGGAGCTCCCCATCCTGAGAATACCAGCCTTCAGCCGTATGGCTTTATCTGGCTGGTATTAAAATTGGGGGAACCGCGCGCCGTTTTTTTTAATTATTTAATTATTTATTTCACTGTACAGTATACACACACCCACCGGCTGCTGTGTTTGGGTGCAGTGAAACACCTGTCACTCAGCGTGGGGGCGTGTCTCACTGCAACCAATCATAGGCGCCGAAAAGCAGGAAAGCAGGGAATACGAGATTGATTAATGAGCGGACGGCTTTTTCAAAAGAGGAAAAGCCGCCGGAGTTTAGTGAACAGCTGTGCAGCGCCGCGGAAGTGATCGGGGAACGGTAAGTAAGAGAGAGGGGGAAGAATGACCGACAGACTGTGAGAGGGGGACAGACAAGACAGAGAAAGACAGACAGAGCGAGACCGACCGACGGGAGATAGAATGAAAAAAAAAATGACCGACATCGCTAGTAAAAAGCACAAAACGTGCGTTTTGGACATCGGAGTGCCACACAATGTTTTTATGTAAAATCTTTCATGTAATAATCTCAAAAAGTAACATACACCAGCTCTATCTCACTATTGGGTATGTGCCCTTAACATTTCCGCCATGAAAATTCATTTTGGTGTCATTTTGGAAGGTTTTCTGGTGAGTCTGTAAAAATGGCGTAAAACTCGGACAAAATTGTTCACAGCTGTGACTTTTGAGTGATAAATGCTTCAAGGGGTCTTCCCCATGCTGTTGCCATGTCATTTGAGCACTCTTCTGAGACTTTTGTGACATTTTTAGGGTTTCTACATGCTGCCGGGGGTCATTTCAGAAAAATACTCGGGTCTCCCATAGGATAACATTGGGCTCGGTGCTCGGGCCGAGTACACGAGTATCTTGGGATGCTCGGCCCAAGCCTCGAGCACCCAAGCTTTTTGGTACTCGCTCATCACTACTGGAGACTTCTTCTTTTCTTCTTCTGATATCCAGCCTGGACCAGGGCGGCTCCATGCTCCAGCTGCAAGCTCCACTGAGATCCAACCATGGGGTGAGCTGAATTTCTTTTGTTTTATATCCTATATACAGTATGAACTTTAACATAGCTTCACTATAGCCTCCCATAGCCTCATTATATACAATATGAGTCTCCACATAAACTTCCTTATACACAGTATGAGCTCCCCCACACAGTCCCTCTATATACCATATGTGCCCCTAAACAGCCCCTCCATATACAGCATGAGCCCTCACATAACCTCCTATATACAGTATTAATCCACACACAACCCCTCCATATACAGAATGAGTCCTCACATAGCCCCTTATATACAGTATGAGATCCCACATAACTCCCATATACAATATGAGCTCTCAGAGAGCCTCCCTATATACAGGATAATCCCTCACATAGCACCCTATATTCATTATGAGCCCCCACTGAGCCAGTAAGCCCGGCATGCAGTGGGTCAAAAGACAAGATAAAGGGGTAGTGAGGACTTTCATGCAGTGGGTCAGGAGTCCTGACTGACCAATTTTTGGGTCTCACTGACCCATTTTGGTGCCTCCTCAACCACAACTTTGAATGCCTCATTAGCCCTCAGTGGTGCTTTGCCACCATCAATGAGCCTCTTTTGTGGTGCCTCCTCACACACTAAATATCTTTGTGGTCCTAGTTTTGCCTCTCTATGAGGGCTGTTATTCATCTGAATGTTCTCCCTTTTTTGAGGAGATTTAAAAGCTGTGAAAATTTGTACCAAAGGGAATAATTGTCCTAAAATAGTAAAATAATATTCGCCCATTGTGTTCCCTGTATCTCCTCAGCACTGTTTTGGTGTTCTGCCCTGCTCTATATTAAAAGACCTGTCCACTATAACCCTTTTTCAATGTTCTAATGTGTCTAGTAATATAAAAGCATATTACCTGTTAATAAATGTTTTTCCGTTGTTGTGGCTGCCAAAAAAACTTTAAATTCTGGCGTTTTAATTTTTTTTTCTTATTACGCTGTTTATTGATTGGATTAATGATTGATTTATTTTATTTTTTTATAAATCTGACATTTCTAAGTACAGTGATACCAAATATGTGTATTTTTCATTTTTTTTTAAAAAAATGTTTTATTTGCACAGGGGAAAGAAATGTTAAACTTTTGAGTTTTATTTCATATTTTCAAAAACGTTTTAAAACTTTTTACCATTTCTACTAGTCCCTTTAGGGGACTTGAAATTGCAATCATATGATCGCTTATCCTATACAGAGTAGGGCATCAGCACCGCTCTGTATAGCTTAAATCAGGATCTCCTATGAACGGTGGCTGGCAGCTGGCATTCACAGGAGGATTATAATGAAACACTGTGGTCACCAACTGACTGTCATGACAATCCATTGGCGCCACACGATCAGGTCACAGGAGTGCTGATGGGAGAGGTGAATGACGCTTCCCCCTTTTGGGCGCGTTTTAAATCCCAGTGTCAGAGATTCATAGTGGGACTTAAATGGTTAACAGTTGCAGTTGGATCTCTAATCAACCCATGGCTGTTAGGGGCACATGTCGGCTGATCAGATTAGCCAACATGTGCAGGGAAGATGTGGGCTCGGCATGCAAGCCCGCATCAGAGGCAGGGACACGACCCATGACGGACATAGTATGTCATGGGTTGTTAAGGAGTTAAAAAAGTGATTGGTGATATTTTGGTGCTATAGAAGCAGGAGCCATTGAACACCTCTAAAGCTGGTTGATGGTAGTGGTGGAGGCTAACATTGCTTGTATTTGTGCATGTGGTCCGTATATGTGGAAATGTACACCTGATTTTTCTGATTTGGGTATTTTTTGGCAGACCCATCATTGCCAAGTACTCTGTCTACAGAGTATTTTATACTTTCCTTCTTATTAATTCTTATATTTTCCATCATCCAATAAAGCTTTGATCAGACAGCTTTCCAATTAAGAAGTAGTGTGTAGCGTAGTGTTATTATTCGGGAAGACGGGTGGTCAGGTGGCTTTTATTAACCTATAAATATCTGCCCTATTAATGTCTTGAGCATCCTCCACCATTGTGACTCTCTATGTAATCATCCAATGTCCTTTTCAGCATCCCTTGCTTGTCCTCACTGATGATGTCACAATTGCTTAGAACGTTCAGCTCTACATTCCAGTCACTTCAGCAGTTGATGCCATTGTGGTGAAGCATGAAGATGTGGAAGAGGTTACACTGCGCAGGTAAGTACTATCAATCATTGGAATGATCAGAATGCATACTAATTCTAGGCCTGCAGGGTAAATTAATGTAACTAGAGACTTATATCTAGATTGCAAACAAATATAAAAAAATTCTACCATAACATATTGCATTCTAGGAATGTTAGATTCTCATAAATTAATGCCTGTGCCTGTCTTCCCATAGCTCCTCTCTTCCTGGTATTATCATGGAGATACTAAGACTCTGTGCACACAGTGCGTTTTTATCATTTTTTTTTTTAATGCGTCTTTGAGCATAGTTTTTTTCACAAAATCTGCATGCACATCCTTATGCCAGCAAAGTCAGTGACTATCCTAAGTTTTGTGCACGTTGCTTTTTTTTCCTCGCAGATTTGGTGCAGGAATAAATCTGCAGAATGTCAATTCTTTCAGCATTTTGCAGCATTTTTCTATCCTAGAATGCATGAAAATCGCATGCAAATAAAACCACACAGAAAATATGCCAAAAATACAAGGCAAAAATACATAATTTTTTTTTTGACAAAAGGTGCAGAAATGGTGCAGAAATTTCTGGAACCAAATAAGCGTGCGCACATAACCTAAGCCTTATCCCAACCGATCAGATATCTATAAGCTAAAATCTGATTGTTTGCTTTGATGACCAACATTTGTGTAAAAATACTGTCAGATCTTGGGACGGAGGGCAGAAATGTAGTTGTTTTTTTTAAACATTTTAAAAAAATTGATAATTTTATTTTAGACAAATTTAGTTTTAAATCAAATATAATTTACGCTATTGTAAAATAACATTTAGAGAGTTATAGAACACAAATAACAAATTGCAGGTAAGATAACAGCAGACTGTATGCAACCGCCATAAAACATCGTTCCCAGATTCCATTGCGCATCTTCTATTATGATGTCATAAAGGATTGGAATCATAATATGTTAGAAGTTGGTGGTGACATCACAGGGAGCACAGGAGGAGTGAACGGAGGACAAGATGACACAGAAGAGGTAATTAAATCCTAATTATGGAGCTGGGTAGATTGAAGTTCCTGTAAAATCTTTATATTATGGATACATACAGTAAGATAGAAGTGGGAGGCCATTTGTCATATTTCTTTGCATGTAATTCCTACTTACTAGATGGGTTTTAGTTGTTGAAAAGAGGGAAAACATTTGGCAAACTAGTTACATATTAACTTTCTTATTGATAGATTAAGAGTAGCCAGGGCCTCAGGCAATTTAGAAGACGCGCCCCTTCCCAATCCCCGATGTATCATGACATGTCACATGATCCCCTTGATAGACAGTTGCTCTGGTGCACATCTGTAGATGCAAAACGACAGAGACAGCAATTATTTTTCCCTTATGTACAGCTCTCTAGATAACATAGCACTAAACATAATTGAGGAGGGTGGGTAATTAATTTTCCTGAGAGGTCACATGAGAGACCGTGAGTGGGAGGGCCCAACCAGTAGACTGAAATTAACGCTATTCAATATTAACATATTAATTATAATTAATTATTATTATTAATTGTATCACTTAATATTGAGCAGAATTAAGTATGCTGGCACCCCCTATATACCATATGAGCCCACAGAAAGCCCCTATATATAAAGTATGAGCCCACACACAGCGCCCTTATATACAATATGAGTCTACACATAGCACCCCTATATATATATATATACATATATATATATATATATATATATATAATGAGCCCTCGCATAACTTCCTATATACAATATGAGCCCTCACATAGCCTCCCTATATTCAAGAAGAGCTCTCATATAACTCCCCATATCCTGTATGAGTCCTCACATAGCTCCCTCTATACAGTATGAGCCCTCACATTGCCTTCATATATATGAGCCCTGACATTACCTCTCTATATACAGGATAAGCCCTCACATAGACTTCTACATAATAATAATAGTAATAATAATAATAATAATAATAATATTTTGATCAATAATAAGTTTGATCCATCACAGAGCTCCCCTATTATTGGATAATTACTTCCTTGGCCACGAGGTTATACCATGTCGAATGTATATATATTTTTTAATCAATGATTAAATAAAATTATGTGTTAAATACTCACCTATTGTTTTTTTCTTTGAACATTGGAGACTTCTTCTTTTCTTCTGATATCCAAACCGGACTAGGGCAGCTCTGTGCGCCGGCTGCAAGCTTCACTGAGGTCCAACCATGGGGTGAGTTGAATTTCTTTTGTTTTATATCCTATATACAGTATGAGCCCTAACATAGGTCCCCTATATACAGATTGAGATCACACTCAGCCCCCAATATACAGCATGAGCTCCCCACTTAGCCCGTATATGCAATATGAGCCCCCACATAGTCTCTTTATGTACAGGATGAGATGAGATCACACACAGCCCCAATATACAGCATGAGCTCCCCACTTAGCCATATATGCAATATGAGCCCCCACATAGTCTCTTTATGTACAGGATGAGATGAGATCACACACAGCCCCAATATACAGCATGAGCTCTCCAAATAGCCCCAATATACAATATGAGCTCTCCAAATAGCCCCAATATACAATATGAGTCCCCACATAGTCTCTCTATATACAGGACTACAGAGGGAACTTGTACAGACAATAAAGACTTTACAGAGTAAAGACATAAGATACCAAGAGGAGTCAGGGCCCTGCTTGCAAGCTTACAATCGGGATACAGTATGAACCTCCAAACACAGGCCCCCTATAGACAGCATAAGCCTGCCATATACCTCTTATATACAGTATGAGCCCGTACATAACTCCTTATTCACAGTATGAGACCTCACATAGCCTCTTTATATTCTATTTGAGTTACCACATAGTCTCCCTATATGCAGTATGAGCCCCCATATAGCCTTTTTATATATGGTATGAGCCCCAATAGTCTCACATAACCTCTGTATATACAGTATGAGTCGCCACTTAAACTCCCTTATACACAGTATGAGCTCCCACACACAGTCCTCATATTTCGCATAGTATGAGGCCCTAAACAGCCCCTCCATATACAGAATGAGCCCTCACTTAGCCCCTATATACAGTATGAGATGCTACATAGCTCCCTATCTACAATATGAGCCCTTATATAGCCTCCCTATGTTCAGTATAAGCCCTCAAATAGCCTCCTTATATACAATATGAGACCTCACATAGCCTCTCTATATTCAGTTTGAGTTCCCACATTGCCTCCCTATATGCAGTATGAGCCCTCCATATATCCCCTCTAAATACGGTATGAACCCCAATAGCCTTCCATAGCCTTTGTATATACAGTATGAGGCTCCACATAAATGTCCTTATACACAGTATGAGCTCCCCCATACAGTCCCCTTATATACAATATGAGCCCCTAAGTAGTCCATCCATATACAGAATTATCTCTTACATAGTCCCTTATATACAGTATGACCCCACACACAGCTCCTCTATATAAAGAATGAGCCCTTACATAGTGCCGTATAAACAGTATGAGACCCCTCATAGCTCCCTATATACAATATGAGCCCTCACATACCCTTCTTATTTTCAGTATGAGTCCCCACATAGTTCTCTAAAAACAGTATGAGCCCTCTCATAGCCTCCTTATAAACAACATGAAACCTCACATAGCCTCTCTGTATACAGAATGAGCCACCATATAACCCTTCTATATATGGTATGGGCCCCAATAGCCTTCCATAGCCTCTGTATATACAGTTTGTGTCTCCACATAAACTTATTTATACACAATATGAGCTCCTCCACATAGTCCCCCTATATACAGTGTGAGCTCCCAAACAGCTGCTCCAGATACAGAATGAGCCCTCACATAGCCCCCATATATTTTTAAAACAATATTAGATGTTAATAAGTTCATCCGAAAATTAACAGTAAAAAAACACTTTTTTCAAGATGAAAATGATTCTAATGTTCCTACTGTTTCAAATGCATCAGCCGACACATATTTTTCTCCTATGTCATTCAAAGAACAAATGGCTTTACAGAATTTGCATGATTTATCAAGTGATAGTGATATTAGATCTAATTCACATTGTGCGGTTTCCCAATTCAATGTTCCTAATCCAAGTTTTTATCCCATCCCCTCGAGATGTGATCAGATGACTGACTTTCAGAACATAGTTGAGAAGGAATTAACTGCTCTTTCTCATTCACAAGAACCCATGGTTCAAAATTTGTCTAAAACTGAGAAGGATGCAGTTATTTCCTTGCAAAAAAACTTGAACATCATAATAAAAAATTCTGATAAGGGGGGGCAGTCGTAGTTTTAGACACAGGACTTTATGAAAGGGAAGTATTGACTATGTTACAGGATTGTGATACCTACAGGAGAGTCCATCGTGACCCCTCTGCAGATATAAAAAAATCTTTGGAAAAAATTTTGGAGGAAGGTGTACATTTGGGTTTAATGGATGAAAAATTGAGAGATTATTTGAATCCCTCTTATTGTTTAATACCATTATTACATGCTTTACCCAAGTCACATAAAAATCAGTTTCCCCCAAAAATGAGACCAATTGTTTCAGGTATCGATTCTTATACTGAGCATTTGGCAGAGTGGTTGGATAACCACCTCCAGTTTCTTCCCAAAATGTCTCCTGGCTATGTATTGGATAGCAAACATGTGTTGAATATTATCTCTCAGATGAAATGGCAGGATAATTACAGTTGGTTAACTTGTGATGTCCAATCACTGTATACATCCATACCACATTCTCTTGCCATTTTTGCCTTGAGAGATTTACTCAAAAAATACTCTGACTACTCTCTAGAATTACAAAATTACTTGGTGGATGTGACTGAATTTTTGCTTAAAAACAATTATTTCACCTTTCTCAACAAAGGATATGTCCAGCTACAGGGATGTTCAATGGGCGCACGATTTTCCCCTTCATTAGCGGGCATATTCATGTTTTGGTGGGAAGAACAATATATTTTCAATCAATGTAATCCTTTTTTCTCGGACATAGCATTATATCTAAGATTTATAGATGATGTACTTATTGTATGGCAAAACCCAAATAAAAAAATTGAGGATTTTATATTTTACATCAATAACAATGCCCATAACCTTTTTTTCACTTTTTTTCATGATGTATCAAAAATTAATTTTTTGGATATACAATTTCATGGGAAGGGTGATAATGGGGAAATCAATTGCAGCCTCTATAGAAAACCTATATCAGGCAATTCACTGTTACATGCGGGAAGTTGCCATCCAAGGCATGTCATAGATAACATTCCTACAGGTGAATATGTCCGTGCCAGGAGATGTTGCAACACCCAAAGTGGTTTTGAGGTGGAATGTAACATTATTGAAAATAGGTTTTTAGCAAGAGGCTATAAAATGAAAAACCTTCAAAAAGCCAAAATCAAGGCAAATAAAGCGAGTAGGTCACAGTATTTGGAGATGAACAAAATCAAAGAAAATCCCCAAAAAAATCTTTCAGTTGTTTTTTCAACAACATACAGTAAAAACTATTATGATGTAATCAAAATTGTGAAAAAATATTTGCCCATCTTGACTACGGACGATACATTATATCAGATTTTAAAAAATGGAGTTAAATTTGTTTCAAAAAGGAACATTACATTGGGATCCATGCTATCACCTAGTGATCATATGAACAGGTGCGGTTCCAACAATGAAGAAAAAAATGCCAGTAATTGGTTACCAAGCACAGGTTCATTCAAATGCAGCCATAGATCTTGTGGATTATGTGGTTATATGTTAAATGTAAAAGAATTTTCTTCATTCACTGATAAAAAAACTTATAAAATAATGTCACTTATAAACTGCAGTTCAGACCATGTGGTTTACTTGATATCTTGCACCATTTGTCAGCTACAATATATAGGCAGCACTTGTCGTTCCCTCAGAAAAAGAATATCTGAACACATCTATGATGTGAATAATGCTACCACAAGAAAATTATCAGGAGTGTCTCAACATTTCCGTGACGTACATGCAGGTGATTTGAAAGGCATGAAAGTAAATGCTATTGAAAAAATTAAACTACCTAAGAGAGGTGGAAATTTGAAAGATATCCTTTTTCAGAGGGAAATAAAATGGATGTTTCTAATGGGTACAAGATTTCCCAAGGGTTTAAACAAAAGAAATGAATTGATGTTTGCATATTAATCTTGCTTTGATACTATGTATGTATAAGTGTTCATGGCACTATATGGATTGACTCACCCTAATGGGTTAATAGTTTTGTATTGCACTGCTCTCTCCTTGCATTTCATCACATGTTTGGGATCAGCCCTTTTTAAACAGTTCTGTGACTAGATGGTTTAGAGACTGAATAAGAACTGGATGTTCGAAACGCGTCCTCTCTGACATGGGCTTACCACTATAGCATGGACTTTTTAATGATAAGAAAATAAAGAAGTTTTTATTTTAAAGTACAACATGCCTGGAGTTTTGTGCTGGTGAAATCCTTCAACTACCCCCCATATACAGTATGAGTCCACACATGGCCCCTCCATATACAGAATGAGTCCTCACCTAGACCCCTATATACAGTCTCCATATACAGAATGAGTCCTTACCTAGACCCCTATATACAGTTTGAGACCCCACATAACTCCCTATATTCAATATGAGCCCTTACATAGCCTCCCTATATACAGGATTAACTATCACATAACCTCTCTATATACAGGATAAGCCATCATATAGCTCCCTATATATATTATGAGCCCCCACTGAGCCCCCTATATAAAAAATACTTATCCTTTATATAGCTTCCTATATTGCCTCCTATATACAGGCTGAGCAGGGGTGGGATTCAAGTTTTTAGCAATAGATTCCCTGTTTGTGTTAGGAGAACACACCCATTTTAAAGCTACACCCTTTTTTTTAACCTCACCCATTTTCACGCAGTTTCCTCAACCACAAAATACAAGTAACAGTAGCTAAAAGTAAGAGTGCTTTACCCATCTTACCCTCTCTATAGCATCATTTATAGTCTCATTGTCTGCTGTCAGGTCCACATTATTCCAGTAACTGTCAGTCACTTCATATTATCCTAAATAGCATTAAAATGTTTTCTATAAGTTTTCAAAATTAGTACTAAAGGAATTCTGTTCAAATTAGAAAGGATGACCACCTGTCCATCTGTCACCTTAACTGTCTGCTGCACCTAATCTCTGACCTCAGCAGCTACAGAACAAATATGTGCGATATGCTGCTACACCGTGAGCCGGCCACATATTACCAACACATAATGAACACATGAAACCACATAAAATGGACAAATGCCGCTATCTCGTCATCAGACCACATATTGTCACCACATAGTGACTGAATAAAACCAAATAGGGATAAATACCACCACACTCATGACCAGACCACATATTACCACCACATAGTTGATAAGGCCGTAATTTAGGTTGATGCAATCTAATCATGCATCCCTCTTAAACTGTCTGCAGTCCAAATTATGAGTCACTCGTGGTAGCATGCATTACCCTCTCTTTCGCTCACACCAGAGACGTGCTCAGATATGAATAGAAAGTAAGACTGATTTTAATACGGAAGTTGTACGGATATATATAATCTTATTGGCTAGATGCCAAGAATACGTAACACGTCTCCTATTGGATAAAGTAGAACAGCTTATTCTGTGATATACAATTTACTGTAATGTGCTTGGTTCCTCATTTATATTAAGCAATGTCAGCATGATTCACTGGTCACAAGAATAGCCCAGACTGTCTGAGTTTGATGTCCAAATACAGAACTAGGTGGGGTACACAGTCTGAAACAGCATCTTAAATCTTGTTCTTTATGGATATCTCCAATGATAATTCTTATATACTTATATACTCATAATCGCATCCCTAACAGTCCCCCCTTTGGAGATAGCCAAAAAGTCTTTCCTTGCTTTTCCAGGTCTATTGATCTGTCCTAATGCCGATGGTTACCTCACTCACATACGAGATAACCCATCCCTTGTGGATGAATCTTCCCACCCAACAGACTATGCATAGGAAGCCAGATCCTGACCGTGTCCTCTAGACTGTCCTCATGGCTATGTTCCGCTGGCACACGTTATTCAGGAAGGGGGAACGTGGCAGTAGTCCTTTAATTGGCTAATATTTATCAGGGTTGGATTCACTCAGAGTCTCATGCTCCTCAGTCCTCAGGCGGTAATGGTGAGACATCAAAGGTGAGATGTAGAGTCGCCTTCCAGTCCACATGCTTAGATATCATCATCCTGGCACGAAGTATCGGGTAGAAGAGGGAAGACAGCCATCTCCTGGTCTCAGGCAGGTCCGACATCTCTTTGTAGTGGAATGAATGGATCTTCGTCCGAAAGAAAAAGAGTGAGAGAAGAGAGAGAGAAAGAGAGAGAGAAAGATTGAGAAGAGAGGGAGAGAGAGAGAGGAAAAGAGAAAAGAGAGAGGAAAAGAGAGAGAAAAAGAGAGAGAAAAAGAGGAGTGAGAGAAAGAGAAAAGAAAAGAAATCTAGTTCTGGCTGGATCTGGAGGAGAAAACTCAAAAACGTGTATTAGGCACATGTTTAAACAAACAACAAGCTTAGTTGAAGTATCTGGGGGTACTTCTAAACAGGATTTCATAGGGTCTCAACCTAGTGATCCCTGCTGGGGTGTGTCCGACACTGAACAATGCAAGCGAAGACTCTCATGCCCTTGCCTTCTACACTGCCCCATCTTCCCAACCTTCCCTCTATTCTGTGGCTGGTATGGGGTGTGTAGAGTCAGTTCTGTGTCTAAGGCCTGCCATATCTCTTTGGCTGGCAGTGAAAGCAGGTCACTAGCCACTTTCTATGGTCTCCGGGAGCCCGCAGCTGCACCCTATCTCAGTCCTCTTCTTCTTCTGGGACTTGCTCTTGTAGGGTCAGGACAACGTTTTCTCAAGACTTTCCATCCTTCCTTTCTTCTTCACATCTGGGTCATTCGAAAAGCACAGATTGACTGACTGTTTCTCTCGTAAGTGGTCTTGGGGCTTCTTTGGATGTTCTGTCAGTGAGGGCACTTCTTACTGCTTCCCTTGACTCCTCCAATGTAGGCCTCAACCCTGCTCACCGCGACTCTGTCTGGCAATAGCAAAGCTTCCATCCGTTCTTCTATGGCCTCATGGCGGCGTACAGTTCCATTGTCAGTGATCAAGTCTCTTATCCTCCACAGAGTAGATGCTGGCTGCCATCTTGCAGGCTTCAGCGAGAGCACATACATCTGCTTCTTCACAGACAGGCATGCGGGTAGCGACTGCTCTATCAGCACAGCGTCTTCTGCTACCAGCACCATACCCATGTGGAACCGTCTTCTTGATGCACATCTTGATCCATCCGCAAAGGTGTTAAGTCAGGGTCCAAAGGTGTTAAGTCAGGGTATCGAATCCAGAGTTTCAGCTATGCCAGAGTCGACTACCTCTTCCACCAAGGTGTCAGAGGTGGGACACTCCCCCCTTGGAAGAGGGAGAAGTTCAGCAGGATTAAGGACCGCACACCGGGAGTTGGTGACTTTGTCAGGGAGCAGTGATGTCATACGGGCACTGATCTTCAACTG
Organism: Anomaloglossus baeobatrachus; assembly: GCF_048569485.1. Taxonomy (NCBI): domain Eukaryota; kingdom Metazoa; phylum Chordata; class Amphibia; order Anura; family Aromobatidae; genus Anomaloglossus; species Anomaloglossus baeobatrachus. The sequence goes on from NC_134353.1 coordinate 668,085,421, forward strand.
GTGCTTTAGGTAGGTGTTCAATCTGGCTGAGTAGTGTTCAAAGGACTGCTATCTTCTTCCATGGCAAACAGGTAGAATGACTTCTGGGCTGGAGATGACATGATGATACTCTTCAGGTGACTGTAACTGTAACTCAGGTGACTGTAACTCAGGTGACTGTGACTGTAGCTCATCTGTATGCGGGGTGATCTTGTAAGCTGCTAGATTCATCTCCATACGTCTTGCCATTTGAAGGAGGGTGTCTTGGTCTTTACCAGCTGTAGTTTACATGTGGGCTCTCGGAGACCTGATACAAAGGACTATACCCAGGTTTGTAAGAAAGAGCAATGAGTGTAACTTGGGGTCAGGAGAACACTGAAATTCTAAAAACTAAGATCCCCTAAAACCCCAGGGAAAGAGAAAAGAGCACAAGAGGGTTTGGAAACTACCAAGCAGCACCCCCTGACTACATCTACACAACTAGGAAAAAGCAGTGGAGCGTATCTACTCTACCTCTCCTGTGCTGACCCTGTAACTGGGGGCCCTGCACTCTCCCTCATCCCGACGGTAGACCTGATGGTGGTCAGGGCCGAGCCTCCAGCGTATCCCTATCTCCTGTCAGACCCTGCAAACTAAGACACAAAGGATTACTGGGTGCTGCCAACGAAAAACTCTAATATATGTCAACTCCTGATGATCAATGTCCCCTTGGGACCACATGAACCTCCACCCTCTCTATCAGGGAACTCTTGTGCAAGCTACCGGCAGGATAACATACAAGTGAAAATATCTCAAAACCAGGCTAAGCAGCAACTGCCATAGGCAGAAAAATATTCACTGTCCACCAGGACTAATAGTGAGCAGTCTATATGGTCTACTAAATTGTATAACATACAGCAAAAACAAACATGCAAAAGTGAAGGGAAAAGGTATCCACAGGACTATCAGCAATAACCTCTGCTAAGGTTCATTAGTGGGAAAAACTGCATATATGACCAAAAATGGAGTGTGTGTGTTCCAGGTCCCTGTCTCCCCCCTCTGCAGTCCCTGCTATGTCGGCAATAAACAGAGCAGTGACTTTGGCTGCTAAAACAAAAAATGGGGAACTGGGTGTCGGCTGGACTAAAAATGGCGTCTAAAGATGAACTATGTAGTGTCTGAGTTAAAACGTCCACTAAAGATAATTACCGATAAGAAACAGCCGCTAAAAGAGGAAGTAGGTGTTGGCCAAAAATGGCGTCTGAAGAGTCCTGGGAGGGAGTGAAAAGAAAAGATGTCATGTATTGTGACATCTACATTCAGGAGGTATTCAATCTGTCACCGGGAATATGGATTATATAGGGACCCCTGGGCTGACCCTGTAACTAGGGACCCTGTACTCGCCCTCATCTCGACGGTAGACCTGATGGTGGTCAGGGCCGAGCCTCCAGCGTATCCCTATCTCCTGTCAGCCCCTGCAATAACTATCCCCATACCATACCCCACCCAGGGCTGAGTGACAGAAAGAAATCTACATTCAGAACAGGAAATAATAGGGTGGGCTTACGTGGACACAAGTCCACCCTATATATCAGCTTATATTTCTTATTTTCACAGACAGGTAAAATACACATAGTGCAGTTGCTAGATTCAGAATTACTCATCAATTCACATCTAGAATTCTCCATTTCAACATACGTGTGTCATTTACAACTAAACTTCACAGAAATTCATTCACAAAACATCTTTCAGGGAAAACTATATATGAGATATTATGTCAGAGAGAGAATTCACGATATACATACACCTCCATGAGAACGGTCTATCGAATACTCAATAATTCCGATTAAGACCAAAGTTTAGGGGTCTTCCCCAATGTATTCAATTCTAGGTAAGAATACATTGACATCCACTAAAACAAGACCAGTGAGTACGCATACAACGTTCAACTCCCTGCTTAGCATGAAAACCGTACCAGGTAACAGTCAGGGCTCTTTCACCCATCTTTTTCCTTAACACTGCACCTGTACATCAGGTCCAAGGTATCAAACATCAATTATTGATGACACGTCACTCATAGGTGTATATATCTCAGTGTTCCTTCACAAGGACTGCAGCCTCTTGAGGCTTCCATGTCACATATTTAGGGCGTTCTTGTCTGGGACTATCGGAATAATGGTGCGATGCCATGTGTGGCCTGACGTCCTCAAATAGGACAGCACCTGTGGTTTACCTCTACTAGGGACAGTGTTGGTGCCCCCCCCTCGGTGTCTTCTGTTGCCCCAGCAACAAATAGGCCAGTGGCCTTGGGACTGAAGATGGCTGGAAAAGGGAACTAGGTGCGGCCCAACCTGAAATGACGTCTGGGCAGGCTAGGGAGGGCGTTTGGTGGGCAGGGGGACAAACTACACAAGTCCAACCCTCTGAGGATGACATATAGGGTGGTGGGCGTTGCTTTCTAATGGGCTTGGCCACTTCCTGAGGAGCCATTTTCTGAGCTGGTGCAATATGCAATATAGAAATATCTACTAACATCTTTTGACGTTCTATACCATGCCTCAGCATCCATAAGGAGATCTTTATCTTTCAAGATCCCTCGCTTATTTAACAAAACTTGACAGGTGTGGACTGATTAGACCCCATGCTTCAAGGGTATACAACCCAAAACTAACACGTCAATCTGGATGTCTGCTATGCCGTAATCCACTTCCTCTTCTGGACCAGAGACTATACACATCCACAGAATACATAGAATTTCTACCTCAGTCCACAAACCATAACTTGACAGGTTGTCCTACCAGGAAGAGGTGTCACGTGGGTGATAGATACTAAATTCACCCTCACTATCTCTTACTTCATGTACTAGTAACCTCTGTTCACACTATATACACCTTCTTTGAACAAATCCGTCCAGAACATCAATACTCAATGATTAAGCCTAAAATCAAGGGTTTTCCCCAGTATATTCAATTCCTAGGTAAGAATACACTGACATCCACTAAAACAAGACCAATGAGTACAACTTAAACTCACTGCTTAGCAGGAACACCATACCAAGTAACAGTCAGGGTCAGTCCCCCACTTTTGTAACTTTATACAAGACTGCACATGTACATAGAAAACCCTTCCAAATCTTCTATCCCCGAAGATCAGGTCCGTCCAAGGCCTTATCAAACATCAACTATCGACCGGGCTTGTTAACACACCAGTGTATCTCCTCTTATACACAACAGTTAATTTTATTTTTTTTTTTCCAGTTTCTCCTTCACTCATAGAAGAAACCAGCTTCAATATACTTCAATATATCAAAGTATATTCCCGTGACACAACTTCCTCTTTTCGCGTAACCTGCAAGTACGAACGAACAAAGCACATAGAACTTCCTCTTTTTGCAGCCCACCTCGCTGCAAACAAACACAGTGATTAGAGCGATACCAGCAAGTATTCCACCTGCTGCAAATAGACAGACATTTTTACACAGGTAGACACAGGTCAATGACATAACAATAAGGACACTATATACACCATCCAGGTGGCTGATCTCACCTGCAGATATAACCATATATATCCATATATATGTATCCAGCGTATATCACAACTTCCTCATTTTCCTCTCCCTTCAACTCAGAGAAAAACGAAACTATAGAACTTCTGCTTTTCTCAAAGAGCAGACAAAAACCACATTACATAAATTACAGACAGCTTAAGGTGAACCTGACCACCTTGGTGTGAGATCTCTTAGGACGGCTTATCTCATGCGAGATGGCGGTCATTAGGTGTCTAGACTGGGACAGCCCAACCCCCCCTTCGAAATGCAAGTACACGCAAGAGGTTTGCAAGGTGAGATTATACAAAGGATCTCACCTGCAGCTGGAGTTGCGCAATTCTCCACCTCTCGTGTAGTTGCCTTCCGACTGAAGGTGTCAGCATGGCTGTCCGCCATCTAGAGCTCCGTCCTAAGGTTCGTTGGGCGCCAAATGATAAGGCCGTAATTTAGGTTGATGCAATCTAATCATGCATCCCTCTTAAACTGTCTGCAGTCCAAATTATGAGTCACTCGTGGTAGCATGCATTACCCTCTCTTTCGCTCACACCAGAGACGTGCTCAGATATGAATAGAAAGTAAGACTGATTTTAATACGGAAGTTGTACGGATATATATAATCTTATTGGCTAGATGCCAAGAATACGTAACACGTCTCCTATTGGATAAAGTAGAACAGCTTATTCTGTGATATACAATTTACTGTAATGTGCTTGGTTCCTCATTTATATTAAGCAATGTCAGCATGATTCACTGGTCACAAGAATAGCCCAGACTGTCTGAGTTTGATGTCCAAATACAGAACTAGGTGGGGTACACAGTCTGAAACAGCATCTTAAATCTTGTTCTTTATGGATATCTCCAATGATAATTCTTATATACTTATATACTCATAATCGCATCCCTAACATAGTGACTGTGCAATACCACATATAAGGGAAAATACTACACCATGACTGGACCACCATGTTATCAACACACAGTGACCAAATAATGTCAAATACAAGGAAGGAATACCAACACACCATTGACAGACCACATATTACAACCACATATTGACCCAATAATTTCACATATAAGGGATAAATACTGCCAAACCATGACCAGACAACATATCACCACCACACAGTGACTGAATACTACATACAAGGGACAAATACCGACACACCATGATCAGACCACATATTACCACCGAATAGTGACCAAATAGTACCATATACAAGGAGGAAATACCACCACACCATGAGCAGACCACATATTACTACCACATTGTGACCAAATAATTCCACACACAAGGGACAAATACTGCCAAATCATGACCACACAACATATTACCACCACATAGTGCCTGAATAATACCACATGTAAGGAATAAATACCGCCACATCATGACCAGAGCACATATAACATTACAGGAGCTCTGTATACAGTGTAAGTGTACAGTTAATACAGTGATTTTCAGTGAAATTATATATAGGAGGTCTGTATATAATGTCAGTGTATTGGTAATACAGTAATCATTGGTGACATTATACACAGGGGCTCTGTATATAGTATACAGTGTGTACAGTGTAACTGTACAGGTAATACAGTGATCACCAGTGACTTTAATACAGTGATCAGCAGTGAGATTATGCACAGCTGATACAGTGATCACCAATGACATTATACACAGCTCTGTATATACGGTAAAGTGCAAGTGTACAGTTAATACAGTGATTACTGGTAATATTATATATAGGAAGTCTACATATACTGTAAGTGTATAGGTAATACAGTGATCACTGGTAACATTATACAAAGGAGCTCTGTATATAGCATATACTGTACAATTAATACAGTGATCACTGGTGAAATTATACACAGCAGCTCTGTATATAGTGTCAGTGTAGTGTACAGGTAATATAATGATCACTGTTGACATTATACACAGGAGCTTTGTATATAGTATATAGTGTAAGTGTTAAGGTAATACATTGATCACGAATGACATTATGCACAGGAGCTCTGCAGTGCATGTGTGATGTATAGTGTAAAGGTCCAGTCACACTAAGCAACTTACCAGCGATCCCAACAACGATAGGGATCGCTGGTAAGTTGCTAGGAGGTTGCTGGTGAGATGTCACACTGCGACGCTCCAGCGATCCCACCAGCAACCTGACCTGGCAGGGATCGCTGGAGCGTCGCTACACAAGTTGCTGGTGAGCTCACCAGCAACCAGTGACAAGCCCCCAGCGCCACGTGGAAGATGCTGCGCTTGGTAACTAAGGTAAATATCGGGTAACCAACCCGATATTTACCTTGGTTACCACCGCACGGAGCTACACGTGCAGAAAGCAGAGAGCAGCGCACACTGAGCGCTGGCTCCTTGCTCTCCTAGTTACAGCACACATCGGGTTAATTAACCCGATGTGTGCTGCAGCTAAATGTGCACAGAGCAGAGAGCAGCGCACAATGCTTAGCGCTGGCTCCTTGCTCTCCTAGTTACAGCACACATCGGGTTAATTAACCCGATGTGTACTGCAGCTAAATGTGCACAGAGCAAAGAGCAGCGCACAATGCTTAGCGCTGGCTCCTTGCTCTCCTAGTTACAGCACACATCGGGTTAATTAACCCGATGTGTGCTGCAGCTAAATGTGCACAGAGCAGGGAGCAGCGCACAATGCTTAGCGCTGGCTCCTTGCTCTCCTAGTTACAGCACACATCGGGTTAATTAACCCGATGTGTGCTGCAGCTACATGTGCACAGAGCAGGAGCCGGCACTGACAGTGAGAGCGGCGGAGGCTGGTAACAAAGGTAAATATCGGGTAACCAAGGACAGGGCTTCTTGGTTACCCGATGTTTACATTGCTTACCAGCCTCCGCAGAAGCCGGCTCCTGCTGCCTGCACATTTAGTTGTTGCTGTCTCGCTGTCACACACAGCGATCTGTGCTTCACAGCGGGACAGCAACAACTAAAAAATGGCCCAGGACATTCAGCAACAACCAACGACCTCACAGCAGGGGCCAGGTTGTTGCTGGATGTCACACACAGCAGCATCGCTAGCAATGTCACAAAAGTTGTTCGTTAGCAGCGATGTTGCTAGCGATGTTGCTTAGTGTGACGGGGCCTTAAGTATACAGGTAATAAAAAAGTGATCATCAGTGACATACACAGGAGCTCTGTATATAGTGTAAAGTGTAAATGCACATGTAATACAGTGATCACCGCTGACATACACAAGAGTTTTGTATATAGTATACTGGTAATACAATGAGCACCAGTGACATACACAAGAGCTCTGTATATAGTGTATAGTGTACAGGTAATACAGTTATCACTGGTGACATTATACACAGGAGCTCTGTATATAGTGTCAGTGTACTGGTAATACAGTGATCATAGTTTATGTTATACACAGGACCTCTGTATATAGTGCATGATGTACAACCTTCCTGTAAAAATGTCCCCATCATGACCTCTTCCTGTAATGTCCATTATCTTTACCCCTTTATGTCATGTCCCCATCCTGTAATAATGTTCTCCACCCTTGTCCCCTTCCTGTAATGATGTCACATATCCTGGTCACCTTCCTGTAATGTCCCCCATTCTGACCCCTTTAGATAATAATTTATCATATGCTGGTCTATGTACCCCATCCTGGTTCCCGATTTCTCCTATTCTGGGCCTTTATGTCTTCAGTCCTTGTCCTTTATGTCCCCCATCCGGGTCACCCTATGCCCCCCATTTTGTACCCGTATGTCCCCAATCCTGAGATGTCCGTCATCCTGGGCCCGTATATCCCTCATCCTGGGCCCATTTATCTCCCATCTGGAACCCTTATGTCACTCATACTGGGCCCTTTTGTCACACATCATGGACCTATATGTAACCCATCCTGAGCCCTTATGTGCCCAAATCTAGTTCATTATGTCACCCATTCTCGGCCCATATAGCGCCCATCCTGGGCGCTTATGTCACCTATCCTGGGCGCTTATGTCACCCATGCTGGGTTTGTATATCCCCCAGTTTGTGCCCTTATGTCCCTCATCCTGGGCCTATATGTCCCTTATCCTGGACCCATATGTCCCTCATCCTGGGCCCTTATGTTACCTATCCTGGGCCCATATCCACCCGATATTGTGCCCCCTTTTCTGTCATCCTGGGCTTTTTAGTCACCCATCCTGGGCTCTTTTGTTCCCTATCCTGAGACCATATATCCCCTATCCTGTGTATTTTTGTCCCAATCCCAATCCTGGGCCCGTATGTCACCGATTTTGACCCGTATATCCCCCATTCTGAGCAATTATCTCCCTCATCCTGATCATGTATGGCCCCCATCCTGGGCATGTATTACCCCCATCCTGGGCCCTTATGTCCCCATCCTGGGCTTGAACATCCCTCATGCTGGGCCTGTATATCCCTCATGCTGAGCCCATAATTCCCATATCCTTGGTCTTTATGTCCCCCATCCTGGGACTGTACAGTATGTCACCCATGCTGGGCCTGCCATATGTCACCTACCCTAGGTAGATAGAGTACAGACCAAAAGTTTGGACACACCTTCTCATTCAAAGAATTTTCTTTATTTTCATGAATGTGAAAATTGTAGATTCACATTGAAGGCATCAAAACTATGAATTAACACATGTGGAATTAAATACTTAACAAAAAAGTGTGAAACAACTGAAAATATGTCTTATATTCTATGTTCTTCAAAGTAACTACCTTTTGCTTTGATTATTGCTTTGCCCACTCTTGGCATTCTCTTGGTGAGCTTAAAGAGGTAGTCACCGGAAATGGTCTTCCACCAGTCTTGAAGGAGTTCCCAGAGATGCGTAGCACTTGTTGGCCCTTTTGCCTTCACTCTGCGGTCCAGCTCACCCCACACCATCTCGATTGGGTTCAGGTCTGGTGACTGTGGAGGCCAGGTCATCTGGCGTAGCACCCCATCACTCTCCTTCTTCGTCAAATAGCCCTTACATAGCATGGAGGTGTGTTTGCGGTCATTGTCCTGTTGAAAAATAAATGATGGTCCAACTAAACGCAAACCGGATGGAATAGCATGCCGCTGCAAGATGCTGTGGTAGACATGCTGGTTCAGTATGCCTTCAATTTTGAAAAAATCCCCAACAGTGTCACCAGCACAGATTTCAACTGGCCTAATGTCCATTCCTTGTGTTCTTTAGCCGAAACAAGTCTCTTTTGCTTGTTGCCTGTCCTTAGCAGTGGTTCCCTAGCATTTATTTTACCATGAAGACCTGCTGCACAAAGTCTCCTCTTAACAGTTGTTCTAGAGGTGTGTTTGCTGCTAGAACTCTGTGTGGCATTGACCTGGTCTTTAATCTGAGCTGCTGTTAACCTGTGATTTCTGAGGCTGGTGACAAGGATAAACTTCTCCTCCGCAGCAGAAGTGACTCTTGGTCCTCCTTTCCTGGGGCGGTTCTCATGTAAGCCAGTTTCTTTGTAGCATTTGATGGTTTTTGCCACTGCACTTGGGGACACTTTCGAAGTTTTCCTAATTTTTCGGACTGACTAACCTTCATTTCTTAAAGTAATGATGGCCACTCGTTTTTCTTTACTTAGCTGCTTTTTCCTTGCCATAATACAAATTCTAACAGTCTATTCAGTAGGACTATCAGCTGTGTATCCACCAGATTTCTGCACAACACAAATGATGGTCCCAACCCCATTTATAAGGCAAGAAATCCCACTTATTAAACCTGACAGGGCACACCTGTGAAGTGAAAACCATTTCCGGTGACTATCTCTTGAAGCTCATCAAGAGAATGCCAAGAGTGTGCAAATCAGTAATCAAAGCAAAAGGTGGCTACTTTGAAGAACCTAGAATATAAGACATATTTTCAGTTGTTTCACACTTTTTTGTTAAGTATTTCATTCCACATGTGTTAATTCATAGTTTTGATGCCTTTAATGTGAATCTATAATTTTCAGAGTCATGAAAATAAAAAAAACTCTTTGAATGAGAAGGTGTGTCCAAACTTTTGGTCTGTACTGTATGTGACATGCTTTATGCATGTTAAATTGAAACTGGCGGCCCCCAAGCCTTCAGTACCAGAGTGTGAGAGGAAACATAGCCCACCTACATACATTATAAGCCCCAACATAGCTCCCCATATACAGCATGAGTCCTTACATAAACCGTATCTACAGGTACACATCCCATACACATCCCAATCAATTCTGTATTGCCAGCATCGGAGCTCCATTTAAGTGCTCTCCTTGGAAATCTGCACTGTCAAAACCTTATAACAAGTACAATCTGGCCATAGGTCTCCCCAGTGTCTTAGGCCCCGGGCACATGTGTCGCGGGCGGAGGAGGGGACGCCGCGCTCCCCCACTGCTCGGGTCCGGCTGCCGCTGCTGCTGCTGCGGCCTCTGCTGCTCGGTGGCTCGAGCAATGGGCCGGATCCCGGGGACTCGAGCGGCGCTCCTCGCCTTTGAGTGAAAGGGGATTGGTTTTTGGGATAGTTTATTGTCCGTGATGCCACCCACGGTTGTGGTGATTTGTTGACACCACCGCTGCTCTTTATGGGGTTCCCGGGAGTGATGGTATGGAGCAGCTAGATGTTAGTCCTCCCCTCCGTGGGTAGGGGGTTGGTTGTCCCGGGGCCCAGTGGTGAGGTGGGTGATGCAGGGCTTGGTGGGGTGCAGGGACGCGGGGGCAGCGCTGTGCCTCACGGCACTGTGGTACTCACTCAGCCTGAGACGATGACACAGTTCTCGGTAAAACACACGGCTGGAAAGACGGTTCCCACGGACGGCTGCACTTGCTATTCCCGAGTAGGTGACGGTGACGGTCCCTTTTCCTGCACCTAAGATGATGATGGTTTCGATGGGTTCCCACCGGTAACCCGCTCCCCGGCTTCAATCTGGGCCGGAGGAGCCCCTTCTTGCCCGCAGGCGCTGGCCCTGAGAAACTGGTGCCCTGGCGGTGGCGGTGTCTCTCTGTAACGGTTGGACCTTTGCCTTCAATCGGGACTTGCTTGTTGGGAGACCCAGAGGTCCCCTTCACTAATGGATTTGGCAAATTCACGGCGACTCCTAGCCTTGCCGGGATCCGAAAGGCCCCTGCCACTGGTGCTGACTGCTCTTCGTATACCGCTCCGGTACCGCCGGGCCACCACCCGTCCGCGGTCCTTCCAGCAACCTCCAAGCAGTCACCCCTGCAGATAGTCACCGCCGTCTGCTGACCTTGCTGTCTCTCAGTCCGGGGCACACACCCGGACCAACTTCAGGCTGTCTTAACTGTCACTTTTTCTGTTACTTCAGCTTCTCTCCTTTGCTCCTCTACCACTTCACCTCCTTCTACTTCCTCCTCCCTAACTTCACTTGCTTCCTCTCACTTTCACTTCCAAACTCTAACTTGACTCCTTCTCAGACCCTATTCTGACTTCAACTGCCTGGTTCTCCCGCCTCCAGGGCTGTCAACTGCCTGGCCCACCCCCTGGTGTGGACATCAGTCCCTGGAGGAAGGCAACAAGGATTTTAGCGTAGCATTGATGTACCTAACTGGGGTGTAGGGTGTGGTGGTGTTATGACCTGTGACCCCTGGCTTGCCCAGGGCGTCACACATGCCCAGAGTGCCCTCATTGTATTTTGTCTATGTTTATAATAATATCTAGAATATTTTGAGAAAAAATCCTCCATGATTTCTGAAAAAAAGGGGTTGCCTCATATCAAGGAAATATTTTTCCATCAACATATCTGTATGAGAACATGGTTCTTGAAGAATGGATGCAAGTTTAAATTATAGTATGATGTGATACAGTTTTAGAATACTTCACTTTCACTGAAATACAAAATGCTTCCAATGTAAAGTGGTACATAGCATATATACATTTGGATATTTATAGCTTTAAATAGTTTTTGGGACGGATATAAAGAGAAAAATACACTTGGATCTAATATTCCAACATGTACCTTGAAGCATACTGGAAGATTAGAAGGTCCAGTAGAATCTTACCCTTTACTCTGATTTGGCATAATTATCTTTCACCAGAGTTAAAGAAATTGGATAAGTTACAAACCTGGAGAAATAAAGGTTGTCTAATTGGTTAACATTTTAAAACAGAGAAAATGAATTCCTTTTTCGGATATCCAATTTAAATTCAATCTATCATATGGAGAATGGTATTCCTACACCCAGCTTAGACATGCCCTCTAACAGTCCTCAAATGGACAACTCCTTATAGACATCAGTAAGGTTTATGAATTATTGGAGAGATCTGTTGAAACACCAAAGATTACAACCCCTGCAAAAATTATAAAATCACCTGGCTCTGAGGATGTTTATTCAGTTGTTTACTTTTGTTTAAAAAAGCAGATCACAGACATGGCACAAAACTAAAGTCATTTCAAATGGCAACTTTAATAAAGACTAAAACAATCCTGAAAACCTAATGTGCTAGCCAGTAACGGTTACTTTCAAAACCAAAGGGGGGAAATTATGGAATCACTCAATTCTGAGGTAAAAATTATGGAATCATGAAAAATAAACAAACAAAGGAACACTCCAATACATCACTAGTTTTTGTTGCACCACCTCTGGCTTTTATAACAGCTTGAAGTCTCTGAGGCATGGACTTAATGAGAGACAAACAGTACTTTTCATCAATCTGGCTCCAACTTTCTCTGATTGCTGTTGTCAGATCATCTTCGCAGGTTTGAGCCTTGTCATGGACCGTTTTCTTCAACTTCCACCAAATATTTTCAATTGGATTGAGATCCGGACTATTTGCGGGCCATTACATCGACCTTATGTGTCTTCTTTAAAGGAATGTTTTCACAGTTTTTGCTCCTGGCAGGATGCATGATCATCTTGATATATGACTTCATCATCCCCAAACATCCTTTCAATTGATGGGATAAGAAAAGTATCCAAAATTTCAATGGCCAGCTGCCTCTCTGTCTTGCTGACTGTGCGGCCGGGCGGGCGACAGGATGGCTATGTGACGGACGTCCTTGTCTGTCCGCGGTCCCGGCTTTAAATGATGTCATCGGGAGTCACCGCGTGCACAGATGGAGCTCTTGGATCATCTGTAAACTAAATTATCATGGCATTTAAATATTTCTGTGGACTGACTGACCACAGCATTTATACTAGTCTGTGAACTAATTGGCCACAGTAGTCAAACTCGTTTGTGGACTGACTGACCATAACATTTACTGTAGACTGTAATCTGTCTGACTACAGCTTTTACAATACACTGTAGGCTGAGTGACCACAGTCGTCATTCCTGAGATAGGTATTTTTGGCCCTAGTGTGTTATACATTTTGGTGTGTATAGCTTGTAGCAGGAACATATTATTACGCTTTTGACTTTTTTTGCAGGTGACTGACGCCTATTGAAATAGTGGAACGGCAAACGTTTCCTTGTGAACTCCAAGGAGAGAATGAGAAAAATCACACAACAGGTAATTAATTTTTATATTAATTACTGATAATTGTCTGTCTAGTCTAGGCATAAGTTCTAGAACTGTAGAGGTGTAATAACACCTTCCTGATACATGAAAATATAAAGTTTGTGTTTTGAACATGTATAACTTCTATACACAAATCTTAGTATAACACAACCATATCTCAGGTACAGAGATAAGGAACATTTCTTCTCCTTATCCTGGGTTTTGTAAAGTGAGGAATCCCCTCTTATCTTTCATAGAAGAGATTTGATATCAGCGGTGTAATTATCAATGCCGCAAAGACAAGAGACTGATCACTGTATTTCTTCTAATCTATGGACCAAATGCCCACTGCATTTACATTAGACTGTGTACGGACTGCCACAGCATTGATGCTAGGTGTGGACTGACAGACCAAAGTATTTTTTTCAAAATGTGGACTCATTGCCACTGCATTTAAGCTGGACTGTGGAATGACTGACCACAGCATTTACACTAGCTATGGACTGACTGAACAGTCTTTATACCATGCTTTCACAGTATTTATACCAGAATGTGGACTTACAGTCCACAGCATTTACGCCAGACTGTCAACCGACTGACAAACGTAATTACGCTTAGTGTGTGCTGACTGACCACAGTATTTATACCAGCCTGTGGGTTATCTAACCACAGCATTTATACTAGTCTGTAAACTAATTGGCCACAGAAGTCAAACTCGTTTGTGGACTGACTGACCATAACATTTACTGTAGACTGTAATCTGTCTGACTACAGCTTTTACAATACACTGTAGGCTAAGTGACCACAGTCGTCATTCCTGAGATAGGTATTTTTGGCCCTAGTGTGTTATACATTTTGGTGTGTATAGCTTGTAGCAGGAGCATATTATCACGCTTTTGACTTTTTTGCAGGTGACTGACGCCTATTAAAATAGTGGAACGGCAAACGTTTCCTTGTGAACTCCAAGGAGAGAATGAGAAAAATCACACAACAGGTAATTAATTTTTATATTAATTACTGATAATTGTCTGTCTAGTCTAGGCATAAGTTCTAGACCTGTAGAGGTGTAATAACACCTTCCTGATACATGAAAATATAATGTTTGTGTTTTGAACATGTATAACGTCTATACACAAATCTTAGTATAACACAACCATATCTCAGGTACAGAGATAAGGAACATTTCTTCTCCTTATCCTGGGTTTTGTAAAGTGAGGAATCCCCTCTTATCTTTCATAGAAGAGATTTGATATAAGCGGTGTAATTATCAATGCCGCAAAGACAAGAGACTGATCACTGTATTTCTTCTAATCTATGGACCAAATGCCCACTTTATTTACATTAGACTGTGTACGGACTGCCACAGCATTTATGCTAGGTTTGGACTGACAGACCAAAGTATTTCAAAATGTGGACTCATGGCCACTGCATTTAAGCTGGACTGTGGAATGACTGACCACAGCATTTACACTAGCTATGTACTGACTGAACAGTATTTTTACCATGCTTTCACAGTATTTATACCAGAATGTGGACTTACAGTCCACAGCATTTACGCCAGACTGTCAACCGACTGACAAACGTAATTACGCTTAGTGTGTGCTGACTGACCACAGTATTTATACCAGCCTGTGGGTTATCTAACCACAGCATTTATACTAGTCTGTAAACTAATTGGCCACAGCAGTCAAACTCGTTTGTGGACTGACTGACCATAACATGTACTGTAGACTGTAATCTATCTGACTACAGCTTTTACAATACACTGTAGGCTGAGTGACCACAGTCGTCATTCCTGAGATAGGTATTTTTGGCCCTAGTGTGTTATACATTTTGGTGTGTATAGCTTGTAGCAGGAACATATTATCACGCTTTTGACTTTTTTGCAGGTGACTGACGCCTATTGAAATAGTGGAACGGCAAACGTTTCCTTGTGAACTGCAAGGAGAGAATGAGTAAAACCACACAACAGGTAATTAATTTTTATATTAAATACTGATAATTGTCTGTCTAGTCTAGGCATAAGTTCTAGACCTGTAGAGGTGTAATAATACCTTCCTGATACATGAAAATATAATGTTTGTGTTTTGAACATGTATAACGTCTATACACAAATCTTAGTATAACACAACCATATCTAAGGTGCAGAGATAAGGAACATTCCTTCTCCTTATCCTGGGTTTTGTAAAGTGAGGAATCCCCTCTTATCTTTCATAGAAGAGATTTGATATCAGCGGTGTAATTATCAATGCCGCAAAGACAAGAGACTGATCACTGTGTTTCTTCTAATCTATGGACCAAATGCCCACTGCATTTACATTAGACTGTGTACGGACTGCCACAGCATTTATGCTAGGTGTGGACTGACAGACCAAAGTATTTTTTTCAAAATGTGGACTCATGGCCACTGCATTTAAGCTGAACTGTGGAATGACTGATTACAGCATTTACACTAGCTATGTACTGACTGAACAGTATTTATACCATGCTTTCACAGTATTTATACCAGAATGTGAACTTACAGTACACAGCATTTACGCCAGACTGTCAACCGACTGACAAACGTAATTACGCTTAGTGTGTGCTGACTGACAACAGTATTTATACCAGCCTGTGGGTTATCTAACCACAGCATTTATACTAGTCTGTAAACTAATTGGCCACAGCAGTCAAACTCGTTTGTGGACTGACTGACCATAACATTTACTGTAGACTGTAATCTGTCTGACTACAGCTTTTCAATACACTGTAGGCTGAGTGACCACAGTCGTCATTCCTGAGATAGGTATTTTTGGCCCTAGTGTGTTATACATTTTGGTGTGTATAGCTTGTAGCAGGAACATATTATCACGCTTTTGACTTTTTTTGCAGGTGACTGACGCCTATTGAAATAGTGGAACGGCAAACGTTTCCTTGTGAACTCCAAGGAGAGAATGAGAAAAACCACACAACAGGTAATTAATTTTTATATTAATTACTGATAATTGTCTGTCTAGTCTAGGCATAAGTTCTAGACCTGTAGAGGTGTAATAACACCTTCCTGATACATGAAAATATAATGTTTGTGTTTTGAACATGTATAACGTCTATACACAAATCTTAGTATTACGCAACCATATTTCAGGTACAGAGATAAGGAAAATTTCTTCTCCTTATCCTGGGTTTTATAAAGTGAGGAATCCCTTCTTATCTTTCATAGAAGAGATTTGATATCAGCGGTGTAATTATCAATGCCGCAAAGACAAGAGACTGATCACTGTATTTCTTCTAATCTATGGACCAAATGCCCACTGCATTTACATTAGACTGTGTACGGACTGCCACAGCATTTATGCTAGGTGTGGACTGACAGACCAAAGTATTTATTTCAAAATGTGGACTCATGGCCACTGCATTTAAGCTGGACTGTGGAATGACTGACCACAGCATTTACACTAGCTATGTACTGACTGAACAGTATTTATACCATGCTTTCACAGTATTTATACCAGAATGTGGACTTACAGTCCACAGCATTTACGCCAGACTGTCAACCGACTGACAAACGTAATTACGCTTAGTGTGTGCTGACTGACCACAGTATTTATACCAGCCTGTGGGTTATCTAACCACAGCATTTATACTAGTCTGTAAACTAATTGGCCACAGAAGTCAAACTCGTTTGTGGACTGACTGACCATAACATTTAATGTAGACTGTAATCTGTCTGACTACAGCTTTTACAATACACTGTAGGCTGAGTGACCACAGTCGTCATTCCTGAGATAGGTATTTTTGGCCCTAGTGTGTTATACATTTTGGTGTGTATAGCTTGTAGCAGGAGCATATTATCACGCTTTTGACTTTTTTGCAGGTGACTGACGCCTATTGAAATAGTGGAACGGCAAACGTTTCCTTGTGAACTCCAAGGAGAGAATGAGAAAAACCACACAACAGGTAATTAATTTTTATATTAATTACTGATAATTGTCTGTCTAGTCTAGGCATAAGTTCTAGACCTGTAGAGGTGTAATAACACCTTCCTGGTACATGAAAACATAATGTTTGTGTTTTGAACATGTATAATGTCTATACACAAATCTTAGTATAACACAACCATATCTCAGGTACAGAGATAAGGAACATTTCTTCTCCTTATCCTGGGTTTTGTAAAGTGAGGAATCCCCTCTTATCTTTCATAGAAGAGATTTGATATCAGCGGTGTAATTATCAATGCCGCAAAGACATGAGACTGATCACTGTATTTCTTCTAATCTATGGACCAAATGCCCTCTGCATTTACATTAGACTGTGTACGGACTGCCACAGCATTTATGCTAGGTGTGGACTGACAGACCAAAGTATTTATTTCAAAATGTGGACTCATGGCCACTGCATTTAAGCTGGACTGTGGAATGACTGACCACAGCATTTACACTAGCTATGTACTGACTGAACAGTATTTATACCATGCTTTCACAGTATTTATACCAGAATGTGGACTTACAGTCCACAGCATTTACGCCAGACTGTCAACCGACTGACAAACGTAATTACGCTTAGTGTGTGCTGACTGACAACAGTATTTATACCAGCCTGTGGGTTATCTAACCACAGCATTTATACTAGTCTGTAAACTAATTGGCCACAGCAGTCAAACTCGTTTGTGGACTGACTGACCATAACATTTACTGTAGACTGTAATCTGTCTGACTACAGCTTTTACAATACACTGTTGGTTGAGTGACCACATTCGTCATTCCTGAGATAGGTATCTTTGGCCCTAGTGTGTTATACATTTTGGTGTGTATAGCTTGTAGCAGGAGCATATTATCACGCTTTTGACTTTTTTGCAGGTGACTGACGCCTATTGAAATAGTGGAACGGCAAACGTTTCCTTGTGAACTCCAAGGAGAGAATGAGAAAAACCACACAACAGGTAATTAATTTTAATATTAATTACTGATAATTGTCTGTCTAGTCTAGGCATAAGTTCTAGACCTGTAGAGGTGTAATAACACCTTTCTGGTACATGAAATTATAATGTTTGTGTTTTGAACATGTATAACGTCTATACACAAATCTTAGTATAACACAACCATATCTCAGGTACAGAGATAAGGAACATTTCTTCTCCTTATCCTGGGTTTTGTAAAGTGAGGAATCCCCTCTTATCTTTCATAGAAGAGATTTGATATCAGCGGTGTAATTATCAATGCCGCAAAGACAAGAGACTGATCACTGTATTTCTTCTAATCTATGGACCAAATGCCCACTGCATTTACATTAGACTGTGTACGGACTGCCACAGCATTTATGCTAGGTGTGGACTGACAGACCAAAGTATTTATTTCAAAATGTGGACTCATGGCCACTGCATTTAAGCTGGACTGTGGAATGACTGACCACAGCATTTACACTAGCTATGTACTGACTGAACAGTATTTATACCATGCTTTCACAGTATTTATACCAGAATGTGGACTTACAGTCCACAGCATTTACGCCAGACTGTCAACCGACTGACAAACGTAATTACGCTTAGTGTGTGCTGACTGAGCACAGTATTTATATCAGCCGTTGGGTTGTCTAACCACAGCATTTACACTAGTCTGTAAACTAATTGGCCACAGAAGTCAAACTCGTTTGTGGACTGACTGACCATAACATTTACTGTAGACTGTAATCTGTCTGACTACAGCTTTTATAATACACTGTAGGCTAAGTGACCACATTCGTCATTCCTGAGATAGGTATCTTTGGCCCTAGTGTGTTATACATTTTGGTGTGTATAGCTTGTAGCAG
The DNA here is from genome assembly GCF_048569485.1 of Anomaloglossus baeobatrachus. Lineage (NCBI taxonomy): Eukaryota > Metazoa > Chordata > Amphibia > Anura > Aromobatidae > Anomaloglossus > Anomaloglossus baeobatrachus. Next base: position 668,104,113 of record NC_134353.1, read on the forward strand.
GAGCATATTATCACGCTTTTGACTTTTTTGCAGGTGACTGACGCCTATTGAAATAGTGGAACGGCAAACGTTTCCTTGTGAACTCCAAGGAGAGAATGAGAAAAACCACACAACAGGTAATTAATTTTAATATTAATTACTGATAATTGTCTGTCTAGTCTAGGCATAAGTTCTAGACCTGTAGAGGTGTAATAACACCTTTCTGGTACATGAAATTATAATGTTTGTGTTTTGAACATGTATAACGTCTATACACAAATCTTAGTATAACACAACCATATCTCAGGTACAGAGATAAGGAACATTTCTTCTCCTTATCCTGGGTTTTGTAAAGTGAGGAATCCCCTCTTATCTTTCATAGAAGAGATTTGATATCAGCGGTGTAATTATCAATGCCGCAAAGACAAGAGACTGATCACTGTATTTCTTCTAATCTATGGACCAAATGCCCACTGCATTTACATTAGACTGTGTACGGACTGCCACAGCATTTATGCTAGGTGTGGACTGTCAGACCAAAGTATTTATTTCAATATGTGGACTCATGGCCACTGCATTTAAGCTGGACTGTGGAATGACTGACCACAGCATTTACACTAGCTATGTACTGACTGAACAGTATTTATACCATGCTTTCACAGTATTTATACCAGAATGTGGACTTACAGTCCACAGCATTTACGCCAGACTGTCAACCGACTGACAAACGTAATTACGCTTAGTGTGTGCTGACTGAGCACAGTATTTATATCAGCCGTTGGATTATCTAACCACAGCATTTACACTAGTCTGTAAACTAATTGGCCACAGAAGTCAAACTCGTTTGTGGACTGACTGACCATAACATTTACTGTAGACTGTAATCTGTCTGACTACAGCTTTTATAATACACTGTAGGCTAAGTGACCACATTCGTCATTCCTGAGATAGGTATTTTTGGCCCTAGTGTGTTATACATTTTGGTGTGTATAGCTTGTAGCAGGAGCATATTATCACGCTTTTGACTTTTTTGCAGGTGACTGACGCCTATTGAAATAGTGGAACGGCAAACGTTTCCTTGTGAACTCCAGGGAGAGAATGAAAAAACCACACAACAGGTAATTAATTTTTATATTAATTACTGATAATTGTCTGTCTAGTCTAGGCATAAGTTCTAGACCTGTAGAGGTGTAATAACACCTTCCTGATACATGAAAATATAATGTTTGTGTTTTGAACATGTATAACGTCTATACACAAATCTAAGTATAACACAACCATATCTAAGGTACAGAGATAAGGAACATTTCTTCTCCTTATCCTGGGTTTTGTAAAGTGAGGAATCCCCTCTTATCTTTCATAGAAGACATTTGATATCAGCGGTGTAATTATCAATGCCGCAAAGACAAGAGACTGATCACTGTATTTCTTCTAATCTATGGACCAAATGCCCACTGCATTTACATTAGACTGTGTACGGACTGCCACAGCATTTATGCTAGGTGTGGACTGACAGACCAAAGTATTTATTTCAAAATGTGGACTCATGGCCACTGCATTTAAGCTGGACTGTGGAATGACTGACCACAGCATTTACACTAGCTATGTACTGACTGAACAGTATTTATACCATGCTTTCACAGTATTTATACCAGAATGTGGACTTACAGTCCACAGCATTTACGCCAGACTGTCAACCGACTGACAAACGTTATTACGCTTAGTGTGTGCTGACTGACAACAGTATTTATACCAGCCTGTGGGTTATCTAACCACAGCATTTATACTAGTCTGTAAACTAATTGGCCACAGCAGTCAAACTCGTTTGTGGACTGACTGACCATAACATTTACTGTAGACTGTAATCTGTCTGACTACAGCTTTTACAATACACTGTAGGCTGAGTGACCACAGTCGTCATTCCTGAGATAGGTATTTTTGGCCCTAGTGTGTTATACATTTTGGTGTGTATAGCTTGTAGCAGGAACACATTATCACGCTTTTGACTTTTTTTGCAGGTGACTGACGCCTATTGAAATAGTGGAACGGCAAACGTTTCCTTGTGAACTCCAAGGAGATAATGAGAAAAACCACACAACAGGTAATTAATTTTTATATTAATTACTGATAATTGTCTGTCTAGTCTAGGCATAAGTTCTAGACCTGTAGAGGTGTAATAACACCTTCCTGATACATGAAAATATAATGTTTGTGTTTTGAACATGTATAATGTCTATACACAAATCTTAGTATAACACAACCATATCTCAGGTACAGAGATAAGGAACATTTCTTCTCCTTATCCTGGGTTTTGTAAAGTGAGGAATCCCCTCTTATCTTTCATAGAAGAGATTTGATATCAGCGGTGTAATTATCAATGCCGCAAATACATGAGACTGATCACTGTATTTCTTCTAATCTATGGACCAAATGCCCACTGCATTTACATTAGACTGTGTACGGACTGCCACAGCATTTATGCTAGGTGTGGACTGACAGACCAAAGTATTTATTTCAATATGTGGACTCATGGCCACTGCATTTAAGCTGGACTGCGGAATGACTGACCACAGCATTTACACTAGCTATGTACTGACTGAACAGTATTTATACCATGCTTTCACAGTATTTATACCAGAATGTGGACTTACAGTCCACAGCATTTACGCCAGACTGTCAACCGACTGACAAACGTAATTACGCTTAGTGTGTGCTGACTGAGCACAGTATTTATATCAGCCGTTGGGTTATCTAACCACAGCATTTACACTAGTCTGTAAACTAATTGGCCACAGAAGTCAAACTCGTTTGTGGACTGACTGACCATAACATTTACTGTAGACTGTAATCTGTCTGACTAAAGCTTTTATAATACACTGTAGGCTAAGTGACCACATTCGTCATTCCTGAGATAGGTATTTTTGGCCCTAGTGTGTTATACATTTTGGTGTGTATAGCTTGTAGCAGGAGCATATTATCACGCTTTTGACTTTTTTGCAGGTGACTGACGCCTATTGAAATAGTGGAACGGCAAACGTTTCCTTGTGAACTCCAGGGAGAGAATGAAAAAACCACACAACAGGTAATTAATTTTTATATTAATTACTGATAATTGTCTGTCTAGTCTAGGCATAAGTTCTAGACCTAAACCAAGAGAATAGAGTCTTTCAGTTTGCCAGATAACAGATATACCCACACAAGTCATATTATGAAAATATATAATTCTTTTTATTGTAAAGACTGTAGGGGAATCAATAAATAGGCATACATAAATACATAGGACCAAGGGAAATGGTGCTGGAGGGGAGAACCCCACGTATCCCAGGCATTCATTCAGGAGAACAAGTCTCTACTGAGTAACGGCAGACATACCCATATTAAATAATACCAGGCAGACACAGCTCAGAAAGAAGATATTAGAAGTGGCCAAAAAGGCCAGATTCGTTAGTAGTTAAAGCCGAGCAACCTACCGGTAGAATATGACGCCGAGGGCCAGGGTAACACGTGGGGACCAACGTCCCAACACGTGTTTCGCTCCGTGTGCTTCGTCGGGGGACGACTAAAAATAGTGCAAGGTGTAAGTGTTATATAGGAGGTCTGACCCCAATGAACAAACGCCCCCTCATTAGATTGATTATGCGAACCGGAATACTGCGAGCCATACCGCATCGGATCCTCAGCAGCGGAAGCCGGGGGGAAGAAAACTTCCTGTGACGTCACAGCACTTCCGGTATTCCGCTGCTAAGGACGCCAGCCGCGGCCGCGTCAGAGAGACAGGACTTCCCTCTGACACGTCATCGGGTAAGTCCGCCTTAACAGAAAGTGACAAACCGACCATTAGTGAACCGGGCAAAAATGCCCAAAAGTATAAAAAGAGGACGGAGAGTCAGTTGTAAGGACATTCGATGACAAAAGGATTCGCTATATACCATAATGGGATAAATGTAAGTGGAAATATGAGAAAATAGCGGAAGATGCGTTTAAAGAGACAGGACATGAAAAACAGCCACTTACACATATTCACAACCACATACCCCGCAAAAGAACATAGTGTATGTGGTAATATACATACATGCATATACCAAGAAAATATATGTACAGACATAAAACGTCACATATATAATGAATATATATATAGATACATAAAGACATATCCATTACATCATTATAATAAAACATGTATGTATTTGAATCAGTGTCAAAGACAGCTCCATGTCTCAGAATAGCTTGAGGGACGACATCTTCACCATAGATATCCCAAGGCTATAGGGGCTTAAGACATGGTAGGGGTAAGACCAAAGACTAAGGAAAACAAAAAAACACTGTTAAAATTGAGAACCAGAAACCGCGCCAAGGAACAATCATCCTATTAATACAAAAAGTCTAAAAAGTTCATGAACACATATACCAGGGGCAGCAAATACCATCAGGGGCCAACATATAAGTATCCATAGCTCCAGGCTACAGAGGAACCGGAATGAATGATGGTAATTACTATCCCAAAAGTCCTATGGACTACAGAAAAGGAGCAAAAGTGAGACGTTCATTAAGTCCATATGGGGACATGGTACCGAGGGTGAAAATCCATCGGCACTCCACCTGTGCAAGTCGTTTTTTCAGATCTCCACCCCGGATACCAAGATGCACCCGGTCAATCCCACGAACCTTGTATTTGACACTGATTCAAATACATACATGTTTTATTATAATGATGTAATGGATATGTCTTTATGTATCTATATATATATTCATTATATATGTGACGTTTTATGTCTGTACATATATTTTCTTGGTATATGCATGTATGTATATTACCACATACACTATGTTCTTTTGCGGGGTATGTGGTTGTGAATATGTGTAAGTGGCTGTTTTTCATGTCCTGTCTCTTTAAACGCATCTTCCGCTATTTTCTCATATTTCCACTTACATTTATCCCATTATGGTATATAGCGAATCCTTTTGTCATCGAATGTCCTTACAACTGACTCTCCGTCCTCTTTTTATACTTATGGGCATTTTTGCCCGGTTCACTAATGGTCGGTTTGTCACTTTCTGTTAAGGCGGACTTACCCGATGACGTGTCAGAGGGAAGTCCTGTCTCTCTGACGCGGCCGCGGCTGGCGTCCTTAGCAGCGGAATACCGGAAGTGCTGTGACGTCACAGGAAGTTTTCTTCCCCCCAGCTTCCGCTGCTGAGGATCCGATGCGGTATGGCTCGCAGTATTCCGGTTCGCATAATCAATCTAATGAGGGGGCGTTTGTTCATTGGGGTCAGACCTCCTATATAACACTTACACCTTGCACTATTTTTAGTCGTCCCCCGACGAAGCACACGGAGCGAAACACGTGTTGGGACGTTGGTCCCCACGTGTTACCCTGGCCCTCGGCGTCATATTCTACCGGTAGGTTGCTCGGCTTTAACTACTAACGAATCTGGCCTTTTTGGCCACTTCTAATATCTTCTTTCTGAGCTGTGTCTGCCTGGTATTATTTAATATGGGTATGTCTGCCGTTACTCAGTAGAGACTTGTTCTCCTGAATGAATGCCTGGGATACGTGGGGTTCTCCCCTCCAGCACCATTTCCCTTGGTCCTATGTATTTATGTATGCCTATTTATTGATTCCCCTACAGTCTTTACAATAAAAAGAATTATATATTTTCATAATATGACTTGTGTGGGTATATCTGTTATCTGGCAAACTGAAAGACTCTATTCTCTTGGTTTTATTCTATTGTAGAGTTGTTGCCAATTTATTCATCAAGTGGCCCTCTCTTTGATTTATATAAGTTCTAGACCTGTAGAGGTGTAATAACACCTTCCTGATACATGAAAATATAAAGTTTGTGTTTTGAACATGTATAATGTCTATACACAAATCTTAGTATAACACAACCATATCTCAGGTACAGAGATAAGGAACATTTCTTCTCCTTATCCTGGGTTTTGTAAAGTGAGGAATCCCCTCTTATCTTTCATAGAAGAGATTTGATATCAGCGGTGTAATTATCAATGCCGCAAAGACAAGAGACTGATCACTGTATTTCTTCTAATCTATGGACCAAATGCCCACTGCATTTACATTAGACTGTGTACAGACTGCAACAGCATTTATGCTAGGTGTGGACTGACAGACCAAAGTATTTATTTCAAAATGTGGACTCATGGCCACTGCATTTAAGCTGGACTGTGGAATGACTGACCACAGCATTTACACTAGCTATGTACTGACTGAACAGTATTTATACCATGCTTTCACAGTATTTATACCAGAATGTGGACTTACAGTCCACAGCATTTACGCCAGACTGTCAACCGACTGACAAACGTTATTACGCTTAGTGTGTGCTGACTGACAACAGTATTTATACCAGCCTGTGGGTTATCTAACCACAGCATTTATACTAGTCTGTAAACTAATTGGCCACAGCAGTCAAACTCGTTTGTGGACTGACTGACCATAACATTTACTGTAGACTGTAATCTGTCTGACTACAGCTTTTACAATACACTGTAGGCTGAGTGACCACAGTCGTCATTCCTGAGATAGGTATTTTTGGCCCTAGTGTGTTATACATTTTGGTGTGTATAGCTTGTAGCAGGAACATATTATCACGCTTTTGACTTTTTTTGCAGGTGACTGACGCCTATTGAAATAGTGGAACGGCAAACGTTTCCTTGTGAACTCCAAGGAGATAATGAGAAAAACCACACAACAGGTAATTAATTTTTATATTAATTACTGATAATTGTCTGTCTAGTCTAGGCATAAGTTCTAGACCTGTAGAGGTGTAATAACACCTTCCTGATACATGAAAATATAATGTTTGTGTTTTGAACATGTATAATGTCTATACACAAATCTTAGTATAACACAACCATATCTCAGGTACAGAGATAAGGAACATTTCTTCTCCTTATCCTGGGTTTTGTAAAGTGAGGAATCCCCTCTTATCTTTCATAGAAGAGATTTGATATCAGCGGTGTAATTATCAATGCCGCAAAGACATGAGACTGATCACTGTATTTCTTCTAATCTATGGACCAAATGCCCACTGCATTTACATTAGACTGTGTACGGACTGCCACAGCATTTATGCTAGGTGTGGACTGACAGACCAAAGTATTTATTTCAAAATGTGGACTCATGGCCACTGCATTTAAGCTGGACTGCGGAATGACTGACCACAGCATTTACACTAGCTATGTACTAACTGAACAGTATTTATACCATGCTTTCACAGTATTTATACCAGAATGTGGACTTACAGTCCACAGCATTTACGCCAAACTGTCAACCGACTGACAAACGTAATTACGCTTAGTGTGTGCTGACTGACCACAGTATTTATACCAGCCTGTGGGTTATCTAACCACAGCATTTATACTAGTCTGTAAACTAATTGGCCACAGAAGTCAAACTCGTTTGTGGACTGACCATAACATTTACTGTAGACTGTAATCTGTCTGACTACAGCTTTTACAATACACTGTTGGTTGAGTGACCACATTCGTCATTCCTGAGATAGGTATCTTTGGCCCTAGTGTGTTATACATTTTGGTGTGTATAGCTTGTAGCAGGAGCATATTATCACGCTTTTGACTTTTTTGCAGGTGACTGACGCCTATTGAAATAGTGGAACGGCAAACGTTTCCTTGTGAACTCCAAGGAGAGAATGAGAAAAACCACACAACAGGTAATTAATTTTAATATTAATTACTGATAATTGTCTGTCTAGTCTAGGCATAAGTTCTAGACCTGTAGAGGTGTAATACCACCTTTCTGGTACATGAAATTATAATGTTTGTGTTTTGAACATGTATAACGTCTATACACAAATCTTAGTATAACACAACCATATCTCAGGTACAGAGATAAGGAACATTTCTTCTCCTTATCCTGGGTTTTGTAAAGTGAGGAATCCCCTCTTATCTTTCATAGAAGAGATTTGATATCAGCGGTGTAATTATCAATGCCGCAAAGACATGAGACTGATCACTGTATTTCTTCTAATCTATGGACCAAATGCCCACTGCATTTACATTAGACTGTGTACGGACTGCCACAGCATTTATGCTAGGTGTGGACTGACAGACCAAAGTATTTATTTCAATATGTGGACTCATGGCCACTGCATTTAAGCTGGACTGTGGAATGACTGACCACAGCATTTACACTAGCTATGTACTGACTGAACAGTATTTATACCATGCTTTCACAGTATTTATACCAGAATGTGGACTTACAGTCCACAGCATTTACGCCAGACTGTCAACCGACTGACAAACGTAATTACGCTTAGTGTGTGCTGACTGAGCACAGTATTTATATCAGCCGTTGGGTTGTCTAACCACAGCATTTACACTAGTCTGTAAACTAATTGGCCACAGAAGTCAAACTCGTTTGTGGACTGACTGACCATAACATTTACTGTAGACTGTAATCTGTCTGACTACAGCTTTTATAATACACTGTAGGCTAAGTGACCACATTCGTCATTCCTGAGATAGGTATTTTTGGCCCTAGTGTGTTATACATTTTGGTGTGTATAGCTTGTAGCAGGAGCATATTATCACGCTTTTGACTTTTTTGCAGGTGACTGACGCCTATTGAAATAGTGGAACGGCAAACGTTTCCTTGTGAACTCCAAGGAGAGAATGAAAAACCACACAACAGGTAATTAATTTTTATATTAATTACTGATAATTGTCTGTCTGGTCTAGGCATAAGTTCTAGACCTGTAGAGGTGTAATAACACCTTCTTGATACATGAAAATATAATGTTTGTGTTTTGAACATGTATAATGTCTATACACAAATCTTAGTATAACGCAACCATTCCTCAGGTACAGAGATAAGGAACATTTCTTCTCCTTATCCTGGGTTTTGTAAAGTGAGGAATCCCCTCTTATCTTTCATAGAAGAGATTTGATATCAGCGGTGTAATTATCAGTGCCACAAAGACAATAGACTGATCACTGTATTTCTTCTAATCTATGGACCAAATGCCCACTGCATTTACATTAGACTGTGTACGGACTGCCACAGCATTTATGCTAGGTGTGGACTGACAGACCAAAGTATTTATTTCAAAATGTGGACTCATGGCCACTGCATTTAAGCTGGACTGTGGAATGACTGACCACAGCATTTACACTAGCTATGTACTGACTGAACAGTATTTATACCATGCTTTCACAGTATTTATACCAGAATGTGGACTTACAGTCCACAGCATTTACGCCAGACTGTCAACCGACTGACAAACGTTATTACGCTTAGTGTGTGCTGACTGACAACAGTATTTATACCAGCCTGTGGGTTATCTAACCACAGCATTTATACTAGTCTGTAAACTAATTTGCCACAGCAGTCAAACTCGTTTGTGGACTGACTAACCATAACATTTACTGTAGACTGTAATCTGTCTGACTACAGCTTTTACAATACACTGTAGGCTGAGTGACCACAGTCGTCATTCCTGAGATAGGTATTTTTGGCCCTAGTGTGTTATACATTTTGGTGTGTATAGCTTGTAGCAGGAGCATATTATCACGCTTTTGACTTTTTTGCAGGTGACTGACGCCTATTGAAATAGTGGAACGGCAAACGTTTCCTTGTGAACTCCAAGGAGAGAATGAAAAAACCACACAACAGGTAATTAATTTTTATATTAATTACTGATAATTGTCTGTCTGGTCTAGGCATAAGTTCTAGACCTGTAGAGGTGTAATAACACCTTCCTGATACATGAAAATATAATGTTTGTGTTTTGAACATGTATAATGTCTATACACAAATCTTAGTATAACACAACCATATCTCAGGTACAGAGATAAGGAACATTTCTTCTCCTTATCCTGGGTTTTGTAAAGTGAGGAATCCCCTCTTATCTTTCATAGAAGAGATTTGATATCAGCGGTGTAATTATCAATGCAGCAAAGACATGAGACTGATCACTGTATTTCTTCTAATTTATGGACCAAATGCCCACTGCATTTACATTAGACTGTGTACGGACTGCCACAGCATTTATGCTAGGTGTGGACTGTCAGACCAAAGTATTTATTTCAATATGTGGACTCATGGCCACTGCATTTAAGCTGGACTGTGGAATGACTGACCACAGCATTTACACTAGCTATGTACTGACTGAACAGTATTTATACCATGCTTTCACAGTATTTATACCAGAATGTGGACTTACAGTCCACAGCATTTACGCCAGACTGTCAACCGACTGACAAACGTAATTACGCTTAGTGTGTGCTGACTGAGCACAGTATTTATATCAGCCGTTGGATTATCTAACCACAGCATTTACACTAGTCTGTAAACTAATTGGCCACAGAAGTCAAACTCGTTTGTGGACTGACCATAACATTTACTGTAGACTGTAATCTGTCTGACTACAGCTTTTATAATACACTGTAGGCTAAGTGACCACATTCGTCATTCCTGAGATAGGTATTTTTGGCCCTAGTGTGTTCTACATTTTGGTGTGTATAGCTTGTAGCAGGAGCATATTATCACGCTTTTGACTTTTTTGCAGGTGACTGACGCCTATTGAAATAGTGGAACGGCAAACGTTTCCTTGTGAACTCCAGGGAGAGAATGAAAAAACCACACAACAGGTAATTAATTTTTATATTAATTACTGATAATTGTCTGTCTGGTCTAGGCATAAGTTCTAGACCTGTAGAGGTGTAATAACACCTTCCTGATACATGAAAATATAATGTTTGTGTTTTGAACATGTATAATGTCTATACACAAATCTTAGTATAACACAACCATATCTCAGGTACAGAGATAAGGAACATTTCTTCTCCTTATCCTGGGTTTTGTAAAGTGAGGAATCCCCTCTTATCTTTCATAGAAGAGATTTGATATCAGCGGTGTAATTATCAATGCCACAAAGACATGAGACTGATCACTGTATTTCTTCTAATCTATGGACCAAATGCCCACTGCATTTACATTAGACTGTGTACGGACTGCCACAGCATTTATGCTAGGTGTGGACTGTCAGACCAAAGTATTTATTTCAATATGTGGACTCATGGCCACTGCATTTAAGCTGGACTGTGGAATGACTGACCACAGCATTTACACTAGCTATGTACTGACTGAACAGTATTTATACCATGCTTTCACAGTATTTATACCAGAATGTGGACTTACAGTCCACAGCATTTACGCCAAACTGTCAACCGACTGACAAACGTAATTACGCTTAGTGTGTGCTGACTGACCACAGTATTTATACCAGCCTGTGGGTTATCTAACCACAGCATTTATACTAGTCTGTAAACTAATTGGCCACAGCAGTCAAACTCGTTTGTGGACTGACTGACCATAACATTTACTGTAGACTGTAATCTGTCTGACTACAGCTTTTACAATACACTGTAGGCTGAGTGACCACAGTCGTCATTCCTGAGATAGGTATTTTTGGCCCTAGTGTGTTATACATTTTGGTGTGTATAGCTTGTAGCAGGAACATATTATCACGCTTTTGACTTTTTTTGCAGGTGACTGACGCCTATTGAAATAGTGGAACGGCAAACGTTTCCTTGTGAACTCCAAGGAGATAATGAGAAAAACCACACAACAGGTAATTAATTTTTATATTAATTACTGATAATTGTCTGTCTAGTCTAGGCATAAGTTCTAGACCTGTAGAGGTGTAATAACACCTTCCTGATACATGAAAATATAATGTTTGTGTTTTGAACATGTATAATGTCTATACACAAATCTTAGTATAACACAACCATATCTCAGGTACAGAGATAAGGAACATTTCTTCTCCTTATCCTGGGTTTTGTAAAGTGAGGAATCCCCTCTTATCTTTCATAGAAGAGATTTGATATCAGCGGTGTAATTATCAATGCCGCCAAGACAAGAGACTGATCACTGTATTTCTTCTAATCTATGGACCAAATGCCCACTGCATTTACATTAGACTGTGTACGGACTGCCACAGCATTTATGCTAGGTGTGGACTGACAGACCAAAGTATTTATTTCAATATGTGGACTCATGGCCACTGCATTTAAGCTGGACTGCGGAATGACTGACCACAGCATTTACACTAGCTATGTACTGACTGAACAGTATTTATACCATGCTTTCACAGTATTTATACCAGAATGTGGACTTACAGTCCACAGCATTTACGCCAGACTGTCAACCGACTGACAAACGTAATTACGCTTAGTGTGTGCTGACTGAGCACAGTATTTATATCAGCCTGTGGGTTATCTAACCACAGCATTTACACTAGTCTGTAAACTAATTGGCCACAGAAGTCAAACTCGTTTGTGGACTGACTGACCATAACATTTACTGTAGACTGTAATCTGTCTGACTAAAGCTTTTATAATACACTGTAGGCTAAGTGACCACATTCGTCATTCCTGAGATAGGTATTTTTGGCCCTAGTGTGTTATACATTTTGGTGTGTATAGCTTGTAGCAGGAGCATATTATCACGCTTTTGACTTTTTTGCAGGTGACTGACGCCTATTGAAATAGTGGAACGGCAAACGTTTCCTTGTGAACTCCAAGGAGAGAATGAAAAAACCACACAACAGGTAATTAATTTTTATATTAATTACTGATAATTGTCTGTCTAGTCTAGGCATAAGTTCTAGACCTGTAGAGGTGTAATAACACCTTCCTGATACATGAAAATATAATGTTTGTGTTTTGAACATGTATAACGTCTATACACAAATCTAAGTATAACACAACCATATCTAAGGTACAGAGATAAGGAACATTTCTTCTCCTTATCCTGGGTTTTGTAAAGTGAGGAATCCCCTCTTATCTTTCATAGAAGAGATTTGATATCAGCGGTGTAATTATCAATGCCGCAAAGACAAGAGACTGATCACTGTATTTCTTCTAATCTATGGACCAAATACCCACTGCATTTACATTAGACTGTGTATGGACTGCCACAGCATTTATGCTAGGTGTGGACTGACAGACCAAAGTATTTATTTCAAAATGTGGACTCATGGCCACTGCATTTAAGCTGGACTGCGGAATGACTGACCACAGCATGTACACTAGCTATGTACTGACTGAACAGTATTTATACCATGCTTTCACAGTATTTATACCAGAATGTGGACTTACAGTCCACAGCATTTACGCCAGATTGTCAACCGACTGACAAACGTAATTACGCTTAGTGTGTGCTGACTGACCACAGTATTTATACCAGCCTGTGGGTTATCTAACCACAGCATTTATACTAGTCTGTAAACTAATTGGCCACAGAAGTCAAACTCGTTTGTGGACTGACCATAACATTTACTGTAGACTGTAATCTGTCTGACTATAGCTTTTACAATACACTGTAGGCTAAGTGACCACATTCGTCATTCCTGAGATAGGTATTTTTGGCCCTAGTGTGTTATACATTTTGGTCTGTATAGCTTGTAGCAGGAGCATATTATCACGCTTTTGACTTTTTTGCAGGTGACTGACGCCTATTGAAATAGTGGAACGGCAAACGTTTCCTTGTGAACTCCAAGGAGAGAATGAGTAAAACCACACAACAGGTAATTAATTTTTATATTAATTACTGATAATTGTCTGTCTAGTCTAGGCATAAGTTCTAGAGCTGTAGAGCTGTAGAGGTGTAATAACACCTTCCTGGTACATGAAAATATAAAGTTTGTGTTTTGAACATGTATAACGTCTATACACAAATCTTAGTATAACACAACCATATCTCAGGTACAGAGATAAGGAACATTTCTTCTCCTTATCCTGGGTTTTGTAAAGTGAGGAATCCCCTCTTATCTTTCATAGAAGAGATTTGATATCAGCGGTGTAATTATCAATGCCGCAAAGACAAGAGACTGATCACTGTATTTCTTCTAATCTATGGACCAAATGCCCACTGCATTTACATTAGACTGTGTATGGACTGCCACAGCATTTATGCTAGGTGTGGACTGACAGACCAAAGTATTTATTTCAAAATGTGGACTCATGGCCACTGCATTTAAGCTGGACTGCGGAATGACTGACCACAGCATGTACACTAGCTATGTACTGACTGAACAGTATTTATACCATGCTTTCACAGTATTTATACCAGAATGTGGACTTACAGTCCACAGCATTTACGCCAGACTGTCAACCGACTGACAAACGTAATTACGCTTAGTGTGTGCTGACTGACCACAGTATTTATACCAGCCTGTGGGTTATCTAACCAAAGCATTTAGACTAGTCTGTAAACTAATTGGCCACAGCAGTCAAACTCGTTTGTGGACTGACTGACCATAACATTTACTGTAGACTGTAATCTGTCTGACTACAGCTTTTACAATACACTGTAGGCTGAGTGACCACAGTCGTCATTCCTGAGATAGGTATTTTTGGCCCTAGTGTGTTATACATTTTGGTGTGTATAGCTTGTAGCAGGAACATATTATCACGCTTTTGACTTTTTTTGCAGGTGACTGACGCCTATTGAAATAGTGGAACGGCAAACGTTTCCTTGTGAACTCCAAGGAGATAATGAGAAAAACCACACAACAGGTAATTAATTTTTATATTAATTACTGATAATTGTCTGTCTAGTCTAGGCATAAGTTCTAGACCTGTAGAGGTGTAATAACACCTTCCTGATACATGAAAATATAATGTTTGTGTTTTGAACATGTATAATGTCTATACACAAATCTTAGTATAACACAACCATATCTCAGGTACAGAGATAAGGAACATTTCTTCTCCTTATCCTGGGTTTTGTAAAGTGAGGAATCCCCTCTTATCTTTCATAGAAGAGATTTGATATCAGCGGTGTAATTATCAATGCCGCAAAGACATGAGACTGATCACTGTATTTCTTCTAATCTATGGACCAAATGCCCACTGCATTTACATTAGACTGTGTACGGACTGCCACTGCATTTATGCTAGGTGTGGACTGACAGACCAAAGTATTTATTTCAATATGTGGACTTATGGCCACTGCATTTAAGCTGGACTGCGGAATGACTGACCACAGCATTTACACTAGCTATGTACTGACTGAACAGTATTTATACCATGCTTTCACAGTATTTATACCAGAATGTGGACTTACAGTCCACAGCATTTACGCCAGACTGTCAACCGACTGACAAACGTAATTACGCTTAGTGTGTGAGGACTGAGCACATTATTTATATCAGCCTGTGGGTTATCTAACCACAGCATTTACACTAGTCTGTAAACTAATTGGCCACAGAAGTCAAACTCGTTTGTGGACTGACTGACCATAACATTTACTGTAGACTGTAATCTGTCTGACTACAGCTTTTATAATACACTGTAGGCTAAGTGACCACATTCGTCATTCCTGAGATAGGTATTTTTGGCCCTAGTGTGTTATACATTTTGGTGTGTATAGCTTGTAGCAGGAGCATATTATCACGCTTTTGACTTTTTTGCAGGTGACTGACGCCTATTGAAATAGTGGAACGGCAAACGTTTCCTTACGAACTCCAAGGAGAGAATGAAAAAACCACACAACAGGTAATTAATTTTTATATTAATTACTGATAATTGTCTGTCTAGTCTAGGCATAAGTTCTAGACCTGTAGAGGTGTAATAACACCTTCCTGATACATGAAAATATAATGTTTGTGTTTTGAACATGTATAACGTCTATACACAAATCTAAGTATAACACAACCATATCTAAGGTACAGAGATAAGGAACATTTCTTCTCCTTATCCTGGGTTTTGTAAAGTGAGGAATCCCCTCTTATCTTTCATAGAAGAGATTTGATATCAGCGGTGTAATTATCAATGCCGCAAAGACAAGAGACTGATCACTGTATTTCTTCCAATCTATGGACCAAATGCCCACTGCATTTACATTAGACTGTGTATGGACTGCCACAGCATTTATGCTAGGTGTGGACTGACAGACCAAAGTATTTATTTCAAAATGTGGACTCATGGCCACTGCATTTAAGCTGGACTGTGGAATGACTGACCACAGCATTTACACTAGCTATGTACTGACTGAACAGTATTTATACCATGCTTTTACAGTATTTATACCAGAATGTGGACTTACAGTCCACAGCATTTACGCCAGACTGTCAACCGACTGACAAACGTTATTACGCTTAGTGTGTGCTGACTGACAACAGTATTTATACCAGCCTGTGGGTTATCTAACCACAGCATTTATACTAGTCTGTAAACTAATTGGCCACAGCAGTCAAACTCGTTTGTGGACTGACTGACCATAACATTTACTGTAGACTGTAATCTGTCTGACTACAGCTTTTACAATACACTGTAGGCTGAGTGACCACAGTCGTCATTCCTGAGATAGGTATTTTTGGCCCTAGTGTGTTATACATTTTGATGTGTATAGCTTGTAGCAGGAGCATATTTTCACGCTTTTGACTTTTTTGCAGGTGACTGACGCCTATTGAAATAGTGGAACGGCAAACGTTTCCTTGTGAACTCCAAGGAGATAATGAGAAAAACCACACAACAGGTAATTAATTTTTATATTAATTACTGATAATTGTCTGTCTAGTCTAGGCATAAGTTCTAGACCTGTAGAGGTGTAATAACACCTTCCTGATACATGAAAATATAATGTTTGTGTTTTGAACATGTATAACGTCTATACACAAATCTAAGTATAACACAACCATATCTAAGGTACAGAGATAAGGAACATTTCTTCTCCTTATCCTGGGTTTTGTAAAGTGAGGAATCCCCTCTTATCTTTCATAGAAGAGATTTGATATTAGCGGTGTAATTATCAATGCCGCAAAGACAAGAGACTGATCACTGTATTTCTTCTAATCTATGGACCAAATGCCCACTGCATTTACATTAGACTGTGTACGGACTGCCACAGCATTTATGCTAGGTGTGGACTGACAGACCAAAGTATTTATTTCAAAATGTGGACTCATGGCCACTGCATTTAAGCTGGACTGCGGAATGACTGACCACAGCATGTACACTAGCTATGTACTGACTGAACAGTATTTATACCATGCTTTCACAGTATTTATACCAGAATGTGGACTTACAGTCCACAGCATTTACGCCAGACTGTCAACCGACTGACAAACGTTATTACGCTTAGTGTGTGCTGACTGACAACAGTATTTATATCAGCCGTTGGGTTATCTAACCACAGCATTTACACTAGTCTGTAAACTAATTGGCCACAGCAGTCAAACTCGTTTGTGGACTGACTGACCATAACATTTACTGTAGACTGTAATCTGTCTGACTACAGCTTTTATAATACACTGTAGGCTAAGTGACCACATTCGTCATTCCTGAGATAGGTATTTTTGGCCCTAGTGTGTTATACATTTTGGTGTGTATAGCTTGTAGCAGGAACATATTATCACGCTTTTGACTTTTTTGCAGGTGACTGACGCCTATTGAAATAGTGGAACGGCAAACGTTTCCTTGTGAACTCCAAGGAGAGAATGAAAAAACCACACAACAGGTAATTAATTTTTATATTAATTACTGATAATTGTCTGTCTAGTCTAGGCATAAGTTCTAGACCTGTAGAGGTGTAATAACACCTTCCTGATACATGAAAATATAATGTTTGTGTTTTGAACATGTATAACGTCTATACACAAATCTAAGTATAACACAACCATATCTAAGGTACAGAGATAAGGAACATTTCTTCTCCTTATCCTGGGTTTTGTAAAGTGAGGAATCCCCTCTTATCTTTCATAGAAGAGATTTGATATCAGCGGTGTAATTATCAATGCCGCAAAGACAAGAGACTGATCACTGTATTTCTTCTAATCTATGGACCAAATGCCCACTGCATTTACATTAGATTGTGTATGGACTGCCACAGCATTTATGCTAGGTGTGGACTGACAGACCAAAGTATTTATTTCAAAATGTGGACTCATGGCCACTGCATTTAAGCTGGACTGCGGAATGACTGACCACAGCATGTACACTAGCTATGTACTGACTGAACAGTATTTATACCATGCTTTCACAGTATTTATACCAGAATGTGGACTTACAGTCCACAGCATTTACGCCAGACTGTCAACCGACTGACAAACGTAATTACGCTTAGTGTGTGCTGACTGAGCACAGTATTTATATCAGCCGTTGGGTTATCTAACCACAGCATTTACACTAGTCTGTAAACTAATTGGCCACAGAAGTCAAACTCGTTTGTGGACTGACTGACCATAACATTTACTGTAGACTGTAATCTGTCTGACTACAGCTTTTATAATACACTGTAGGCTAAGTGACCACATTCGTCATTCCTGAGATAGGTATTTTTGGCCGTAGTGTGTTATACATTTTGGTGTGTATAGCTTGTAGCAGGAGCATATTATCACGCTTTTGACTTTTTTGCAGGTGACTGACGCCTATTGAAATAGTGGAACGGCAAACGTTTCCTTGTGAACTCCAAGGAGTGAATGAAAAAACCACACGACAGGTAATTAATTTTTATATTAATTACTGATAATTGTCTGTCTAGTCTAGGCATAAGTTCTAGACCTGTAGAGGTGTAATAACACCTTCCTGATACATGAAAATATAATGTTTGTGTTTTGAACATGTATAACGTCTATACACAAATCTAAGTATAACACAACCATATCTAAGGTACAGAGATAAGGAACATTTCTTCTCCTTATCCTGGGTTTTGTAAAGTGAGGAATCCCCTCTTATCTTTCATAGAAGAGATTTGATATCAGCGGTGTAATTATCAATGCCGCAAAGACAAGAGACTGATCACTGTATTTCTTCTAATCTATGGACCAAATGCCCACTGCATTTACATTAGACTGTGTACGGACTGCCACAGCATTTATGCTAGGTGTGGACTGACAGACCAAAGTATTTATTTCAAAATGTGGACTCATGGCCACTGCATTTAAGCTGGACTGTGGAATGACTGACCACAGCATTTACACTAGCTATGTACTGACTGAACAGTATTTATACCATGCTTTCACAGTATTTATACCAGAATGTGGACTTACAGTCCACAGCATTTACGCCAGACTGTCAACCGACTGACAAACGTTATTACGCTTAGTGTGTGCTGACTGACAACAGTATTTATACCAGCCTGTGGGTTATCTAACCACAGCATTTATACTAGTCTGTAAACTAATTGGCCACAGCAGTCAAACTCGTTTGTGGACTGACTGACCATAACATTTACTGTAGACTGTAATCTGTCTGACTACAGCTTTTACAATACACTGTAGGCTGAGTGACCACAGTCGTCATTCCTGAGATAGGTATTTTTGGCCCTAGTGTGTTATACATTTTGGTGTGTATAGCTTGTAGCAGGAACATATTATCACGCTTTTGACTTTTTTTGCAGGTGACTGACGCCTATTGAAATAGTGGAACGGCAAACGTTTCCTTGTGAACTCCAAGGAGATAATGAGAAAAACCACACAACAGGTAATTAATTTTTATATTAATTACTGATAATTGTCTGTCTAGTCTAGGCATAAGTTCTAGACCTGTAGAGGTGTAATAACACCTTCCTGATACATGAAAATATAATGTTTGTGTTTTGAACATGTATAATGTCTATACACAAATCTTAGTATAACACAACCATATCTCAGGTACAGAGATAAGGAACATTTCTTCTCCTTATCCTGGGTTTTGTAAAGTGAGGAATCCCCTCTTATCTTTCATAGAAGAGATTTGATATCAGCGGTGTAATTATCAATGCCACAAAGACAAGAGACTGATCACTGTATTTCTTCTAATCTATGGACCAAATGCCCACTGCATTTACATTAGACTGTGTACGGACTGCCACAGCATTTATGCTAGGTGTGGACTGACAGACCAAAGTATTTATTTCAATATGTGGACTCATGGCCACTGCATTTAAGCTGGACTGTGGAATGACTGACCACAGCATTTACACTAGCTATGTACTGACTGAACAGTATTTATACCATGCTTTCACAGTATTTATACCAGAATGTGGACTTACAGTCCACAGCATTTACGCCAGACTGTCAACCGACTGACAAACGTAATTACGCTTAGTGTGTGCTGACTGAGCACAGTATTTAAATCAGCCGTTGGGTTATCTAACCACAGCATTTACACTAGTCTGTAAACTAATTGGCCACAGAAGTCAAACTCGTTTGTGGACTGACTGACCATAACATTTACTGTAGACTGTAATCTGTCTGACTACAGCTTTTATAATACACTGTAGGCTAAGTGACCACATTCGTCATTCCTGAGATAGGTATTTTTGGCCCTAGTGTGTTATACATTTTGGTGTGTATAGCTTGTAGCAGGAGCATATTATCACGCTTTTGACTTTTTTGCAGGTGACTGACGATTATTGAAATAGTGGAACGGCAAACGTTTCCTTGTGAACTCCAAGGAGAGAATGAAAAAACCACACAACAGGTAATTAATTTTTATATTAATTACTGATAATTGTCTGTCTAGTCTAGGCATAAGTTCTAGACCTGTAGAGGTGTAATAACACCTTCCTGATACATGAAAATATAATGTTTGTGTTTTGAACATGTATAACGTCTATACACAAATCTAAGTATAACACAACCATATCTAAGGTACAGAGATAAGGAACATTTCTTCTCCTTATCCTGGGTTTTGTAAAGTGAGGAATCCCCTCTTATCTTTCATAGAAGAGATTTGATATCAGCGGTGTAATTATCAATGCCGCAAAGAGAAGAGACTGATCACTGTATTTCTTCTAATCTATGGACCAAATGCCCACTGCATTTACATTAGACTGTGTACGGACTGCCACAGCATTTATGCTAGGTGTGGACTGACAGACCAAAGTATTTATTTCAAAATGTGGACTCATGGCCACTGCATTTAAGCTGGACTGCGGAATGACTGACCACAGCATGTACACTAGCTATGTACTGACTGAACAGTATTTATACCATGCTTTCACAGTATTTATACCAGAATGTGGACTTACAGTCCACAGCATTTACGCCAGACTGTCAACCGACTGAAAAACGTAATTACGCTTAGTGTGTGCTGACTGACCACAGTATTTATACCAGCCTGTGGGTTATCTAACCACAGCATTTATACTAGTCTGTAAACTAATTGGCCACAGAAGTCAAACTCGTTTGTGGACTGACCATAACATTTACTGTAGACTGTAATCTGTCTGACTACAGCTTTTACAATACACTGTAGGCTAAGTGACCACATTCGTCATTCCTGAGATAGGTATTTTTGGCCCTAGTGTGTTATACATTTTGGTGTGTATAGCTTGTAGCAGGAGCATATTATCACGCTTTTGACTTTTTTGCAGGTGACTGACGCCTATTGAAATAGTGGAACGGCAAACGTTTCCTTGTGAACTCCAAGGAGAGAATGAGTAAAACCACACAACAGGTAATTAATTTTTATATTAATTACTGATAATTGTCTGTCTAGTCTAGGCATAAGTTCTAGAGCTGTAGAGGTGTAATAACACCTTCCTGGTACATGAAAATATAAAGTTTGTGTTTTGAACATGTATAACGTCTATACACAAATCTTAGTATAACACAACCATATCTCAGGTACAGAGATAAGGAACATTTCTTATCCTTATCCTGGGTTTTGTAAAGTGAGGAATCCCCTCTTATCTTTCATAGAAGAGATTTGATATCAGCGGTGTAATTATCAATGCCGCAAAGACAAGAGACTGATCACTGTATTTCTTCTAATCTATGGACCAAATGCCCACTGCATTTACATTAGACTGTGTACGGACTGCCACAGCATTTATGCTAGGTGTGGACTGATAGACCAAAGTATTTATTTCAAAATGTGGACTCATGGCCACTGCATTTAAGCTGGACTGTGGAATGACTGACCACAGCATTTACACTAGCTATGTACTGACTGAACAGTATTTATACCATGCTTTCACAGTATTTATACCAGAATGTGGACTTACAGTCCACAGCATTTACGCCAGACTGTCAACCGACTGACAAACGTAATTACGCTTAGTGTGTGCTGACTGAGCACAGTATTTATATCAGCCGTTGGGTTATCTAACCACAGCATTTACACTAGTCTGTAAACTAATTGGCCACAGAAGTCAAACTCGTTTGTGGACTGACTGACCATAACATTTACTGTAGACTGTAATCTGTCTGACTACAGCTTTTATAATACACTGTAGGCTAAGTGACCACATTCGTCATTCCTGAGATAGGTATTTTTGGCCCTAGTGTGTTATACATTTTGGTGTGTATAGCTTGTAGCAGGAGCATATTATCACGCTTTTGACTTTTTTGCAGGTGACTGACGCCTATTGAAATAGTGGAACGGCAAACGTTTCCTTGTGAACTCCAAGGAGAGAATGAAAAAACCACACAACAGGTAATTAATTTTTATATTAATTACTGATAATTGTCTGTCTAGTCTACGCATAAGTTCTAGACCTGTAGAGGTGTAATAACACCTTCCTGATACATGAAAATATAATGTTTGTGTTTTGAACATGTATAACGTCTATACACAAATCTTAGTATAACACAACCATATCTAAGGTACAGAGATAAGGAACATTTCTTCTCCTTATCCTGGGTTTTGTAAAGTGAGGAATCCCCTCTTATCTTTCATAGAAGAGATTTGATATCAGCGGTGTAATTATCAATGCCGCAAAGACAAGAGACTGATCACTGTATTTATTCAAATCTATGGACCAAATGCCCACTGCATTTACATTAGACTGTGTACGGACTGCCACAGCATTTATGCTAGGTGTGGACTGACAGACCAAAGTATTTATTTCAAAATGTGGACTCATGGCCACTGCATTTAAGCTGGACTGCGGAATGACTGACCACAGCATGTACACTAGCTATGTACTGACTGAACAGTATTTATACCATGCTTTCACAGTATTTATACCAGAATGTGGACTTACAGTCCACAGCATTTACGCCAGACTGTCAACCGACTGACAAACGTAATTACGCTTAGTGTGTGCTGACTGAGCACAGTATTTATATCAGCCGTTGGGTTATCTAACCACAGCATTTACACTAGTCTGTAAACTAATTGGCCACAGAAGTCAAACTCGTTTGTGGACTGACTGACCATAACATTTACTGTAGACTGTAATCTGTCTGACTACAGCTTTTATAATACACTGTAGGCTAAGTGACCACATTCGTCATTCCTGAGATAGGTATTTTTGGCCCTAGTGTGTTATACATTTTGGTGTGTATAGCTTGTAGCAGGAGCATATTATCACGCTTTTGACTTTTTTGCAGGTGACTGACGCCTATTGAAATAGTGGAACGGCAAACGTTTCCTTGTGAACTCCAAGGAGTGAATGAAAAAACCACACGACAGGTAATTAATTTTTATATTAATTACTGATAATTGTCTGTCTAGTCTAGGCATAAGTTCTAGACCTGTAGAGGTGTAATAACACCTTCCTGATACATGAAAATATAATGTTTGTGTTTTGAACATGTATAACGTCTATACACAAATCTAAGTATAACACAACCATATCTAAGGTACAGAGATAAGGAACATTTCTTCTCCTTATCCTGGGTTTTGTAAAGTGAGGAATCCCCTCTTATCTTTCATAGAAGAGATTTGATATCAGCGGTGTAATTATCAATGCCGCAAAGACAAGAGACTGATCACTGTATTTCTTCTAATCTATGGACCAAATGCCCACTGCATTTACATTAGACTGTGTACGGACTGCCACAGCATTTATGCTAGGTGTGGACTGACAGACCAAAGTATTTATTTCAAAATGTGGACTCATGGCCACTGCATTTAAGCTGGACTGTGGAATGACTGACCACAGCATTTACACTAGCTATGTACTGACTGAACAGTATTTATACCATGCTTTCACAGTATTTATACCAGAATGTGGACTTACAGTCTACAGCATTTACGCCAGACTGTCAACCGACTGACAAACGTTATTACGCTTAGTGTGTGCTGACTGACAACAGTATTTATACCAGCCTGTGGGTTATCTAACCACAGCATTTATACTAGTCTGTAAACTAATTGGCCACAGCAGTCAAACTCGTTTGTGGACTGACTGACCATAACATTTACTGTAGACTGTAATCTGTCTGACTACAGCTTTTACAATACACTGTAGGCTGAGTGACCACAGTCGTCATTCCTGAGATAGGTATTTTTGGCCCTAGTGTGTTATACATTTTGGTGTGTATAGCTTGTAGCAGGAACATATTATCACGCTTTTGACTTTTTTTGCAGGTGACTGACGCCTATTGAAATAGTGGAACGGCAAACGTTTCCTTGTGAACTCCAAGGAGATAATGAGAAAAACCACACAACAGGTAATTAATTTTTATATTAATTACTGATAATTGTCTGTCTAGTCTAGGCATAAGTTCTAGACCTGTAGAGGTGTAATAACACCTTCCTGATACATGAAAATATAATGTTTGTGTTTTGAACATGTATAATGTCTATACACAAATCTTAGTATAACACAACCATATCTCAGGTACAGAGATAAGGAACATTTCTTCTCCTTATCCTGGGTTTTGTAAAGTGAGGAATCCCCTCTTATCTTTCATAGAAGAGATTTTTTATCAGCGGTGTAATTATCAATGCCGCAAAGACATGAGACTGATCACTGTATTTCTTCTAATCTATGGACCAAATGCCCACTGCATTTACATTAGACTGTGTACGGACTGCCACTGCATTTATGCTAGGTGTGGACTGACAGACCAAAGTATTTATTTCAATATGTGGACTTATGGCCACTGCATTTAAGCTGGACTGCGGAATGACTGACCACAGCATTTACACTAGCTATGTACTGACTGAACAGTATTTATACCATGCTTTCACAGTATTTATACCAGAATGTGGACTTACAGTCCACAGCATTTACGCCAGACTGTCAACCGACTGACAAACGTAATTACGCTTAGTGTGTGCTGACTGAGCACATTATTTATATCAGCCGTTGGGTTATCTAACCACAGCATTTACACTAGTCTGTAAACTAATTGGCCACAGAAGTCAAACTCGTTTGTGGACTGACTGACCATAACATTTACTGTAGACTGTAATCTGTCTGACTACAGCTTTTATAATACACTGTAGGCTAAGTGACCACATTCGTCATTCCTGAGATAGGTATTTTTGGCCCTAGTGTGTTATACATTTTGGTGTGTATAGCTTGTAGCAGGAGCATATTATCACGCTTTTGACTTTTTTGCAGGTGACTGACGCCTATTGAAATAGTGGAACGGCAAACGTTTCCTTGTGAACTCCAAGGAGAGAATGAAAAAACCACACAACAGGTAATTAATTTTTATATTAATTACTGATAATTGTCTGTCTAGTCTAGGCATAAGTTCTAGACCTGTAGACGTGTAATAACACCTTCCTGGTACATGAAAATTTAAATTTTGTGTTTTGAACATGTATAACGTCTATACACAAATCTTAGTATAACACAACCATATCTCAGGTACAGAGATAAGGAACATTTCTTCTCCTTATCCTGGGTTTTGTAAAGTGAGGAATCCCCTCTTATCTTTCATAGAAGAGATTTGATATCAGCGGTGTAATTATCAATGCCGCAAAGACATGAGACTGATCACTGTATTTCTTCTAATCTATGGACCAAATGCCCACTGCATTTACATTAGACTGTGTACGGACTGCCACAGCATTTATGCTAGGTGTGGACTGACAGACCAAAGTATTTATTTCAATATGTGGACTCATGGCCACTGCATTTAAGCTGGACTGTGGAATGACTGACCACAGCATTTACACTAGCTATGTACTGACTGAAAAGTATTTATACCATGCTTTCACAGTATTTATACCAGAATGTGGACTTACAGTCCACAGCATTTACGCCAGACTGTCAACCGACTGACAAACGTAATTACGCTTAGTGTGTGCTGACTGAGCACAGTATTTATATCAGCCGTTGGGTTATCTAACCACAGCATTTACACTAGTCTGTAAACTAATTGGCCACAGAAGTCAAACTCGTTTGTGGACTGACTGACCATAACATTTACTGTAGACTGTAATCTGTCTGACTACAGCTTTTATAATACAATGTAGGCTAAGTGACCACATTCGTCTTTCCTGAGATAGGTATTTTTGGCCCTAGTGTGTTATACATTTTGGTGTGTATAGCTTGTAGCAGGAGCATATTATCACGCTTTTGACTTTTTTGCAGGTGACTGACGCCTATTGAAATAGTGGAACGGCAAACGTTTCCTTGTGAACTCCAAGGAGAGAATGAAAAAATTACACAACAGGTAATTAATTTTTATATTAATTACTGATAATTGTCTGTCTAGTCTAGGCATAAGTTGTAGACCTGTAGAGGTGTAATAACACCTTCCTGATACATGAAAATATAATGTTTGTGTTTTGAACATGTATAACGTCTATACACAAATCTTAGTATAACACAACCATATCTCAGGTACAGAGATAAGGAACATTTCTTCTCCTTATCCTGGGTTTTGTAAAGTGAGGAATCCCCTCTTATCTTTCATAGAAGAGATTTGATATCAGCGGTGTAATTATCAATGCCGCAAAGACAAGAGACTGATCACTGTATTTCTTCTAATCTATGGACCAAATGCCCACTGCATTTACATTAGACTGTGTATGGACTGCCACAGCATTTATGCTAGGTGTGGACTGACAGACCAAAGTATTTATTTCAAAATGTGGACTCATGGCCACTGCATTTAAGCTGGACTGCGGAATGACTGACCACAGCATGTACACTAGCTATGTACTGACTGAACAGTATTTATACCATGCTTTCACAGTATTTATACCAGAATGTGGACTTACAGTCCACAGCATTTACGCCAGACTGTCAACCGACTGACAAACGTAATTACGCTTAGTGTGTGCTGACTGACCACAGTATTTATACCAGCCTGTGGGTTATCTAACCACAGCATTTATACTAGTCTGTAAACTAATTGGCCACAGAAGTCAAACTCGTTTGTGGACTGACCATAACATTTACTGTAGACTGTAATCTGTCTGACTACAGCTTTTACAATACACTGTAGGCTAAGTGACCACATTCGTCATTCCTGAGATAGGTATTTTTGGCCCTAGTGTGTTATGCATTTTGGTGTGTATAGTTTGTAGCAGGAGCATATTATCACGCTTTTGACTTTTTTGCAGGTGACTGACGCCTATTGAAATAGTGGAACGGCAAACGTTTCCTTGTGAACTCCAAGGAGAGAATGAGTAAAACCATACAACAGGTAATTAATTTTTAAATTAATTACTGATAATTGTCTGTCTAGTCTAGGCATAAGTTCTAGACCTGTAGACGTGTAATAACACCTTCCTGGTACATGAAAATTTAAATTTTGTGTTTTGAACATGTATAACGTCTATACACAAATCTTAGTATAACACAACCATATCTCAGGTACAGAGATAAGGAACATTTCTTCTCCTTATCCTGGGTTTTGTAAAGTGAGGAATCCCCTCTTATCTTTCATAGAAGAGATTTGATATCAGCGGTGTTATTATCAATGCCGCAAAGACAAGAGACTGATCACTGTATTTCTTCTAATCTATGGACCAAATGCCCACTGCATTTACATTAGACTGTGTACGGACTGCCACAGCATTTATGCTAGGTGTGGACTGACAGACCAAAGTATTTATTTCAAAATGTGGACTCATGGCCACTGCATTTAAGCTGGACTGTGGAATGACTGACCACAGCATTTACACTAGCTATGTACTGACTGAACAGTATTTATACCATGCTTTCACAGTATTTATACCAGAATGTGGACTTACAGTCCACAGCATTTACGCCAGACTGTCAACCGACTGACAAACGTTATTACGCTTAGTGTGTGCTGACTGACAACAGTATTTATACCAGCCTGTGGGTTAACTAACCACAGCATTTATACTAGTCTGTAAACTAATTGGCCACAGCAGTCAAACTCGTTTGTGGACTGACTGACCATAACATTTTCTGTAGACTGTAATCTGTCTGACTACAGCTTTTACAATACACTGTAGGCTGAGTGACCACAGTCGTCATTCCTGAGATAGGTATTTTTGGCCCTAGTGTGTTATACATTTTGGTGTGTATAGCTTGTAGCAGGAACATATTATCACGCTTTTGACTTTTTTTTGCAGGTGACTGACGCCTATTGAAATAGTGGAACGGCAAACGTTTCCTTGTGAACTCCAAGGAGATAATGAGAAAAACCACACAACAGGTAATTAATTTTTAAATTAATTACTGATAATTGTCTGTCTAGTCTAGGCATAAGTTCTAGACCTGTAGAGGTGTAATAACACCTTCCTGATACATGAAAATATAATGTTTGTGTTTTGAACATGTATAATGTCTATACACAAATCTTGGTATAACACAACCATATCTCAGGTACAGAGATAAGGAACATTTCTTCTCCTTATCCTGGGTTTTGTAAAGTGAGGAATCCCCTCTTATCTTTCATAGAAGAGATTTGATATCAGCGGTGTAATTATCAATGCCGCAAAGACATGAGACTGATCACTGTATTTCTTCTAATCTATGGACCAAATGCCCACTGCATTTACATTAGACTGTGTACGGACTGCCACAG
Organism: Anomaloglossus baeobatrachus; assembly: GCF_048569485.1. Taxonomy (NCBI): domain Eukaryota; kingdom Metazoa; phylum Chordata; class Amphibia; order Anura; family Aromobatidae; genus Anomaloglossus; species Anomaloglossus baeobatrachus. The sequence continues at coordinate 668,132,769 of NC_134353.1, forward strand.
CATTTATGCTAGGTGTGGACTGACAGACCAAAGTATTTATTTCAATATGTGGACTCATGGCCACTGCATTTAAGCTGGACTGTGGAATGACTGACCACAGCATTTACACTAGCTATGTACTGACTGAAAAGTATTTATACCATGCTTTCACAGTATTTATACCAGAATGTGGACTTACAGTCCACAGCATTTACGCCAGACTGTCAACCGACTGACAAACGTAATTACGCTTAGTGTGTGCTGACTGAGCACAGTATTTATATCAGCCGTTGGGTTATCTAACCACAGCATTTACACTAGTCTGTAAACTAATTGGCCACAGAAGTCAAACTCGTTTGTGGACTGACTGACCATAACATTTACTGTAGACTGTAATCTGTCTGACTACAGCTTTTATAATACAATGTAGGCTAAGTGACCACATTCGTCTTTCCTGAGATAGGTATTTTTGGCCCTAGTGTGTTATACATTTTGGTGTGTATAGCTTGTAGCAGGAGCATATTATCACGCTTTTGACTTTTTTGCAGGTGACTGACGCCTATTGAAATAGTGGAACGGCAAACGTTTCCTTGTGAACTCCAAGGAGAGAATGAAAAAATTACACAACAGGTAATTAATTTTTATATTAATTACTGATAATTGTCTGTCTAGTCTAGGCATAAGTTCTAGACCTGTAGAGGTGTAATAACACCTTCCTGATACATGAAAATATAATGTTTGTGTTTTGAACATGTATAACGTCTATACACAAATCTTAGTATAACACAACCATATCTCAGGTACAGAGATAAGGAACATTTCTTCTCCTTATCCTGGGTTTTGTAAAGTGAGGAATCCCCTCTTATCTTTCATAGAAGAGATTTGATATCAGCGGTGTAATTATCAATGCCGCAAAGACAAGAGACTGATCACTGTATTTCTTCTAATCTATGGACCAAATGCCCACTGCATTTACATTAGACTGTGTATGGACTGCCACAGCATTTATGCTAGGTGTGGACTGACAGACCAAAGTATTTATTTCAAAATGTGGACTCATGGCCACTGCATTTAAGCTGGACTGCGGAATGACTGACCACAGCATGTACACTAGCTATGTACTGACTGAACAGTATTTATACCATGCTTTCACAGTATTTATACCAGAATGTGGACTTACAGTCCACAGCATTTACGCCAGACTGTCAACCGACTGACAAACGTAATTACGCTTAGTGTGTGCTGACTGACCACAGTATTTATACCAGCCTGTGGGTTATCTAACCACAGCATTTATACTAGTCTGTAAACTAATTGGCCACAGAAGTCAAACTCGTTTGTGGACTGACCATAACATTTACTGTAGACTGTAATCTGTCTGACTACAGCTTTTACAATACACTGTAGGCTAAGTGACCACATTCGTCATTCCTGAGATAGGTATTTTTGGCCCTAGTGTGTTATGCATTTTGGTGTGTATAGTTTGTAGCAGGAGCATATTATCACGCTTTTGACTTTTTTGCAGGTGACTGACGCCTATTGAAATAGTGGAACGGCAAACGTTTCCTTGTGAACTCCAATGAGAGAATGAGTAAAACCACACAACAGGTAATTAATTTTTATATTAATTACTGATAATTGTCTGTCTAGTCTAGGCATAAGTTCTAGAGCTGTAGAGGTGTAATAACACCTTCCTGGTACATGAAAATATAAAGTTTGTGTTTTGAACATGTATAACGTCTATACACAAATCTTAGTATAACACAACCATATCTCAGGTACAGAGATAAGGAACATTTCTTCTCCTTATCCTGGGTTTTGTAAAGTGAGGAATCCCCTCTTATCTTTCATAGAAGAGATTTGATATCAGCGGTGTAATTATCAATGCCGCAAAGACAAGAGACTGATCACTGTATTTCTTCTAATCTATGGACCAAATGCCCACTGCATTTACATTAGACTGTGTACGGACTGCCACAGCATTTATGCTAGGTGTGGACTGACAGACCAAAGTATTTATTTCAAAATGTGGACTCATGGCCACTGCATTTAAGCTGGACTGTGGAATGACTGACCACAGCATTTACACTAGCTATGTACTGACTGAACAGTATTTATACCATGCTTTCACAGTATTTATACCAGAATGTGGACTTACAGTCCACAGCATTTACGCCAGACTGTCAACCGACTGACAAACGTTATTACGCTTAGTGTATGCTGACTGACAACAGTATTTATACCAGCCTGTGGGTTATCTAACCACAGCATTTATACTAGTCTGTAAACTAATTGGCCACAGCAGTCAAACTCGTTTGTGGACTGACTGACCATAACATTTACTGTAGACTGTAATCTGTCTGACTACAGCTTTTACAATACACTGTAGGCTGAGTGACCACAGTCATCATTCCTGAGATAGGTATTTTTGGCCCTAGTGTGTTATACATTGTGGTGTGTATAGCTTGTAGCAGGAGCATATTATCACGCTTTTGACTTTTTTGCAGGTGACTGACGCCTATTGAAATAGTGGAACGGCAAACGTTTCCTTGTGAACTCCAAGGAGAGAATGAAAAAACCACACAACAGGTAATTAATTTTTATATTAATTACTGATAATTGTCTGTCTAGTCTACGCATAAGTTCTAGACCTGTAGAGGTGTAATAACACCTTCCTGATACATGAAAATATAATGTTTGTGTTTTGAACATGTATAACGTCTATACACAAATCTTAGTATAACACAACCATATCTAAGGTACAGAGATAAGGAACATTTCTTCTCCTTATCCTGGGTTTTGTAAAGTGAGGAATCCCCTCTTATCTTTCATAGAAGAGATTTGATATCAGCGGTGTAATTATCAATGCCGCAAAGACAAGAGACTGATCACTGTATTTCTTCAAATCTATGGACCAAATGCCCACTGCATTTACATTAGACTGTGTACGGACTGCCACAGCATTTATGCTAGGTGTGGACTGACAGACCAAAGTATTTATTTCAAAATGTGGACTCATGGCCACTGCATTTAAGCTGAACTGTGGAATGACTGACCACAGCATTTACACTAGCTATGTACTGACTGAACAGTATTTATACCATGCTTTCACAGTATTTATACCAGAATGTGGACTTACAGTCCACAGCATTTACGCCAGACTGTCAACCGACTGACAAACGTAATTACGCTTAGTGTGTGCTGACTGACCACAGTATTTATACCAGCCTGTGGGTTATCTAACCACAGCATTTATACTAGTCTGTAAACTAATTGGCCACAGAAGTCAAACTCGTTTGTGGACTGACTGACCATAACATTTACTGTAGACTGTAATCTGTCTGACTACAGCTTTTACAATACACTGTAGGCTAAGTGACCACATTCGTCATTCCTGAGATAGGTATTTTTGGCCCTAGTGTGTTATACATTTTGGTGTGTATAGCTTGTAGCAGGAGCATATTATCACGCTTTTGACTTTTTTGCAGGTGACTGACGCCTATTGAAATAGTGGAACGGCAAACGTTTCCCTGTGAACTCCAAGGAGAGAATGAGTAAAACCACACAACAGGTAATTAATTTTTATATTAAATACTGATAATTGTCTGTCTAGTCTAGGCATAAGTTCTAGACCTGTAGACGTGTAATAACACCTTCCTGGTACATGAAAATTTAAAGTTTGTGTTTTGAACATGTATAACGTCTATACACAAATCTTAGTATAACACAACCATATCTCAGGTACAGAGATAAGGAACATTTCCTCTCCTTATCCTGGGTTTTGTAAAGTGAGGAATCCCCTCTTATCTTTCATAGAAGAGATTTGATATCAGCGGTGTTATTATCAATGCCGCAAAGACAAGAGACTGATCACTGTATTTCTTCTAATCTATGGACCAAATGCCCACTGCATTTACATTAGACTGTGTACGGACTGCCACAGCATTTATGCTAGGTGTGGACTGACAGACCAAAGTATTTATTTCAAAATGTGGACTCATGGCCACTGCATTTAAGCTGGACTGTGGAATGACTGACCACAGCATTTACACTAGCTATTGTGAGGTAGCGTCGTCGGCTGCGCTGCAGAAGACACGGGATCCAGGCACCAAGGTTCACAGCACACGGTTTATTCCAAAGAAAAAGTCCACAATATTACATATGTGCCTTTCCGGCAGAGAACTCAGGGAGATGTGATCACCCCCTCACACCCGGCACACCTGCCCTTGTTCCTGAATCTATTTATCCCTCCCTTCAGCCTGTAGGGAAAACAGCATTAACCCTATAGTGGATTATCATGGAGTGAGCACAACCGGGGCGAGACATACCGGCCGTCATAGATAACCCCGGTCACAGTCTCACATACCCCCCCCCTCAGTTCAAGCGTGCGGGGTTGAACTCCTGCCATCAAACATGGGCCGCGGGACAAGGCATCGGCGTTGCCCTGCAACCTACCGGCCCGGTGTTCAACCGTAAACCGGAAGTTCTGCAGAGAAAGGAACCACCGGGTAACCCGGGCATTCCGTTCCTTGGCGGACCTCATCCAGACCAGTGGAGAGTGGTCCGTCACCAAGCGAAACTGCCGTCCCAGCAGGTAATAGCGTAGGGACTCCAAGGCCCACTTGATCGCCAGACACTCCTTCTCCACTACGCTATAATTCCGCTCGGGAGGGGTGAGCTTCCTACTTAAGAAGGTGACGGGGTGTTCCACCCCCTGAACCACCTGAGACAGCACTGCCCCCAGGCCGACCTCCGAGGCGTCAGTCTGTACTATGAACTCTTTCCGGAAATCAGGGTTTACAAGAACGGGCTGTCCGCACAGGACCTCCTTCAGGGCCCGGAAAGAGTCCTCGGCCTGCGGAGTCCAGCGCACCATGACGGACTTCTTGCCTTTGAGAAGGTCCGTCAAGGGGGCTGATAGTCCTGCAAAATCTTTTACAAACCTCCTGTAGTACCCCACGATACCCAGGAAGGCCCTAACCTGCTTCGTGGTCAGGGGTCTAGGCCACTTCTGGATCGCCTCCACTTTGTTAATTTGGGGCTTAATCACTCCTTGGCCTATTACGTAGCCCAAGTAGCGGGCTTCCGTGAGTCCCAACGCACATTTCTTGGGATTGGCTGTCAATCCGGCTGTTCGAAGTGCGTCCACCACCGCTTGTACCTGTTCCAAGTGGGTCTGCCAATCGGAGCTGTAAATAATGATGTCATCAAGGTACGCTGAAGCATACGCCTGGTGGGGTTCCAGCACTAAGTCCATCAACCTCTGGAACGTGGCCGGAGCGCCATGTAACCCAAAAGGCAAGACAACATAGTGGAAGAGACCCTCCGGCGTAACAAAAGCGGTTTTCTCCTTGGCGGACTCCGTTAGTGGCACCTGCCAGTACCCCTTGGTCAGGTCGAGCGTGGTAAAGTATCGCGCCTGTCCCAGCCTATCAATCAGCTCATCCACCCGGGGCATGGGGTAGAGATCAAACTTGGATATTTCGTTCAATCTCCTAAAGTCATTGCAGAACCTTAAGGAGCCATCGGGTTTTGGTATTAGGACAATCGGACTAGCCCATTCACTCCGGGATTTTTCGATGACCCCCAGGCGTAACATTGACTTTACTTCCTCTGATATGGCTTGTCGTCGAGCCTCCGGTACCCGGTATGACTTCAGGCGTACCTTCAGGTGGGGCTCGGTGACAATATCATGTCGTATCAGACTGGTCCTACCGGGCAGCTCGGAGAAGACATCGGGGTTCTGCTGAACCAACCGTCTGGCTTCTCGCCTCTGTGTCTTGGTGAGGGCTTCTCCAATCCTTACTTCCGGTTCGTCCCCTCCGGAGGTCGCTGGAGCCGGATGTGAACGACCCGAAGAGGAGGGAGGTGGGGAAAAAACAGCCATCAGGTTTTCCCGTTCCTGCCATGGTTTTAATAGGTTGACATGGTATATTTGTTCAGGTTTCCGCCTACCGGGCTGCAATACTTTGTAGTTAACCACCCCGACTCTTTCCTTTATCTCGTAGGGGCCTTGCCACTGAGCCAGGAATTTACTCTCCGCCGTGGGAATCAATACCAACACCCGATCCCCGGGATTAAAGGTCCGCACGGTGGCTTGTCTATTGTAGCGGACGCTTTGCGCGGCCTGAGCCTCCTGTAAATGCTCCTTCACAATTGGCATGACCGCGCTTATGCGGTTCTGCATACCCAAAATGTGTTCAATCACACTTTTATGGGGGGTGGGCTCCTGCTCCCAGGTTTCTTTTGCCAGGTCCAACAATCCCCGGGGATGTCGCCCGTATAACAATTCAAAAGGCGAAAACCCCGTGGATGCCTGTGGCACCTCTCGTATGGCAAACATCAAATAGGGAAGCATCATATCCCAGTCTTTCCCGTCTTTGGAAATCACCCTTTTGAGCATGGTTTTCAGGGTTTTATTGAATCGTTCCACTAAACCATCCGTCTGAGGATGATACACAGACGTACGCAACTGCTTGATCTGGAGTAGCCGGCATAGCTCTTTGGTCACTTTAGACATGAATGGGGTCCCCTGATCCGTAAGGATCTCCTTGGGCAACCCCACCCGGCAGAACACAGCAAACAACTCCCGAGCTATAAGCTTGGCTGCAGTATGTCTGAGAGGTATCGCCTCTGGATACCGGGTGGCATAGTCAACGATCACTAGGATATGCTGGTGCCCTCGAGCAGACTTTACGAGGGGCCCCACCAGATCCATCCCTATCCGTTCAAAAGGGACTTCTATAATGGGTAACGGTACCAACGGACTGCGAAAGTGGGTCAGGGGTGCGGTAAGCTGACACTCCGGGCAGGTTTCGCAGAACCGTTTTACCTCCCCAAAGACCCCGGACCAATAGAACCTTTGCAATATTCGCTCCTGCGTTTTCTTGACCCCTAGGTGACCACTCATCAGGTGTTTATGAGCCAAGTCGAGGACCCGCCGGCGATACGGCTGGGGCACCACCAACTGCTCTACCCCTACGCCCCGTATTTCATCTACCCGGTAGAGTAAATCCTGCTTAAGAGCGAAATGGGGGTATCTTACCTGGGCACCAGGCAGCTGTGCCACCCCGTCAACTACTGTCACCCGACTCCGGGCATGTATTAATGTAGGGTCCTGGAGTTGGGCTGTCCCAAACGTATCCGGGGACGCCTCCAACTCCGGGATGGGATCGACCGTCTCAGCCTCTCCTGCCAATACCTCTAGGGGCGACCTATCAGGTTCACATCCTGTCCCTATCATGGGGACCCCTACGGCAGGCGTCCCGGATTCAGGATTGTAGGGCTCAGGTCCCGGACTGACCAATATCTGAGGGGACTTAGGAGGTCCCTTCCATAAAGTCCAAAAATAGGGCAGATCCCTTCCTAGGATCACATCATAGGGAAGAGTATTAATAAGTCCCACCTCATGTTGCACCTGACCGCAAGGTGCTGTGATGGTGACTATCCCCGTGGGATAGTCTCGGCGGTCCCCATGTATGCAAACCACCCCCACGGTACGTCCGGTGGTCTTTACTTTAGCCCTTAGGGTTGATCGCACAAGGGTCACTAAGCTTCCGGAATCCAACAAGCCTGTAACCGGACATCCATTCACCTGAATTTGGCACAAGTGGGGCTCAGTCTCTGGGTAGACCAGGTCAGCGGTACACACCACCTGAGCATACATTGAACCCCGCCGGGTAACCCCACAATCCATGGGCTCCGTGGTGAGTGGACACTGGGCTTCCATATGTCCCACCCGCTGGCACCGCCAACATCTAATAGGGAAGGACACCCCCTTGACGAGTTGTCGTTTAGGGTACATAGTTTTCCGGACCTCAGGGACGGAGGGTGCAGCTTCAGACGGGACGGTAGCGGACTCCCGCACCGGTGTCAGCGGTGGGTCCTTGGCCCTAGGCTTGGAGGGGCCGAACCGCCGGGCGGTACGCAAAGTCTCAGTGTCCCGTATCAAGTCCTGCGTAGCCACATGCCGCTCTACCAGGGACACTAATTGGTCCAGGGTACTCGGGTCACCCTGTCCGACCCACCGTTGAACGGTGACGGGTAAAGTGCGCACAAAACGATCCACTACTACCCTTTCCACCATTTGCGCCGGGCTCAGAGTGTCAGGCTGCAACCACTTTTTTACAAGATGTAACAAGTCATAGGCCTGGGAGCGTACGGGTTTGGCTTCCTCAAAGAACCACTGATTTACCCGCTGAGCCCGTACATAGGTATTCACCCCCAACCGAGCCAGTATTTCGGCTTTCAGGGTCACATAGTCAATGGCGTCCTCGGTACAGAGGTCCAGGTATGCTTTTTGGGGTTCCCCCGTCAGATAAGGTGACAATACCTCAGCCCACTGCGGGGTCGGCAGCTTTTCCCGCTCGGCCACCCGTTCAAACACCGCCAGGAACGCTTCCACATCATCACCCGGGGTCATCTTTTGCAACGCTTGTCTCACCGCTTTCCGGACGCTGCCGTCATCACCCGATCCCGGGGTTGTTGCTGCCGGTCCGGCACGGATCGACTTGGCCAGGAGAACCATCTGTTCTTGGTGCCTTTTTTCCTGCAATTGCAAGGCTTGCTGCTGACGTGCATTGGCCTGCTCCATCTGTTCTTGGTGCACTTGCAAGGATTGCTGCTGACGTGCATTGGCCTGATCCATCTGTTCTTGGAATTTTTTTTTCTGCATTTGCAAGGATTGGAGCAGGTGTGCATTGGTCTGTTGCTGCTGTGCATTAGCCTGAGCCAAATGCTTTAGTATGTCCTCCATGGCGTCGCCGGGTTTGGGCTGTAGTATAGCCGCTCGAATCCAGGACATGTGCTACTGGGTCACCAGGAATGGATGCTACACCTCACCGGCTGTCATGCCCGCCGATTCTCCACCATATGTGAGGTAGCGTCGTCGGCTGCGCTGCAGAAGACACGGGATCCAGGCACCAAGGTTCACAGCACACGGTTTATTCCAAAGAAAAAGTCCACAATATTACATATGTGCCTTTCCGGCAGAGAACTCAGGGAGATGTGATCACCCCCTCACACCCGGCACACCTGCCCTTGTTCCTGAATCTATTTATCCCTCCCTTCAGCCTGTAGGGAAAACAGCATTAACCCTATAGTGGATTATCATGGAGTGAGCACAACCGGGGCGAGACATACCGGCCGTCATAGATAACCCCGGTCACAGTCTCACACTATGTACTGACTGAACAGTATTTATACCATGCTTTCACAGTATTTATACCAGAATGTGGACTTACAGTCCACAGCATTTACGCCAGACTGTCAACCGACTGACAAACGTTATTACGCTTAGTGTGTGCTGACTGACAACAGTATTTATACCAGCCTGTGGGTTAACTAACCACAGCATTTATACTAGTCTGTAAACTAATTGGCCACAGCAGTCAAACTCGTTTGTGGACTGACTGACCATAACATTTTCTGTAGACTGTAATCTGTCTGACTACAGCTTTTACAATACACTGTAGGCTGAGTGACCACAGTCGTCATTCCTGAGATAGGTATTTTTGGCCCTAGTGTGTTATACATTTTGGTGTGTATAGCTTGTAGCAGGAACATATTATCACGCTTTTGACTTTTTTTTGCAGGTGACTGACGCCTATTGAAATAGTGGAACGGCAAACGTTTCCTTGTGAACTCCAAGGAGATAATGAGAAAAACCACACAACAGGTAATTAATTTTTAAATTAATTACTGATAATTGTCTGTCTAGTCTAGGCATAAGTTCTAGACCTGTAGAGGTGTAATAACACCTTCCTGATACATGAAAATATAATGTTTGTGTTTTGAACATGTATAATGTCTATACACAAATCTTGGTATAACACAACCATATCTCAGGTACAGAGATAAGGAACATTTCTTCTCCTTATCCTGGGTTTTGTAAAGTGAGGAATCCCCTCTTATCTTTCATAGAAGAGATTTGATATCAGCGGTGTAATTATCAATGCCACAAAGACATGAGACTGATCACTGTATTTCTTCTAATCTATGGACCAAATGCCCACTGCATTTACATTAGACTGTGTACGGACTGCCACAGCATTTATGCTAGGTGTGGACTGACAGACCAAAGTATTTATTTCAAAATGTGGACTCATGGCCACTGCATTTAAGCTGGACTGTGGAATGACTGACCACAGCATGTACACTAGCTATGTACTGACTGAACAGTATTTATACCATGCTTTCACAGTATTTATACCAGAATGTGGACTTACAGTCCACAGCATTTACGCCAGACTGTCAACCGACTGACAAACGTAATTACGCTTAGTGTGTGCTGACTGACCACAGTATTTATACCAGCCTGTGGGTTATCTAACCACAGCATTTATACTAGTCTGTAAACTAATTGGCCACAGAAGTCAAACTCGTTTGTGGACTGACCATAACATTTACTGTAGACTGTAATCTGTCTGACTACAGCTTTTACAATACACTGTAGGCTAAGTGACCACATTCGTCATTCCTGAGATAGGTATTTTTGGCCCTAGTGTGTTATACATTTTGGTGTGTATAGCTTGTAGCAGGAGCATATTATCACGCTTTTGACTTTTTTGCAGGTGACTGACGCCTATTGAAATAGTGGAACGGCAAACGTTTCCTTGTGAACTCCAAAGAGAGAATGAGTAAAACCACACAACAGGTAATTAATTTTTATATTAATTACTGATAGTTGTCTGTCTAGTCTAGGCATAAGTTCTAGAGCTGTAGAGGTGTAATAACACCTTCCTGGTACATGAAAATATAAAGTTTGTGTTTTGAACATGTATAACGTCTATACACAAATCTTAGTATAACACAACCATATCTCAGGTACAGAGATAAGGAACATTTCTTCTCCTTATCCTGGGTTTTGTAAAGTGAGGAATCCCCTCTTATCTTTCATAGAAGAGATTTGATATCAGCGGTGTAATTATCAATGCCGCAAAGACAAGAGACTGATCACTGTATTTCTTCTAATCTATGGACCAAATGCCCACTGCATTTACATTAGACTGTGTACGGACTGCCACAGCATTTATGCTAGGTGTGGACTGACAGACCAAAGTATTTATTTCAAAATGTGGACTCATGGCCACTGCATTTAAGCTGGACTGTGGAATGACTGACCACAGCATTTACACTAGCTATGTACTGACTGAACAGTATTTATACCATGCTTTCACAGTATTTATACCAGAATGTGGACTTACAGTCCACAGCATTTACGCCAGACTGTCAACCGACTGACAAACGTTATTATGCTTAGTGTGTGCTGACTGACAACAGTATTTATATCAGCCGTTGGGTTATCTAACCACAGCATTTACACTAGTCTGTAAACTAATTGGCCACAGAAGTCAAACTCGTTTGTGGACTGAAGATAACATTTACTGTAGACTGTAATCTGTCTGACTACAGCTTTTACAATACACTGTAGGCTGAGTGACCACATTCGTCATTCCTGAGATAGGTATTTTTGGCCCTAGTGTGTTATACATTTTGGTGTGTATAGCTTGTAGCAGGAGCATATTATCACGCTTTTGACTTTTTTGCAGGTGACTGACGCCTATTGAAATAGTGGAACGGCAAACGTTTCCTTGTGAACTCCAAGGAGAGAATGAGTAAAACCACACAACAGGTAATTAATTTTTATATTAATTACTGATAATTGTCTGTCTAGTCTAGGCATAAGTTCTAGAGCTGTAGAGGTGTAATAACACCTTCCTGGTACATGAAAATATAAAGTTTGTGTTTTGAACATGTATAACGTCTATACACAAATCTTAGTATAACACAACCATATCTCAGGTACAGAGATAAGGAACATTTCTTCTCCTTATCCTGGGTTTTGTAAAGTGAGGAATCCCCTCTTATCTTTTATAGAAGCGATTTGATATCAGCGGTGTAATTATCAATGCCGCAAAGACAAGAGACTGATCACTGAATTTCTTCTAATCTATGGACCAAATGCCCACTGCATTTACATTAGACTGTGTACGGACTGCCACAGCATTTATGCTAGGTGTGGACTGACAGACCAAAGTATTTATTTCAAAATGTGGACTCATGGCCACTGCATTTAAGCTGGACTGTGGAATGACTGACCACAGCATTTACACTAGCTATGTACTGACTGAACAGTATTTATACCATGCTTTCACAGTATTTATACCAGAATGTGGACTTGCAGTCCACAGCATTTACGCCAGACTGTCAACCGACTGACAAACGTTATTACGCTTAGTGTGTGCTGACTGACAACAGTATTTATACCAGCCTGTGGGTTATCTAACCACAGCATTTATACTAGTCTGTAAACTAATTGGCCACAGCAGTCAAACTCGTTTGTGGACTGACTGACCATAACATTTACTGTAGACTGTAATCTGTCTGACTACAGCTTTTACAATACACTGTAGGTTGAGTGACCACAGTCGTCATTCCTGAGATAGGTATTTTTGGCCCTAGTGTGTTATACATTTTGGTGTGTATAGCTTGTAGCAGGAACATATTATCACGCTTTTGACTTTTTTTGCAGGTGACTGACGCCTATTGAAATAGTGGAACGGCAAAAGTTTCCTAGTGAACTTCAAGGAGAGAATGAAAAAACCACACAACAGGTAATTAATTTTTATATTAATTACTGATAATTGTCTGTCTAGTCTAGGCATAAGTTCTAGACCTGTAGAGGTGTAATAACACCTTCCTGATACATGAAAATATAATGTTTGTGTTTTGAACATGTATAACGTCTATACACAAATCTAAGTATAACACAACCATATCTAAGGTACAGAGATAAGGAACATTTCTTCTCCTTATCCTGTGTTTTGTAAAGTGAGGAATCCCCTCTTATCTTTCATAGAAGAGATTTGATATCAGCGGTGTAATTATCAATGCCGCAAAGACAAGAGACTGATCACTGTATTTCTTCTAATCTATGGACCAAATGCCCACTGCATTTACATTAGACTGTGTATGGACTGCCACAGCATTTATGCTAGGTGTGGACTGACAGACCAAAGTATTTATTTCAAAATGTGGACTCATGGCCACTGCATTTAAGCTGGACTGCGGAATGACTGACCACAGCATGTACACTAGCTATGTACTGACTGAACAGTATTTATACCATGCTTTCACAGTATTTATACCAGAATGTGGACTTACAGTCCACAGCATTTACGCCAGACTGTCAACCGACTGACAAACGTAATTACGCTTAGTGTGTGCTGACTGACCACAGTATTTATACCAGCCTGTGGGTTATCTAACCACAGCATTTATACTAGTCTGTAAACTAATTGGCCACAGAAGTCAAACTCGTTTGTGGACTGAAGATAACATTTACTGCAGACTGTAATCTGTCTGACTACAGCTTTTACAATACACTGTAGGCTAAGTGACCACATTCGTCATTCCTGAGATAGGTATTTTTGGCCCTAGTGTGTTATACATTTTGGTGTGTATAGCTTGTAGCAGGAGCATATTATCACGCTTTTGACTTTTTTGCAGGTGACTGACGCCTATTGAAATAGTGGAACGGCAAACGTTTCCTTGTGAACTCCAAGGAGAGAATGAGTAAAACCACACAACAGGTAATTAATTTTTATATTAATTACTGATAATTGTCTGTCTAGTCTAGGCATAAGTTCTAGAGCTGTAGAGGTGTAATAACACCTTCCTGGTACATGAAAATATAAAGTTTGTGTTTTGAACATGTATAACGTCTATACACAAATCTTAGTATAACACAACCATATCTCAGGTACAGAGATAAGGAACATTTCTTCTCCTTATCCTGGGTTTTGTAAAGTGAGGAATCCCCTCTTATCTTTCATAGAAGAGATTTGATATCAGCGGTGTAATTATCAATGCCGCAAAGACAAGAGACTGATCACTGTATTTCTTCTAATCTATGGACCAAATGCCCACTGCATTTACATTAGACTGTGTACGGACTGCCACAGCATTTATGCTAGGTGTGGACTGACAGACCAAAGTATTTATTTCAATATGTGGACTCATGGCCACTGCATTTAAGCTGGACTGTGGAATGACTGACCACAGCATTTACACTAGCTATGTACTGACTGAACAGTATTTATACCATGCTTTCACAGTGTTTATACCAGAATGTGGACTTACAGTCCACAGCATTTACGCCAGACTGTCAACCGACTGACAAACGTTATTACGCTTAGTGTGTGCTGACTGACAACAGTATTTATACCAGCCTGTGGGTTATCTAACCACAGCATTTATACTAGTCTGTAAACTAATTGGCCACAGCAGTCAAACTCGTTTGTGGACTGACTGACCATAACATTTACTGTAGACTGTAATCTGTCTGACTACAGCTTTTACAATACACTGTAGGCTGAGTGACCACAGTCATCATTCCTGAGATAGGTATTTTTGGCCCTAGTGTGTTATACATTTTGGTGTGTATAGCTTGTAGCAGGAGCATATTATCACGCTTTTGACTTTTTTGCAGGTGACTGACGCCTATTGAAATAGTGGAACGGCAAACGTTTCCTTGTGAACTCCAAGGAGAGAATGAAAAAACCACACAACAGGTAATTAATTTTTATATTAATTACTGATAATTGTCTGTCTAGTCTAGGCATAAGTTCTAGAGCTGTAGAGGTGTAATAACACCTTCCTGGTACATGAAAATATAAAGTTTGTGTTTTGAACATGTATAACGTCTATACACAAATCTTAGTATAACACAACCATATCTCAGGTACAGAGATAAGGAACATTTCTTCTCCTTATCCTGGGTTTTGTAAAGTGAGGAATCCCCTCTTATCTTTCATAGAAGAGATTTGATATCAGCGGTGTAATTATCAATGCCGCAAAGACAAGAGACTGATCACTGTATTTCTTCTAATCTATGGACCAAATGCCCACTGCATTTACATTAGACTGTGTACGGACTGCCACAGCATTTATGCTAGGTGTGGACTGACAGACCAAAGTATTTATTTCAAAATGTGGACTCATGGCCACTGCATTTAAGCTGGACTGTGGAATGACTGACCACAGCATTTACACTAGCTATGTACTGACTGAACAGTATTTATACCATGCTTTCACAGTATTTATACCAGAATGTGGACTTACAGTCCACAGCATTTACGCCAGACTGTCAACCGACTGACAAACGTTATTACGCTTAGTGTGTGCTGACTGACAACAGTATTTATACCAGCCTGTGGGTTATCTAACCACAGCATTTATACTAGTCTGTAAACTAATTGGCCACAGCAGTCAAACTCGTTTGTGGACTGACTGACCATAACATTTACTGTAGACTGTAATCTGTCTGACTACAGCTTTTACAATACACTGTAGGCTGAGTGACCACAGTCGTCATTCCTGAGATAGGTATTTTTGGCCCTAGTGTGTTATACATTTTGGTGTGTATAGCTTGTAGCAGGAACATATTATCATGCTTTGACTTTTTTTGCAGGTGACTGACGCCTATTGAAATAGTGGAACGGCAAACGTTTCCTTGGGAACTCCAAGGAGATAATGAGAAAAACCACACAACAGGTAATTATTTTTTATATTAATTACTGATAATTGTCTGTCTAGTCTAGGCATAAGTTCTAGACCTGTAGAGGTGTAATAACACCTTCCTGATACATGAAAATATAATGTTTGTGTTTTGAACATGTATAATGTCTATACACAAATCTTAGTATAACACAACCATATCTCAGGTACAGAGATAAGGAACATTTCTTCTCCTTATCCTGGGTTTTGTAAAGTGAGGAATCCCCTCTTATCTTTCATAGAAGAGATTTGATATCAGCGGTGTAATTATCAATGCCGCAAAGACATGAGACTGATCACTGTATTTCTTCTAATCTATGGACCAAATGCCCACTGCATTTACATTAGACTGTGTACAGACTGCCACAGCATTTATGCTAGGTGTGGACTGACAGACCAAAGTATTTATTTCAATATGTGGACTCATGGCCACTGCATTTAAGCTGGACTGTGGAATGACTGACCACAGCATTTACACTAGCTATGTACTGACTGAACAGTACTTATACCATGCTTTCACAGTATTTATACCAGAATGTGGACTTACAGTCCACAGCATTTACGCCAGACTGTCAACCGACTGACAAACGTAATTACGCTTAGTGTGTGCTGACTGAGCACAGTATTTATATCAGCCGTTGGGTTATCTAACCACAGCATTTACACTAGTCTGTAAACTAATTGGCCACAGAAGTCAAACTCGTTTGTGGACTGACTGACCATAACATTTACTGTAGACTGTAATCTGTCTGACTACAGCTTTTACAATACACTGTAGGCTGAGTGACCACAGTCATCATTCCTGAGATAGGTATTTTTGGCCCTAGTGTGTTATACATTTTGGTGTGTATAGCTTGTAGCAGGAGCATATTATCACGCTTTTGACTTTTTTGCAGGTGACTGACGCCTATTGAAATAGTGGAACGGCAAACATTTCCTTGTGAACTCCAAGGAGAGAATGAAAAAACCACACAACAGGTAATTAATTTTTATATTAATTACTGATAATTGTCTGTCTAGTCTAGGCATAAGTTCTAGACCTGTAGAGGTGTAATAACACCTTCCTGATACATGAAAATATAAGGTTTGTGTTTTGAACATGTATAACGTCTATACACAAATCTAAGTATAACACAACCATATCTAAGGTACAGAGATAAGGAACATTTCTTCTCCTTATCCTGGGTTTTGTAAAGTGAGGAATCCCCTCTTATCTTTCATAGAAGAGATTTGATATCAGCGGTGTAATTATCAATGCCGCAAACACAAGAGACTGATCACTGTATTTCTTCTAATCTATGGACCAAATGCCCACTGCATTTACATTAGACTGTGTATGGACTGCCACAGCATTTATGCTAGGTGTGGACTGACAGACCAAAGTATTTATTTCAAAATGTGGACTCATGGCCACTGCATTTAAGCTGGACTGCGGAATGACTGACCACAGCATGTGCACTAGCTATGTACTGACTGAACAGTATTTATACCATGCTTTCACAGTATTTATACCAGAATGTGGACTTACAGTCCACAGCATTTACGCCAGACTGTCAACCGACTGACAAACGTAATTACGCTTAGTGTGTGCTGACTGACCACAGTATTTATACCAGCCTGTGGGTTATCTAACCACAACATTTATACTAGTCTGTAAACTAATTGGCCACAGAAGTCAAACTCGTTTGTGGACTGACCATAACATTTACTGTAGACTGTAATCTGTCTGACTACAGCTTTTACAATACACTGTAGGCTAAGTGACCACATTCGTCATTCCTGAGATAGGTATTTTTGGCCCTAGTGTGTTATACATTTTGGTGTGTATAGCTTGTAGCAGGAGCATATTATCACGCTTTTGACTTTTTTGCAGGTGACTGACGCCTATTGAAATAGTGGAACGGCAAACGTTTCCTTGTGAACTCCAAGGAGAGAATGAGTAAAACCACACAACAGGTAATTAATTTTTATATTAATTACTGATAATTGTCTGTCTAGTCTAGGCATAAGTTCTAGAGCTGTAGAGGTGTAATAACACCTTCCTGGTACATGAAAATATAAAGTTTGTGTTTTGAACATGTATAACGTCTATACACAAATCTTAGTATAACACAACCATATCTCAGGTACAGAGATAAAGAACATTTCTTCTCCTTATCCTGGGTTTTGTAAAGTGAGGAATCCCCTCTTATCTTTCATAGAAGAGATTTGATATCAGCGGTGTAATTATCAATGCCGCAAAGACAAGAGACTGATCACTGTATTTCTTCTAATCTATGGACCAAATGCCCACTGCATTTACATTAGACTGTGTACGGACTGCCACAGCATTTATGCTAGGTGTGGACTGACAGACCAAAGTATTTATTTCAAAATGTGGACTCATGGCCACTGCATTTAAGCTGGACTGTGGAATGACTGACCACAGCATTTACACTAGCTATGTACTGACTGAACAGTATTTATACCATGCTTTCACAGTATTTATACCAGAATGTGGACTTACAGTCCACAGCATTTACGCCAGACTGTCAACCGACTGACAAACGTTATTACGCTTAGTGTGTGCTGACTGACAACAGTATTTATACCAGCCTGTGGGTTATCTAACCACAGCATTTATACTAGTCTGTAAACTAATTGGCCACAGAAGTCAAACTCGTTTGTTGACTGACCATAACATTTACTGTAGACTGTAATCTGTCTGACTACAGCTTTTACAATACACTGTAGGCTAAGTGACCACATTCGTCATTCCTGAGATAGGTATTTTTGGCCCTAGTGTGTTATACATTTTGGTGTGTATAGCTTGTAGCAGGAGCATATTATCACGCTTTTGATTTTTTTGCAGGTGACTGACGCCTATTGAAATAGTGGAACGGCAAACGTTTCCTTGTGAACTCCAAGGAGAGAATGAGTAAAACCACACAACAGGTAATTAATTTTTATATTAATTACTGATAATTGTCTGTCTAGTCTAGGCATAAGTTCTAGAGCTGTAGAGGTGTAATAACACCTTCCTGGTACATGAAAATATAAAGTTTGTGTTTTGAACATGTATAACGTCTATACACAAATCTTAGTATAACACAACCATATCTCAGGTACAGAGATAAGGAACATTTCTTCTCCTTATCCTGGGTTTTGTAAAGTGAGGAATCCCCTCTTATCTTTCATAGAAGAGATTTGATATCAGCGGTGTAATTATCAATGCCGCAAAGACATGAGACTGATCACTGTATTTCTTCTAATCTATGGACCAAATGCCCACTGCATTTACATTAGACTGTGTACAGACTGCCACAGCATTTATGCTAGGTGTGGACTGACAGACCAAAGTATTTATTTCAATATGTGGACTCATGGCCACTGCATTTAAGCTGGACTGTGGAATGACTGACCACAGCATTTACACTAGCTATGTACTGACTGAACAGTATTTATACCATGCTTTCACAGTATTTATACCAGAATGTGGACTTACAGTCCACAGCATTTACGCCAGACTGTCAACCGACTGACAAACGTAATTACGCTTAGTGTGTGCTGACTGAGCACAGTATTTATATCAGCCGTTGGGTTATCTAACCACAGCATTTACACTAGTCTGTAAACTAATTGGCCACAGAAGTCAAACTCGTTTGTGGACTGACTGACCATAACATTTACTGTAGACTGTAATCTGTCTGACTACAGCTTTTATAATACACTGTAGGCTAAGTGACCACATTCGTCATTCCTGAGATAGGTATTTTTGGCCCTAGTGTGTTATACATTTTGGTGTGTATAGCTTGTAGCAGGAGCATATTATCACGCTTTTGACTTTTTTGCAGGTGACTGACGCCTATTGAAATAGTGGAACGGCAAACGTTTCCTTGTGAACTCCAAGGAGAGAATGAAAAAACCACACAACAGGTAATTAATTTTTATATTAATTACTGATAATTGTCTGTCTAGTCTAGGCATAAGTTCTAGACCTGTAGAGGTGTAATAACACCTTCCTGATACATGAAAATATAATGTTTGTGTTTTGAACATGTATAACGTCTATACACAAATCTAAGTATAACACAACCATATCTAAGGTACAGAGATAAGGAACATTTCTTCTCCTTATCCTGGGTTTTGTAAAGTGAGGAATCCCCTCTTATCTTTCATAGAAGAGATTTGATATCAGCGGTGTAATTATCAATGCCGCAAAGACAAGAGACTGATCACTGTATTTCTTCTAATCTATGGACCAAATGCCCACTGCATTTACATTAGACTGTGTATGGACTGCCACAGCATTTATGCTAGGTGTGGACTGACAGACCAAAGTATTTATTTCAAAATGTGGACTCATGGCCACTGCATTTAAGCTGGACTGCGGAATGACTGACCACAGCATTTACACTAGCTATGTACTGACAGAACAGTATTTATACCATGCTTTCACAGTATTTATACCAGAATGTGGACTTACAGTCCACAGCATTTATGCCAGACTGTCAACCGACTGACAAACGTAATTACGCTTAGTGTGTGCTGACTGACCACAGTATTTATACCAGCCTGTGGGTTATCTAACCACAGCATTTATACTAGTCTGTAAACTAATTGGCCACAGAAGTCAAACTCGTTTGTGGACTGACCATAACATTTACTGTAGACTGTAATCTGTCTGACTACAGCTTTTACAATACACTGTAGGCTAAGTGACCACATTCGTCATTCCTGAGATAGGTATTTTTGGCCCTAGTGTGTTATACATTTTGGTGTGTATAGCTTGTAGCAGGAGCATATTATCACGCTTTTGACTTTTTTGCAGGTGACTGACGCCTATTGAAATAGTGGAACGGCAAACGTTTCCTTGTGAACTCCAAGGAGAGAATGAGTAAAACCACACAACAGGTAATTAATTTTCATATTAATTACTGATAATTGTCTGTCTAGTCTAGGCATAAGTTCTAGACCTGTAGAGGTGTAATAACACCTTCCTGGTACATGAAAATATAAAGTTTGTGTTTTGAACATGTATAACGTCTATACACAAATCTTAGTATAACACAACCATATCTCAGGTACAGAGATAAGGAACATTTCTTCTCCTTATCCTGGGTTTTGTAAAGTGAGGAATCCCCTCTTATCTTTCATAGAAGAGATTTGATATCAGCGGTGTAATTATCAATGCCGCAAAGACAAGAGACTGATCACTGTATTTCTTCTAATCTATGGAACAAATGCCCACTGCATTTACATTAGACTGTGTACGGACTGCCACAGCATTTATGCTAGGTGTGGACTGACAGACCAAAGTATTTATTTCAAAATGTGGACTCATGGCCACTGCATTTAAGCTGGACTGTGGAATGACTGACCACAGCATTTACACTAGCTATGTACTGACTGAACAGTATTTATACCATGCTTTCACAGTATTTATACCAGAATGTGGACTTACAGTCCACAGCATTTACGCCAGACTGTCAACCGACTGACAAACGTTATTACTCTTAGTGTGTGCTGACTGACAACAGTATTTATACCAGCCTGTGGGTTATCTAACCACAGCATTTATACTAGTCTGTAAACTAATTGGCCACAGCAGTCAAACTCGTTTGTGGACTGACTGACCATAACATTTACTGTAGACTGTAATCTGTCTGACTACAGCTTTTACAATACACTGTAGGCTGAGTGACCACAGTCGTCATTCCTGAGATAGGTATTTTTGGCCCTAGTGTGTTATACATTTTGGTGTGTATAGCTTGTAGCAGGAACATATTATCACGCTTTTGACTTTTTTTGCAGGTGACTGACGCCTATTGAAATAGTGCAACGGCAAACGTTTCCTTGTGAACTCCAAGGAGATAATGAGAAAAACCACACAACAGGTAATTAATTTTTATATTAATTACTGATAATTGTCTGTCTAGTCTAGGCATAAGTTCTAGACCTGTAGAGGTGTAATAACACCTTCCTGATACATGAAAATATAATGTTTGTGTTTTGAACATGTATAATGTCTATACACAAATCTTAGTATAACACAACCATATCTCAGGTACAGAGATAAGGAACATTTCTTCTCCTTATCCTGGGTTTTGTAAAGTGAGGAATCTCCTCTTATCTTTCATAGAAGAGATTTGATATCAGCGGTGTAATTATCAATGCCGCAAAGACATGAGACTGATCACTGTATTTCTTCTAATCTATGGACCAAATGCCCACTGCATTTACATTAGACTGTGTACGGACTGCCACAGCATTTATGCTAGGTGTGGACTGACAGACCAAAGTATTTATTTCAATATGTGGACTCATGGCCACTGCAATTAAGCTGGACTGTGGAATGAATGACCACAGCATTTACACTAGCTATGTACTGACTGAATAGTATTTATACCATGCTTTCACAGTATTTATACCAGAATGTGGACTTACAGTCCACAGCATTTACGCCAGACTGTCAACCGACTGACAAACGTAATTACGCTTAGTGTGTGCTGACTGAGCACAGTATTTATATCAGCCGTTGGGTTATCTAACCACAGCATTTACACTAGTCTGTAAACTAATTGGCCACAGAAGTCAAACTCGTTTGTGGACTGACTGACCATAACATTTACTGTAGACTGTAATCTGTCTGACTACAGCTTTTATAATACACTGTAGGCTAAGTGACCACATTCGTCATTCCTGAGATAGGTATTTTTGGCCCTAGTGTGTTATACATTTTGGTGTGTATAGCTTGTAGCAGGAGCATATTATCACGCTTTTGACTTTTTTGCAGGTGACTGACGCCTATTGAAATAGTGGAACGGCAAACGTTTCCTTGTGAACTCCAAGGAGAGAATGAAAAAACCACACAACAGGTAATTAATTTTTATATTAATTACTGATAATTGTCTGTCTAGTCTAGGCATAAGTTCTAGACCTGTAGAGGTGTAATAACACCTTCCTGATACATGAAAATATAATGTTTGTGTTTTGAACATGTATAACGTCTATACACAAATCTAAGTATAACACAACCATATCTAAGGTACAGAGATAAGGAACATTTCTTCTCCTTATCCTGGGTTTTGTAAAGTGAGGAATCCCCTCTTATCTTTCATAGAAGAGATTTGATATCAGCGGTGTAATTATCAATGCCGCAAAGACAAGAGACTGATCACTGTATTTCTTCTAATCTATGGACCAAATGCCCACTGCATTTACATTAGACTGTGTATGGACTGCCACAGCATTTATGCTAGGTGTGGACTGACAGACCAAAGTATTTATTTCAAAATGTGGACTCATGGCCACTGCATTTAAGCTGGACTGCGGAATGACTGACCACAGCATTTACACTAGCTATGTACTGGCTGAACAGTATTTATACCATGCTTTCACAGTATTTATACCAGAATGTGGACTTACAGTCCACAGCATTTACGCCAGACTGTCAACCGACTGACAAACGTAATTACGCTTAGTGTGTGCTGACTGACCACAGTATTTATACCAGCCTGTGGGTTATCTAACCACAGCATTTATACTAGTCTGTAAACTAATTGGCCACAGAAGTCAAACTCGTTTGTGGACTGACCATAACATTTACTGTAGACTGTAATCTGTCTGACTACAGCTTTTACAATACACTGTAGGCTAAGTGACCACATTCGTCATTCCTGAGATAGGTATTTTTGGCCCTAGTGTGTTATACATTTTGGTGTGTATAGCTTGTAGCATTAGCATATTATCACGCTTTTGACTTTTTTGCAGGTGACTGACGCCTATTGAAATAGTGGAACGGCAAACGTTTCCTTGTGAACTCCAAGGAGAGAATGAGTAAAACCACACAACAGGTAATTAATTTTTATATTAATTACTGATAATTGTCTGTCTAGTCTAGGCATAAGTTCTAGAGCTGTAGAGGTGTAATAACACCTTCCTGGTACATGAAAATATAAAGTTTGTGTTTTGAACATGTATAACGTCTTTACACAAATCTTAGTATAACACAACCATATCTCAGGTACAGAGATAAGGAACATTTCTTCTCCTTATCCTGGGTTTTGTAAAGTGAGGAATCCCCTCTTATCTTTCATAGAAGAGATTTGATATCAGCGGTGTAATTATCAATGCCGCAAAGACAAGAGACTGATCACTGTATTTCTTCTAATCTATGGACCAAATGCCCACTGCATTTACATTAGACTGTGTACGGACTGCCACAGCATTTATGCTAGGTGTGGACTGACAGACCAAAGTATTTATTTCAAAATGTGGACTCATGGCCACTGCATTTAAGCTGGACTGTGGAATGACTGACCACAGCATTTACACTAGCTATGTACTGACTGAACAGTATTTATACCATGCTTTCACAGTATTTATACCAGAATGTGGACTTACAGTCCACAGCATTTACGCCAGACTGTCAACCGACTGACAAACGTAATTACGCTTAGTGTGTGTGCTGACTGAGCACAGTATTTATATCAGCCGTTGGGTTATCTAACCAGAGCATTTACACTAGTCTGTAAACTAATTGGCCACAGAAGTCAAACTCGTTTGTGGACTGACTGACCATAACATTTACTGTAGACTGTAATCTGTCTGACTACAGCTTTTACAATACACTGTAGGCTAAGTGACCACAGTCGTCATTCCTGAGATAGGTATTTTTGACCCTAGTGTGTTATACATTTTGGTGTGTATAGCTTGTAGCAGGAACATATTATCACGCTTTTGACTTTTTTTGCAGGTGACTGACGCCTATTGAAATAGTGGAACGGCAAACGTTTCCTTGTGAACTCCAAGGAGATAATGAGAAAAACCACACAACAGGTAATTAATTTTTATATTAATTACTGATAATTGTCTGTCTAGTCTAGGCATAAGTTCTAGACCTGTAGAGGTGTAATAACACCTTCCTGATACATGAAAATATAATGTTTGTGTTTTGAACATGTATAACGTCTATACACAAATCTAAGTATAACACAACCATATCTAAGGTACAGAGATAAGGAACATTTCTTCTCCTTATCCTGGGTTTTGTAAAGTGAGGAATCCCCTCTTATCTTTCATAGAAGAGATTTGATATCAGCGGTGTAATTATCAATGCCGCAAAGACAAGAGACTGATCACTGTATTTCTTCTAATCTATGGACCAAATGCCCACTGCATTTACCTTAGACTGTGTATGGACTGCCACAGCATTTATGCTAGGTGTGGACTGACAGACCAAAGTATTTATTTCAAAATGTGGACTCATGGCCACTGCATTTAAGCTGGACTGCGGAATGACTGACCACAGCATGTACACTAGCTATGTACTGACTGAACAGTATTTATACCATGCTTTCACAGTATTTATACCAGAATGTGGACTTACAGTCCACAGCATTTACGCCAGACTGTCAACCGACTGACAAACGTAATTACGCTTAGTGTGTGCTGACTGACCACAGTATTTATACCAGCCTGTGGGTTATCTAACCACAGCATTTATACTAGTCTGTAAACTAATTGGCCACAGAAGTCAAACTCGTTTGTGGACTGACCATAACATTTACTGTAGACTGTAATCTGTCTGACTACAGCTTTTACAATACACTGTAGGCTAAGTGACCACATTCGTCATTCCTGAGATAGGTATTTTTGGCCCTAGTGTGTTATACATTTTGGTGTGTATAGCTTGTAGCAGGAGCATATTATCACGCTTTTGACTTTTTTGCAGGTGACTGACGCCTATTGAAATAGTGGAATGGCAAACGTTTCCTTGTGAACTCCAAGGAGAGAATGAGTAAAACCACACAACAGGTAATTAATTTTTATATTAATTACTGATAATTGTCTGTCTAGTCTAGGCATAAGTTCTAGAGCTGTAGAGGTGTAATAACACCATCCTGGTACATGAAAATATAAAGTTTGTGTTTTGAACATGTATAACGTCTATACACAAATCTTAGTATAACACAACCATATCTCAGGTACAGAGATAAGGAACATTTCTTCTCCTTATCCTGGGTTTTGTAAAGTGAGGAATCCCCTCTTATCTTTCATAGAAGAGATTTGATATCAGCGGTGTAATTATCAATGCCGCAAAGACAAGAGACTGATCACTGTATTTCTTCTAATCTATGGACCAAATGCCCACTGCATTTACATTAGACTGTGTACGGACTGCCACAGCATTTATGCTAGGTGTGGACTGACAGACCAAAGTATTTATTTCAAAATGTGGACTCATGGCCACTGCATTTAAGCTGGACTGTGGAATGACTGACCACAGCATTTACACTAGCTATGTACTGACTGAACAGTATTTATACCATGCTTTCACAGTATTTATACCAGAATGTGGACTTACAGTCCACAGCATTTACGCCAGACTGTCAACCGACTGACAAACGTAATTACGCTTAGTGTGTGCTGACTGAGCACAGTATTTATATCAGCCGTTGGGTTATCTAACCACAGCATTTACACTAGTCTGTAAACTAATTGGCCACAGAAGACAAACTCGTTTGTGGACTGACTGACCATAACATTTACTGTAGACTGTAATCTGTCTGACTACAGCTTTTATAATACACTGTAGGCTAAGTGACCACATTCGTCATTCCTGAGATAGGTATTTTTGGCCCTAGTGTGTTATACATTTTGGTGTGTATAGCTTGTAGCAGGAGCATATTATCACGCTTTTGACTTTTTTGCAGGTGACTGACGCCTATTGAAATAGTGGAACGGCAAACGTTTCCTTGTGAACTCCAAGGAGAGAATGAAAAAACCACACAACAGGTAATTAATTTTTATATTAATTACTGATAATTGTCTGTCTAGTCTAGGCATAAGTTCTAGAGCTGTAGAGGTGTAATAACACCTTCCTGGTACATGAAAATATAAAGTTTGTGTTTTGAACATGTATAACGTCTATACACAAATCTTAGTATAACACAACCATATCTCAGGTACAGAGATAAGGAACATTTCTTCTCCTTATCCTGGGTTTTGTAAAGTGAGGAATCCCCTCTTATCTTTCATAGAAGAGATTTGATATCAGCGGTGTAATTATCAATGCCGCAAAGACAAGAGACTGATCACTGTATTTCTTCTAATCTATGGACCAAATGCCCACTGCATTTACATTAGACTGTGTACGGACTGCCACAGCATTTATGCTAGGTGTGGACTGACAGACCAAAGTATTTATTTCAAAATGTGGACTCATGGCCACTGCATTTAAGCTGGACTGTGGAATGACTGACCACAGCATTTACACTAGCTATGTACTGACTGAACAGTATTTATACCATGCTTTCACAGTATTTATACCAGAATGTGGACTTACAGTCCACAGCATTTACGCCAGACTGTCAACCGACTGACAAACGTTATTACGCTTAGTGTGTGCTGACTGACAACAGTATTTATACCAGCCTGTGGGTTATCTAACCACAGCATTTATACTAGTCTGTAAACTAATTGGCCACAGCAGTCAAACTCGTTTGTGGACTGACTGACCATAACATTTACTGTAGACTGTAATCTGTCTGACTACAGCTTTTACAATACACTGTAGGCTGAGTGACCACAGTCGTCATTCCTGAGATAGGTATTTTTGGCCCTAGTGTGTTATACATTTTGGTGTGTATAGCTTGTAGCAGGAACATATTATCACGCTTTTGACTTTTTTTGCAGGTGACTGACGCCTATTGAAATAGTGGAACGGCAAACGTTTCCTTGTGAACTCCAAGGAGATAATGAGAAAAACCACACAACAGGTAATTAATTTTTATATTAATTACTGATAATTGTCTGTCTAGTCTAGGCATAAGTTCTAGACCTGTAGAGGTGTAATAACACCTTCCTGATACATGAAAATATAATGTTTGTGTTTTGAACATGTATAACGTCTATACACAAATCTAAGTATAACACAACCATATCTAAGGTACAGAGATAAGGAACATTTCTTCTCCTTATCCTGGGTTTTGTAAAGTGAGGAATCCCCTCTTATCTTTCATAGAAGAGATTTGATATCAGCGGTGTAATTATCAATGCCGCAAAGACAAGAGACTGATCACTGTATTTCTTCTAATCTATGGACCAAATGCCCACTGCATTTACCTTAGACTGTGTATGGACTGCCACAGCATTTATGCTAGGTGTGGACTGACAGACCAAAGTATTTATTTCAAAATGTGGACTCATGGCCACTGCATTTAAGCTGGACTGCGGAATGACTGACCACAGCATGTACACTAGCTATGTACTGACTGAACAGTATTTATACCATGCTTTCACAGTATTTATACCAGAATGTGGACTTACAGTCCACAGCATTTACGCCAGACTGTCAACCGACTGACAAACGTAATTACGCTTAGTGTGTGCTGACTGACCACAGTATTTATACCAGCCTGTGGGTTATCTAACCACAGCATTTATACTAGTCTGTAAACTAATTGGCCACAGAAGTCAAACTCGTTTGTGGACTGACCATAACATTTACTGTAGACTGTAATCTGTCTGACTACAGCTTTTACAATACACTGTAGGCTAAGTGACCACATTCGTCATTCCTGAGATAGGTATTTTTGGCCCTAGTGTGTTATACATTTTGGTGTGTATAGCTTGTAGCAGGAGCATATTATCACGCTTTTGACTTTTTTGCAGGTGACTGACGCCTATTGAAATAGTGGAATGGCAAACGTTTCCTTGTGAACTCCAAGGAGAGAATGAGTAAAACCACACAACAGGTAATTAATTTTTATATTAATTACTGATAATTGTCTGTCTAGTCTAGGCATAAGTTCTAGAGCTGTAGAGGTGTAATAACACCATCCTGGTACATGAAAATATAAAGTTTGTGTTTTGAACATGTATAACGTCTATACACAAATCTTAGTATAACACAACCATATCTCAGGTACAGAGATAAGGAACATTTCTTCTCCTTATCCTGGGTTTTGTAAAGTGAGGAATCCCCTCTTATCTTTCATAGAAGAGATTTGATATCAGCGGTGTAATTATCAATGCCGCAAAGACAAGAGACTGATCACTGTATTTCTTCTAATCTATGGACCAAATGCCCACTGCATTTACATTAGACTGTGTACGGACTGCCACAGCATTTATGCTAGGTGTGGACTGACAGACCAAAGTATTTATTTCAAAATGTGGACTCATGGCCACTGCATTTAAGCTGGACTGTGGAATGACTGACCACAGCATTTACACTAGCTATGTACTGACTGAACAGTATTTATACCATGCTTTCACAGTATTTATACCAGAATGTGGACTTACAGTCCACAGCATTTACGCCAGACTGTCAACCGACTGACAAACGTAATTACGCTTAGTGTGTGCTGACTGAGCACAGTATTTATATCAGCCGTTGGGTTATCTAACCACAGCATTTACACTAGTCTGTAAACTAATTGGCCACAGAAGACAAACTCGTTTGTGGACTGACTGACCATAACATTTACTGTAGACTGTAATCTGTCTGACTACAGCTTTTATAATACACTGTAGGCTAAGTGACCACATTCGTCATTCCTGAGATAGGTATTTTTGGCCCTAGTGTGTTATACATTTTGGTGTGTATAGCTTGTAGCAGGAGCATATTATCACGCTTTTGACTTTTTTGCAGGTGACTGACGCCTATTGAAATAGTGGAACGGCAAACGTTTCCTTGTGAACTCCAAGGAGAGAATGAAAAAACCACAAAACAGGTAATTAATTTTTATATTAATTACTGATAATTGTCTGTCTAGTCTAGGCATAAGTTCTAGAGCTGTAGAGGTGTAATAACACCTTCCTGGTACATGAAAATATAAAGTTTGTGTTTTGAACATGTATAACGTCTATACACAAATCTTAGTATAACACAACCATATCTCAGGTACAGAGATAAGGAACATTTCTTCTCCTTATCCTGGGTTTTGTAAAGTGAGGAATCCCCTCTTATCTTTCATAGAAGAGATTTGATATCAGCGGTGTAATTATCAATGCCGCAAAGACAAGAGACTGATCACTGTATTTCTTCTAATCTATGGACCAAATGCCCACTGCATTTACATTAGACTGTGTACGGACTGCCACAGCATTTATGCTAGGTGTGGACTGACAGACCAAAGTATTTATTTCAAAATGTGGACTCATGGCCACTGCATTTAAGCTGGACTGTGGAATGACTGACCACAGCATTTACACTAGCTATGTACTGACTAAACAGTATTTATACCATGCTTTCACAGTATTTATACCAGAATGTGGACTTACAGTCCACAGCATTTACGCCAGACTGTCAACCGACTGACAAACGTAATTACGCTTAGTGTGTGCTGACTGAGCACAGTATTTATATCAGCCGTTGGGTTATCTAACCACAGCATTTACACTAGTCTGTTAACTAATTGGCCACAGAAGTCAAACTCGTTTGTGGACTGACTGACCATAACATTTACTGTAGACTGTAATCTGTCTGACTACAGCTTTTATAATACACTGTAGGCTAAGTGACCACATTCGTCATTCCTGAGATAGGTATTTTTGGCCCTAGTGTGTTATACATTTTGGTGTGTATAGCTTGTAGCAGGAGCATATTATCACGCTTTTGACTTTTTTGCAGGTGACTGACGCCTATTGAAATAGTGGAACGGCAAACGTTTCCTTGTGAACTCCAAGGAGAGAATGAAAAAACCACACAACAGGTAATTAATTTTTATATTAATTACTGATAATTGTCTGTCTAGTCTAGGCATAAGTTCTAGACCTGTAGAGGTGTAATAACACCTTCCTGATACATGAAAATATAATGTTTGTGTTTTGAACATGTATAACGTCTATACACTATCTAAGGTACAGAGATAAGGAACATTTCTTCTCCTTATCCTGGGTTTTGTAAAGTGAGGAATCCCCTCTTATCTTTCATAGAAGAGATTTGATATCAGCGGTGTAATTATCAATGCCGCAAAGACAAGAGACTGATCACTGTATTTCTTCTAATCTATGGACCAAATGCCCACTGCATTTACATTAGACTGTGTATGGACTGCCACAGCATTTATGCTAGGTGTGGACTGACAGACCAAAGTATTTATTTCAAAATGTGGACTCATGGCCACTGCATTTAAGCTGGACTGCGGAATGACTGACCACAGCATGTACACTAGCTATGTACTGACTGAACAGTATTTATACCATGCTTTCACAGTATTTATACCAGAATGTGGACTTACAGTCCACAGCATTTACGCCAGACTGTCAACCGACTGACAAACGTAATTACGCTTAGTGTGTGCTGACTGACCACAGTATTTATACCAGCCTGTGGGTTATCTAACCACAGCATTTATACTAGTCTGTAAACTAATTGGCCACAGAAGTCAAACTCGTTTGTGGACTGACCATAACATTTACTGTAGACTGTAATCTGTCTGACTACAGCTTTTACAATACACTGTAGGCTAAGTGACCACATTCGTCATTCCTGAGATAGGTATTTTTGGCCCTAGTGTGTTATACATTTTGGTGTGTATAGCTTGTAGCAGGAGCATATTATCACGCTTTTGACTTTTTTGCAGGTGACTGACGCCTATTGAAATAGTGGAACGGCAAACGTTTCCTTGTGAACTCCAAGGAGAGAATGAGTAAAACCACACAACAGGTAATTCATTTTTATATTAATTACTGATAATTGTCTGTCTAGTCTAGGCATAAGTTCTAGAGCTGTAGAG
The DNA here is from genome assembly GCF_048569485.1 of Anomaloglossus baeobatrachus. Lineage (NCBI taxonomy): Eukaryota > Metazoa > Chordata > Amphibia > Anura > Aromobatidae > Anomaloglossus > Anomaloglossus baeobatrachus. The sequence goes on from NC_134353.1 coordinate 668,164,034, forward strand.
GTGTAATAACACCTTCCTGGTACATGAAAATATAAAGTTTGTGTTTTGAACATGTATAACGTCTATACACAAATCTTAGTATAACACAACCATATTTCAGGTACAGAGATAAGGAACATTTCTTCTCCTTAACCTGGGTTTTGTAAAGTGAGGAATCCCCTCTTATCTTTCATAGAAGAGATTTGATATCAGCGGTGTAATTATCAATGCCGCAAAGACAAGAGACTGATCACTGTATTTCTTCTAATCTATGGACCAAATGCCCACTGCATTTACATTAGACTGTGTACGGACTGCCACAGCATTTATGCTAGGTGTGGACTGACAGACCAAAGTATTTATTTCAAAATGTGGACTCATGGCCACTGCATTTAAGCTGGACTGTGGAATGACTGACCACAGCATTTACACTAGCTATGTACTGACTAAACAGTATTTATACCATGCTTTCACAGTATTTATACCAGAATGTGGACTTACAGTCCACAGCATTTACGCCAGACTGTCAACCGACTGACAAACGTAATTACGCTTAGTGTGTGCTGACTGAGCACAGTATTTATATCAGCCGTTGGGTTATCTAACCACAGCATTTACACTAGTCTGTTAACTAATTGGCCACAGAAGTCAAACTCGTTTGTGGACTGACTGACCATAACATTTACTGTAGACTGTAATCTGTCTGACTACAGCTTTTATAATACACTGTAGGCTAAGTGACCACATTCGTCATTCCTGAGATAGGTATTTTTGGCCCTAGTGTGTTATACATTTTGGTGTGTATAGCTTGTAGCAGGAGCATATTATCACGCTTTTGACTTTTTTGCAGGTGACTGACGCCTATTGAAATAGTGGAACGGCAAACGTTTCCTTGTGAACTCCAAGGAGAGAATGAAAAAACCACACAACAGGTAATTAATTTTTATATTAATTACTGATAATTGTCTGTCTAGTCTAGGCATAAGTTCTAGACCTGTAGAGGTGTAATAACACCTTCCTGATACATGAAAATATAATGTTTGTGTTTTGAACATGTATAACGTCTATACACAAATCTAAGTATAACACAACCATATCTAAGGTACAGAGATAGGGAACATTTCTTCTCCTTATCCTGGGTTTTGTAAAGTGAGGAATCCCCTCTTATCTTTCATAGAAGAGATTTGATATCAGCGGTGTAATTATCAATGCCGCAAAGACAAGAGACTGATCACTGTATTTCTTCTAATCTATGGACCAAATGCCCACTGCATTTACATTAGACTGTGTATGGACTGCCACAGCATTTATGCTAGGTGTGGACTGACAGACCAAAGTATTTATTTCAAAATGTGGACTCATGGCCACTGCATTTAAGCTGGACTGCGGAATGACTGACCACAGCATGTACACTAGCTATGTACTGACTGAACAGTATTTATACCATGCTTTCACAGTATTTATACCAGAATGTGGACTTACAGTCCACAGCATTTACGCCAGACTGTCAACCGACTGACAAACGTAATTACGCTTAGTGTGTGCTGACTGACAACAGTATTTATACCAGCCTGTGGGTTATCTAACCACAGCATTTATACTAGTCTGTAAACTAATTGGCCACAGAAGTCAAACTCGTTTGTGGACTGACCATAACATTTACTGTAGACTGTAATCTGTCTGACTACAGCTTTTACAATACACTGTAGGCTAAGTGACCACATTCGTCATTCCTGAGATAGGTATTTTTGGCCCTAGTGTGTTATACATTTTGGTGTGTATAGCTTGTAGCAGGAGCATATTATCACGCTTTTGACTTTTTTGCAGGTGACTGACGCCTATTGAAATAGTGGAACGGCAAACGTTTCCTTGTGAACTCCAAGGAGAGAATGAGTAAAACCACACAACAGGTAATTAATTTTTATATTAATTACTGATAATTGTCTGTCTAGTCTAGGCATAAGTTCTAGACCTTTAGAGGTGTAATAACACCTTCCTGATACATGAAAATATAAAGTTTGTGTTTTGAACATGTATAATGTCTATACACAAATCTTAGTATAACACAACCATATCTCAGGTACAGAGATGAGGAACATTTCTTCTCCTTATCCTGGGTTTTGTAAAGTGAGGAATCCCCTCTTATCTTTCATAGAAGAGATTTGATATCAGCGGTGTAATTATCAATGCCACAAAGACATGAGACTGATCACTGTATTTCTTCTAATCTATGGACCAAATGCCCACTGCATTTACATTAGACTGTGTACGGACTGCCACAGCATTTATGCTAGGTGTGGACTGACAGACCAAAGTATTTATTTCAATATGTGGACTCATGGCCACTGCATTTAAGCTGGACTGTGGAATGACTGACCACAGCATTTACACTAGCTATGTACTGACTGAACAGTATTTATACCATGCTTTCACAGTATTTATACCAGAATGTGGACTTACAGTCCACAGCATTTACGCCAGACTGTCAACTGACTGACAAACGTAATTACGCTTAGTGTGTGCTGACTGAGCACAGTATTTATATCAGCCGTTGGGTTATCTAACCACAGCATTTACACTAGTCTGTAAACTAATTGGCCACAGAAGTCAAACTCGTTTGTGGACTGACTGACCATAACATTTACTGTAGACTGTAATCTGTCTGACTACAGCTTTTATAATACACTGTAGGCTAAGTGACCACATTCGTCATTCCTGAGATAGGTATTTTTGGCCCTAGTGTGTTATACATTTTGGTGTGTATAGCTTGTAGCAGGAGCATATTATCACGCTTTTGACTTTTTTTGCAGGTGACTGACGCCTATTGAAATAGTGGAACGGCAAACGTGTCCTTGTGAACTCCAAGGAGAGAATGAAAAAACCACACAACAGGTAATTAATTTTTATATTAATTACTGATAATTGTCTGTCTAGTCTAGGCATAAGTTCTAGACCTGTAGAGGTGTAATAACTAGAGTTGAGCGCGGTTCGTGGTTCGTGGTTCTCCAGTTCTAGGCTCGAGTGATTTTGGGGCATGTTCTAGATCGAACTAGAACTCGAGCTTTTTGCAAAAGCTCGATAGTTCTAGAAACGTTCGAGAACGGTTCTAGCAGCCAAAAAACAGCTAAATCTTAGCTTGGTTTCTGCTGTAATAGTGTAAGTCACTCTGTGAATCAAACTATTATCACATTTCAGTGTATAGTGTGCGTGAACAGCGCCTTCAGATCACTGCTGTTTCTATAATGGCGATCGCCATTTTTTTTTTTTTTTCTTGTCTTCCTTCCCTAAGCGCGCGCGTCTTGTGGGGCTGGCCAGCATGTCAGCCAATCACAGACACACACACACCTAAGTGGACTTTGAGGCAGAGAAGCAACGGCATGTGTGATAGGATCTGCATGTCACATGTCCCTGCATTATAAAACCGGACATTTTCTTCACGATCGCCATTATCTGCCTTCTGCGTCTTTGGTGTCAGACATCACTGTCGCAGTTCCGTCCTTTGTCCTATCGCCGATACAGCTGTATGCGCTGCATACACAGCGTTAGACAGCTTAGGGAGAGCACATTCTAGCAGTCCTTTTAAGGGCTCGTACCGGCAGGGTCAGAGAGCCATAGGTGACAGGTCCTGCAAACAGCAACAGCGTCTGTGTAGCCCAGGTCAGGGATTTCCTCCCTGCATTTCACCATTAGGAGGGAATAGAAAGGCAGGCTTCCATTCCTCTACCCAGAGCACCACAATCCTGCCACTGTACCCTCTTGTCCTCTGCACACTCCAACTCATTCTAACTAAGCCATTATACTAGCAAACACTCAGTGTACCTAGTGGCATCCTATACGTGGCTATTGGACTTTGCTATAGTCCCACTAGTGCCAAGACATTTGCAGAGCGCATCTGCCTGCGTTGCACACTCCAACTAATTATAACGAAGCCATTATACTAGCACACACTCAGTGTACCTAGTGGCATCCTATACGTGGCTATTGGACTTTGCTATAGTCCCACTAGTGCAAAGACATTAGCAGAGCACATCTGCCTGCATTGCACACTCCAAGTTTTTTAAACTCAGCCATTATACTAGCAAACACACAGTGTACCTAGTGGCATCCTATACGTGGCTATTGGACTTTGCTATAGTCCCACTAGTGCCAAGACATTTGCAGAGCGCATCTGCCTGCGTTGCACACTCCAACTAATTATAACGAAGCCATTATACTAGCAAACACTCAGTGTACCTAGTGGCATCCTATACGTGGCTATTGGACTTTGCTATAGTCCCACTAGTGCCAAGACATTTGCAGAGCGCATCTGCCTGCGTTGCACACTACAACAAATTATAACGAAGCCATTATACTAGCAAACACTCAGTGTACCTAGTGGCATCCTATACGTGGCTATTGGACTTTGCTATAGTCCCACTAGTGCCAAGACATTTGCAGAGCGCATCTGCCTGCGTTGCACACTCCAACTAATTATAACGAAGCCATTATACTAGCACACACTCAGTGTACCTAGTGGCATCCTATACGTGGCTATTGGACTTTGCTATAGTCCCACTAGGGCCAAGACATTTGCAGAGCACATCTGCCTGCATTGCACACTCCAAGTTTTTTAAACTAAGCAATTTTACTAGCAAACACTCAGTGTACCTAGTGGCATCCTATACGTGGCTATTGGACTTTGCTATAGTCCCACTAGTGCAAAGACATTAGCAGAGCACATCTGCCTGCATTGCACACTCCAAGTTTTTTAAACTCAGCCATTATACTAGCAAACACACGGTGTACCTAGTGGCATCCTATACGTGGCTATTGGACTTTGCTATAGTCCCACTAGTGCCAAGACATTTGCAGAGCGCATCTGCCTGCGTTGCACACTCCAACTAATTATAACGAAGCCATTATACTAGCACACACTCAGTGTACCTAGTGGCATCCTATACGTGGTATTGGACTTTGCTATAGTCCCACTAGGGCCAAGACATTTGCAGAGCACATCTGCCTGCATTGCACACTCCAAGTTTTTTAAACTAAGCAATTTTACTAGCAAACACTCAGTGTACCTAGTGGCATCCTATACGTGGCTATTGGACTTTGCTATAGTCCCACTAGTGCCAAGACATTTGCAGAGCGCATCTGCCTGCGTTGCACACTACAACAAATTATAACTAAGCCATTATACTAGCAAACACTCAGTGTACCTAGTGGCATCCTATACGTGGCTATTGGACTTTGCTATAGTCCCACTAGTGCCAAGACATTTGCAGAGCGCATCTGCCTGCGTTGCACACTCCAACTCATTATAACTAAGCCATTATACTAGCAAACACTCAGTGTACCTAGTGGCATCCTATACGTGGCTATTGGACTTTGCTATAGTCCCACTAGGGCCAAGACATTTGCAGAGCGCATCTGCCTGCGTTGCACACTCCAACTAATTATAACGAAGCCATTATACTAGCAAACACTCAGTGTACCTAGTGGCATCCTATACGTGGCTATTGGACTTTGCTATAGTCCCACTAGTGCCAAGACATTTGCAGAGCGCATCTGCCTGCGTTGCACACTCCAACTAATTATAACGAAGCCATTATACTAGCACACACTCAGTGTACCTAGTGGCATCCTATACGTGGCTATTGGACTTTGCTATAGTCCCACTAGTGCCAAGACATTTGCAGAGCACATCTGCCTGCATTGCACACTCCAAGTTTTTTAAACTCAGCCATTATACTAGCAAACAGTCAGTGTACCTAGTGGCATCCTAAACGTGGCTATTGTACTTTTGTCAATTCACAGTATTGGAACGTTATTTGCAGCACGTCTGCCTGCATTGCACACTCTAACTTTTTTAAACTCAGCCATTATACTAGCAAACACTCACTGTACCTAGTTGTATCCTAAACGTGGCTATTGTACTTTTGTCAATTCACAGTATTGGAACGTTATTTGCAGCACGTCTGCCTGCATTGCACACTCTAACTTTTTTAAACTCAGCCATTATACTACCAAACAGTCAGTGTACCTAGTGGCATCCTAAACGTGGCTATTGTACTTTTGTCAATTCACAGTATTGGAACGTTATTTGCAGCACGTCTGCCTGCATTGCACACTCTAACTTTTTTAAACTCAGCCATTATACTAGCAAACAGTCAGTGTACCTAGTGGCATCCTAAACGTGGCTATTGTACTTTTGTCAATTCACAGTATTGGAACGTTATTTGCAGCACGTCTGCCTGCATTGCACACTCAAACTTTTTTAAACTCAGCCATTATACTAGCAAACAGTCAGTGTACCTAGTGGCATCCTAAACGTGGCTATTGTACTTTTGTCAATTCACAGTATTGGAACGTTATTTGCAGCACGTCTGCCTGCATTGCACACTCTAACTTTTTTAAACTCAGCCATTATACTAGCAAACAGTCAGTGTACCTAGTGGCATCCTAAACGTGGCTATTGTACTTTTGTCAATTCACAGTATTGGAACGTTATTTGCAGCACGTCTGCCTGCATTGCACACTCTAACTTTTTTAAACTCAGCCATTATACTACCAAACAGTCAGTGTACCTAGTGGCATCCTATACGTGGCTATTGGACTTTGCTATAGTCCCACTAGTGCCAAGACATTTGCAGAGCGCATCTGCCTGCGTTGCACACTCCAACTAATTATAACGAAGCCATTATACTAGCAAACACTCACTGTACCTAGTTGTATCCTAAACGTGGCTATTGTACTTTTGTCAATTCACAGTATTGGAACGTTATTTGCAGCACGTCTGCCTGCATTGCACACTCTATCTTTTTTAAACTCATCCATTATACTAGCAAACACACAGTGTACCTAGTGGCATCCTATACGTGGCTATTGGACTTTGCTATAGTCCCACTAGTGCCAAGACATTTGCAGAGCGCATCTGCCTGCGTTGCACACTCCAACAAATTATAACGAAGCCATTATACTAGCACACACTCAGTGTACCTAGTGGCATCCTATACGTGGCTATTGGACTTTGCTATAGTCCCACTAGTGCAAAGACATTTGCATAGCACGTCTGCCTGCATTGCACACTACAACTTTTTTAAACTAAGCAATTTTACTAGCAAACACTCACTGTACCTAGTTGTATCCTAAACGTGGCTATTGTACTTTTGTCAATTCACACTACTGCAAATCTATGTGCAGCACCTCTGCATGACAACCTCGTGCTCTGTTTTTAATAAGCTATAATGATAGCACTAAATACTGCCATTTTGTGGCATCATAGAACTGGCTGTTGTATTCCATTAGTGCCCCACTGGTGACAAGCTATTTCTAGCACCTCTACATCACACCCTCATGCACATTTTGCTACGCTAATGTTATAGCAAACTCATGGAATTCATTGCTGCATTTCATAATTCGGAGGGATAGAAAGTCAGGCTTCCTTTAGCTTTTCCTTCTGTTCATAGACAGCATCTCCAAGACAAATTTCCCCTCCACGTCTAAGTGTGGAGAGGCAGCTAGTGCGCATGCGTGTGCCGATGTACCCCAGCTGCAGCATAATTACAGTGTTTCGCCTAGTGAGTATGCTCAGCCTGACTGTGCCATTCCTGACGCTAAGTTTTCATTTCGGGATACAGCGCATGCTCCCACACTAAGTGTGAAAAGCCTCTTTGCACAGGTGCTTGCATTCCGTGCCGGGTCTAAGTCCTGTTTTGGGCATAGACACCATGCTAAAGCTGATAGTCTTTTTTCAGAGACTGTATTTCATGCTACTGAGCATGCTCAGGCACTTCCTGCATCAGAGATTAGGTCCGGTAATGAACTCTTTGGCCCTGGCCCTGATGTGGGGGTCCCATATAGACCACAGGGCATCAGGTGTCCTCCCAAATGGCTTGCAGAGGCCCACACCTATGACTTGTCACCGCATTATTGATGCTCAGACGATGACTGGTGAGGTGTTTGGGTCATGGCAGCCATGAGGTCATCATTGAAGTTGCGTTTCCAAATAGGACGCTAGTTATGCCACTCATGACGTGTCACTCTACTTTTGTCTCCAGGAGATGCATTGTGGTTCACCCTGGTTTGGGGCGGACCCAGGTTATAAAAGGGGCTGGAGCCAACAAGGAGGTGCGCAGTCTTCTATTATGCTCCGAAAGAGCACACCTCCATGTGTTGAACCCATTGCGGCTTTAGGCCAGAGGTAGGCAGGGATCGGGTGGTGGATGCAGGCCACCACCACAGTTGGTAACGCAGAACGGTTAAGACCAGCTCCTGTCCTAACAGTCCTGCTTGTGCAGCCCAGTGGCATTAACAGGCCTGCTGCTGCTGATGCGCCTGCTGTCCACAGGTGTGGCCCCTACGCACACGGTCAGCGTACTCAATGGCCCCTGTGTTGTTAACAGGGAGTTCCTGGGCTGGGTGGGCATGTGGACCCTGTGACGCTAACAGGGCTCACAGTCTCCAGATCCGAATGGCGTCTAACTCGGTTCAGGCTACTATTAGTTTCATAGCCACACAGCTCTGTATCCTCCACCAAACCTTCAAGTTGCCAACCTCTCCTTTTCCAACTGGGAGCACGGTGGACATTGACTGCTGATGGGGATATATACCTTTCTCTTTCTTTTCTTATTAATTTTCGTTATATAGCGGTCACAGATTATATACCACTTTATCCAAATCTGCCAGTCCCACTGTAACAGATGTTGTTTCTTCAGCAAATGTTACAGTTGCTTAACCACCAAATCCACGGACCAAAACTTTTTTCCCCTTTCCAACACACCTGTTCCCCTTTCCAACAGCATCTGTCCTTTTTCAACTCATTTTGGGATATGACCAAAAGTGCAACTGTGCAGGGACACCGTACTCAACGCCATCTCAGCACAGCAGCCATCCCTCGGTCCCTCCGATGTGGACAAGTAAAAGACCATTTCCTCCTATCCATGACAAAGCATTGAGATTCACTCTGTGCAGCACTGGTGTTTAGTGGACAAGTAGATCTAAGATTGCGTACCACATTCTGCAGATACTCCTGTATACGTGCGTCTATTTCTATGGCAGGAATTAGTTCGCCAAATTTTGTCTTGTACCGGGGATCTAACAGTGTGGCAACCCAGTATTCAGGATTAGTTCAAATTCATACAATCCGAGGGTCATGTAGGTAGTGCAGCAAGAAGGCGCTCATGTGTCTTGTGCATCCAGGAGGACCAAGTCCTTGGTGTGTTGGTGGCAGAGAGGTGAGAATCGTGCATCCTTCCTCTGCCCTCTACCCACAACCTCGCACAACCGAAATGTGAGCAAGCTCTCACTCATCTGCTGAGTCTTCCATGCCCATCGCCAGTTCGTCCTCCATTTCTTCATGGGCTCCTGCACTTTCATCAACACTTTTTGCTGATACTATGCGCCCTTGTTAATCCCTCTCCCTCACCATGAATGCCGCATAGGTGCCGCTGACCATCTGGACCTCGTAGATCTTGTTATCCCTTCCGCATATGACTCCTCCTGTACTTCCTCCCCTTCCTCTTGTCCCAACACCTGACTCAGAATAATAATTACAGTGTGCTCCATCATGTAGATGACCAGAATTGTCACGCTGAGAATGACATTGCCAGTGCTAAACATCTTCGTCGACATTTCAAAACTGTGTAGCAGGGTGCATAGGTCCTTGATCTGACACCACTCCAGCAGCGTGATCTGCACCACCTCTGGATCAAGTTATCCCAGGCTATATGTCTTACCGTATTTCAGCAGGGCTCTGCGGTGCTGCCACACACGCTGCAACATGTGCAGATTCCAATTCCTGCGTGTCGAAACATCGCATTTACGGCGTTTAACTGCCAGACCCTAAGACTTCCGGAGTGATGAAAGTTGTTGAGCTGCTGTGTGCGCACGATGGAAGTGAGCACATAGCGAGCGTGCCCACTGCACAAGGCCATGTAGGCCGTGATGGTGTTTTAAAAATTGCTGGCGAATTCGGTTCAACACGTGAGCCCTAAAAGGCACGTGTGTCACATTGCCCTGAGGATGGCCCGCAGCCAGGTTTGCATCATTGCCGCACACGGCTGTTAAGTCACCAACGTAGTCCGCTCCGTCAATTTGTACTCCGGTTGCCAGGTGACAACGTGTTCCTTTCATGAATAGTGCTGATGATGTGAGAGTAGTCGATGCCAGCGGCGCAGGTGGACGCAGGTTATGCTCACCCACTGGGCTGCATTACCTTGACAGATGCAGAATCTCTGGCTGAATGTAGCTGGTAAGTATCTCACAGATGAAATACCATCATTCAGCTACAACCAATGGGAAGACACCACACCCTTTTTTATGCCCATCCTGTCTGCAGACCACTGCCAGACATAGCTATGAACCTCTGGTTAATTTTACCCCCAGTTCAGTTTTATGATTTTGTGTGCTTGTTACCTGACTACTTTTCCTGCTTGCTGTTTATGTACCTTGTTGGCCGATACGCATTTCAACTCTGCTTGTTTTCTGATTCTTTCCTGGCCGTCCCATTCTGTTCCTGTTCCTCAATTAATGTTTTGACCCTGCCTGACTACTATTCTCTGTAATAGCGGTGTGACTCACATTTCCCATACATTTCAAAGTAAAGCTTTGACCGCCTGATGGCATTGAGCTCTGCTGCCAGCATAGTAAGGAGGTGTGTGGTAGTCCTTGTGCGCAGTTGCAAGGAAGGGTGGCCTGACCACACAGGGTTTGCGCCAAGGTAGAGGACCCACACGAGGTTGAAGAGGCAGAAGCAGTGTATTAACTTCTACATACAGAACAAGGATTGAAACAACTCGTGGGGACGGCAAGACTTGTACAGCAGACCCTTCTCCATCTCTCACCATAGTTTGCCAGTGCCCAGTCAGTGACATGTAATGACCCTGTCTATGCTTACTGGTCCAAGTATCTGTGTTGAAATGCACCCTGTCGCACACAGATTTTCTCAAGGAAGTGGTGATGTTGTGTGCGACATGCTGGTGTAGCGCGGGCATGCTTTTCTTGGAGAAGCAGTGGTGATTGGGCATGTGGTACTGGGGCACAGCGACAGACATAAGGTCTGTAAAATCCTGTGTGTCCACTACGCGTAAAGGCAGCATTTCGGTAGCCAACAGCTTACAGAGGGATAGAGTCAACCACTTAGCTTTGTCATGGGTCGCAGTAAGTGGCCTTTTATTTGACCACATCTGAGGGAAAGAGATCTGGCTGCTGTCTGTAGACGGTGTTGAGTAGGGTGTCCCTGGAAAAATGCAGGTTTGTGAGAAAAGTGCAGGCGGAGACATGATGTTGCCTTCATCTTGCCTTCAGATCTGTTCATCTTGTATCATTTTTAAAAAACACATCAAGCAAGGGTTACTCCAAGCGGAGTCTACCTTTTTTCCCAACATTGGGCCCACAGACACCCCATCAGTGGCAGCACTTGTGCCCTAGTTGCAAACAGGATGTTTTGATTTGCATCAAGCACATTCCAAATCCACAAGCATTTACTCTCCCCAGGATGACACAGGGGTAGTAAATTCCTTCTGGATCCATGACTTGTTCATTTTGATGAACGTCAGTGTGTCCACATTGTCACTGGACAGACGCGTGCGCTTATCTGTCAGCACACACCCAGCAGCACTGAAGAAGACACGTTCAGAGACAACGCTGGCAGCTGCACACGACAAAATCTCCAAGGCGTAACTGGAGAGCTCTGTCAATTTTTCTAGATTTGAAGCCCAAAAGGAGCAAGGCTCCATTTGCAAAGTCATTGCATCGATGTTCATTTGGAGATACTCCTGTATCATCCTCTCCATCCGTTGACTATGTGTCAGACTTGTTGTCTCTGGTGGCCTTGCAAAGGAGGGTCTAAAAAAATTATGAAAATATTCCATAAAATTGCTGTTACCAGCACCAGATACGGTCCTACTGGTACGGGTAGACTGTTGAAGATGACGATGCCGTCCCATGTTTGTCAAGTTACAACTGGGAGAATCACTCCCTTCACCTGCACGGTTGTTTGGTGTAAAAGCCGAGCTAAGATCGAGTAACAGCTTATGCTGATACTCCAGCATACGTGCGTCCCTTTCTATGGGTGGAATTATGTCACAAAATTTGGACTTGTCCCGGGGATCTAATAGTGTGGCAAGCCAGTAGTCATCATCACTTCTAATTTTGACAATCCGAGGGTCATGTTGGAGGTAGTGCAACAAGAAGGCACTCATGTGTCTTGCGCAGCCATGCGGACCAAGTCCACGCTGTGTTTGTGGCATAGAGGTGCTAACCGTTCTTTCTTCCTCTGACATCTCCCCCCAACCTCTTTCAACTGAATTTTGACCAAGGTCTCCCTCATCCGCTGAGTCTTCCATGTCCATGGACAGTTCGTCCTCCATATCTTCATGTCCTCCTGCACCTTCCTCAACATCTCGCCTGCTACCATGCGCCCTTGTTGATCCCTGTCCCCCATGGTCCCATGCCTGCCGCGTTGGTGATGATGAACGTCTGGACCTTGGTGATGTTGTTGTGTCTTGCGCATATGAATCCTCCTGTAGTTCCTCCCCTTCCTGTTGTCCCACCCCCTGACTCCAAATAGTGTTTAGCGTGTGCTCCAGCATGTAAATGACTGTAATCGTCATGCTGATAATGGCATTGTCAGCGCTAAACATATTCGTCGCCATGTCGAAACTGTGCAGAACGGTGCATAGGTCCTTGATCTGAGATCACTCCATCAGGGTGATCTGCCCCACTTCTGCATCTCGTTGGCCCAGGCTATACATCATGACGTATTGCACCAGGGCTCGCCGGTGCTGCCACAGTCGCTGTAACATGTGGAGAGTTGAATTCCAGCGTGTCGCCACATCGCATTTCAGGCGATGAACCGGCAGGCCGAAAGACTTCTGGAGCGATGCAAGTCGCTCAGCTGCGGCGGTTGAACGGCGGAAGTGAGCACTGCAGACAGTTTACGTGCCCTGGTCAGAAGGCCATCTAGGCCGGGATAGTGTGTTAAAAATTGCTGGACAACAAGGTTCAACACGTGAGCCATACAAGGCACGTGTGTCACCTTGCCCAGGCGAAGGGCCGCACCCAGGTTTGCAGCATTGTCGCACACGGCCTTACCAGGCTGCAGGTTGAGTGGAGACAACCATTTATTAAACTCGGACCGCAGAGCTGACCACAACTCCTCAGCTGTGTGACTCTTATTCCCAAGACATGTCAAGCTAAAGACCGCCTGATGCCGTTGCGCTCTGCTGCCAGCATAGTAATGAGGGGTGCGTGATTCCTTCTGCGCAGTGAGAACGCTGGTGGCCTGACCAGGCAGGCTTGGGGCGGAGGTGGAGGACCCAGATGAGGTGGAGGATGCAGAAGCAGTGGCGGAACTTGGACAGACAGAGGATTGACACACAAGTCGTGGGGACGGCAAGACTTGTGCAGCAGACCCTTCACCATCTATCAACATAGTTACCCAGTGCCCAGTCAGCGACATGTAACGTCCCTGTCCATGCTTACTGGTCCAAGTATCGGTGGTGAAATGCACCCGTTCACACACAGAGTTTCTCAAGGAAGCGGTGATGTTGTGTGCGACATGCTGGTGTAGCGCGGGCACACCTTTCTTAGAGAAGTAGTGGCGACTAGGCATCTGGTACTGGGGCACAGCGACAGACATAAGGTCTCTAAAATCCTGTGTGTCCACTAGGCGGAAAGGCAGCATTTTGGTAGCCAACAGCTTACAGAGGGATAGAGTCAACCTCTTAGCTTTGTCATGGGTCGGAGGAAGTGGCCTTTTATTTGACCACATCTGAGGGACAGAGATCTGGCTGCTGTGTGTAGACGGTGTTGAGTAGGGTGTCCCTGGAAAAATGCAGGTTTGTGAGGAAAGTGCAGGCGGAGACATGATGTTGCCTTCATCCAACGTAGGTGCTATCGATGTCTGAGAGAGCTGTACACACTCACTTGTTTCCCCTTCCAAACCAACTGACGACCTACCAAGCAAACTGCCTGTTGCGGTTACAGTGGTGGAAGTTTTGCGTGGAAAAACAGGTGTGACAGCTGTCCCCACAGTCCTAGAAGATGAAGAGCGCGCGGATGCACTGGAAGGGGCGGGCGGTGGATGGTTCGCTCCGCTAGGCCGCATTGCAGCACAGTGAGCTTCCCACCGGGACCTATGATATTTATTCATGTGACGATTCATGGAAGAAGTTGTCAAACTGCTGAGGTTTTGACCTCTACTAAGAGAATCATGACAAATTTTACATATCACATGATTTGGGCGATCTTTTTCTATGTCAAAAAAGGAACAGGCTAGGCAAGGCTTAGAGGCCATGCGACCTGTTGATGCACCCCGAATAATGCTCATAGGCAGAGTGGTGGCTGAGGATGCAGTTGTAGACGTGCTACCAGTGCTCCGACTCTGTCCAGGAAGGCGCAAGGTAATTTCGTCGTCGGTTGCATCCTCCTCCACCGCCTCTGTTGACCTCCTCGAGTGCCTGACTGGGGGTTGACAGTAGGTGGGATCTAGAACTTCATCATCAATTGTTGTGTTTGCACTCCCCTCCCCCTCAGACCGAGCCTCTTCTTGCCCTGACCGAATATTTAAGTTGTCATCCCAATCGGGTATCTGCGTCTCATCTTCATCAGTATGTTCCTCATTGCCTATAACCACAGTTGTTGGAAAGGCAGCATTTTGGTAGCCAACAGTTTGCATTTTATGAAAGTCAACCTCCAAGCCATGTCATGCCCTTCTAAAAGCATGTATAACACAGCGAGGGGACTCCAACCACAGTCTCCCTCGTTTCCACTCACTGGGCCACACACACCCCACTTGACTGGCATCGGTTGAGCTCCCTTTTGAAAAAGAAAAAGATGCTTTGCATGAAGCACTCTCAAAAATACGCGTGCCTTTCCCGTCCCCTGGCTGACCCAGGGGAAGAAAAGTCCTCTGAGAGCCATGACTTGTTCATATTGGTTCTTTTAGAGACACAGCGAGGGGACTCCAACCACAGTCTCCCTCGTTTCCACTAACTGGGCCACACACACCCCACTTGACTGGCATCGGTTGAGCCCCCTTTTGAAAAAGAAAAAGATGCTTTGCATGAAGCACTCTCAAAAATACGCGTGCCTTTCCCGTCCCCTGGCTGACCCAGGGGAAGAAAAGTCCTCTGAGAGCCATGACTTGTTCATCTTGGTTCTTTTAGAGACACAGCGAGGGGACTCCAACCACAGTCTCCCTCGTTTCCACTAACTGGGCCACACACACCCCACTTGACTGGCATCGGTTGAGCCCCCTTTTGAAAAAGAAAAAGATGCTTTGCATGAAGCACTCTCAAAAATACGCGTGCCTTTCCCGTCCCCTGGCTGACCCAGGGGAAGAAAAGTCCTCTGAGAGCCATGACTTGTTCATCTTGGTTCTTTTAGAGACACAGCGAGGGGACTCCAACCACAGTCTCCCTCGTTTCCACTCACTGGGCCACACACACCCCACTTGACTGGCATCGGTTGAGCTCCCTTTTGAAAAAGAAAAAGATGCTTTGCATGAAGCACTCTCAAAAATACGCGTGCCTTTCCCGTCCCCTGGCTGACCCAGGGGAAGAAAAGTCCTCTGAGAGCCATGACTTGTTCATCTTGGTTCTTTTAGAGACACAGCGAGGGGACTCCAACCACAGTCTCCCTCGTTTCCACTCACTGGGCCACACACACCCCACTTGACTGGCATCGGTTGAGCTCCCTTTTGAAAAAGAAAAAGATGCTTTGCATGAAGCACTCTCAAAAATACGCGTGCCTTTCCCGTCCCCTGGCTGACCCAGGGGAAGAAAAGTCCTCTGAGAGCCATGACTTGTTCATCTTGGTTCTTTTAGAGACACAGCGAGGGGACTCCAACCACAGTCTCCCTCGTTTCCACTCACTGGGCCACACACACCCCACTTGACTGGCATCGGTTGAGCTCCCTTTTGAAAAAGAAAAAGATGCTTTGCATGAAGCACTCTCAAAAATACGCGTGCCTTTCCCGTCCCCTGGCTGACCCAGGGGAAGAAAAGTCCTCTGAGAGCCATGACTTGTTCATCTTGGTTCTTTTAGAGACACAGCGAGGGGACTCCAACCACAGTCTCCCTGGTTGCCACTCACTGGGCCACACACACCCCACTTGACTGGCATCGGTTGAGCTCCCTTTTGAAAAAGAAAAAGATGCTTTGCATGAAGCACTCTCAAAAATACGCATGCCTTTCCCGTCCCCTGGCTGACCCAGGGGAAGAAAAGTCCTCTGAGAGCCATGTCCACATTGTCAGTGGACAGACACGTGTGCTTATCTGCCAGCAGACCCACAGCAGCACTGAAGACAGGTTCCGAGAGAACGCTGGCTGCAGGACACGACAAGATCCCCAAGACGTACGTGGCGAGCTCAGGCAATTTATCAAGATTGGAAGCCAAGAATGAGCAGGGCTCAAGTTGCACATTAATGGAATCGATGTTTCCTTGCATATACTCATATATCTGTGTGTCCTCCTCTTTTTCCTTGTCCAGCTCTTTTGTTTTCGCATGAGTATATGTCCTTGTCACTTTCCCATGTGTTGTGAGTTGTTTGTGACCTTTTGGACACCTTTGAGGGTGTTTTCTAGGTGTTTTTCTGTGTTTGTGATTGCCTGCCATTGTTTCCTATGCAGTTCGAGTTCGGTTCGTCGAACGTTCGACGAACCGAACTCGAACGGGAGGTCCGTTCGGCGAACCAACCTCGAGCCGAACCGCGACCGGTTCGCTCATCTCTAGTAATAACACCTTCCTGATACATGAAAATATAATGTTTCTGTTTTGAACATGTATAACGTCTATACACAAATCTAAGTATAACACAACCATATCTAAGGTACAGAGATAAGGAACATTTCTTCTCCTTATCCTGGGTTTTGTAAAGTGAGGAATCCCCTCGTATCTTTCATAGAAGAGATTTGATATCAGCGGTGTAATTATCAATGCCGCAAAGACAAGAGACTGATCACTGTATTTCTTCTAATCTATGGACCAAATGCCCACTGCATTTACATTAGACTGTGTATGGACTGCCACAGCATTTATGCTAGGTGTGGACTGACAGACCAAAGTATTTATTTCAAAATGTGGACTCATGGTCACTGCATTTAAGCTGGACTGCGGAATGACTGACCACAGCATGTACACTAGCTATGTACTGACTGAACAGTATTTATACCATGCTTTCACAGTATTTATACCAGAATGTGGACTTACAGTCCACAGCATTTACGCCAGACTGTCAACCGACTGACAAACGTAATTACGCTTAGTGTGTGCTGACTGACCACAGTATTTATACCAGCCTGTGGGTTATCTAACCACAGCATTTATACTAGTCTGTAAACTAATTGGCCACAGAAGTCAAACTCGTTTGTGGACTGACCATAACATTTACTGTAGACTGTAATCTGTCTGACTACAGCTTTTACAATACACTGTAGGCTAAGTGACCACATTCGTCATTCCTGAGATAGGTATTTTTGGCCCTAGTGTGTTATACATTTTGGTGTGTATAGCTTGTAGCAGGAGCATATTATCACGCTTTTGACTTTTTTGCAGGTGACTGACGCCTATTGAAATAGTGGAACGGCAAACGTTTCCTTGTGAATTCCAAGGAGAGAATGAGTAAAACCACACAACAGGTAATTCATTTTTATATTAATTACTGATAATTGTCTGTCTAGTCTAGGCATAAGTTCTAGAGCTGTAGAGGTGTAATAACACCTTCCTGGTACATGAAAATATAAAGTTTGTGTTTTGAACATGTATAACGTCTATACACAAATCTTAGTATAACACAACCATATCTCAGGTACAGAGATAAGGAACAATTCTTCTCCTTATACTGGGTTTTGTAAAGTGAGGAATCCCCTCTTATCTTTCATAGAAGAGATTTGATATCAGCGGTGTAATTATCAATGCCGCAAAGACAAGAGACTGATCACTGTATTTCTTCTAATCTATGGACCAAATGCCCACTGCATTTACATTAGACTGTGTACGGACTGCCACAGCATTTATGCTAGGTGTGGACTGACAGACCAAAGTATTTATTTCAAAATGTGGACTCATGGCCACTGCATTTAAGCTGGACTGTGGAATGACTGACCACAGCATTTACACTAGCTATGTACTGACTGAACAGTATTTATACCATGCTTTCACAGTATTTATACCAGAATGTGGACTTACAGTCCACAGCATTTACGCCAGACTGTCAACCGACTGACAAACGTAATTACGCTTAGTGTGTGCTGACTGAGCACAGTATTTATATCAGCCGTTGGGTTATCTAACCACAGCATTTACACTAGTCTGTAAACTAATTGGCCACAGAAGTCAAACTCGTTTGTGGACTGACTGAACATAACATTTACTGTAGACTGTAATCTGTCTGACTACAGCTTTTATAATACACTGTAGGCTAAGTGACCACATTCGTCATTCCTGAGATAGATATTTTTGGCCCTAGTGTGTTATACATTTTGGTGTGTATAGCTTGTAGCAGGAGCATATTATCACGCTTTTGACTTTTTTGCAGGTGACTGACGCCTATTGAAATAGTGGAACGGCAAACGTTTCCTTGTGAACTCCAAGGAGAGAATGAAAAAACCACACAACAGGTAATTAATTTTTATATTAATTACTGATAATTGTCTGTCTAGTCTAGGCATAAGTTCTAGACCTGTAGAGGTGTAATAACACCTTCCTGATACATGAAAATATAATGTTTGTGTTTTGAACATGTATAACGTCTATACACAAATCTAAGTATAACACAACCATATCTAAGGTACAGAGATAAGGAACATTTCTTCTCCTTATCCTGGGTTTTGTAAAGTGAGGAATCCCCTCTTATCTTTCATAGAAGAGATTTGATATCAGCGGTGTAATTATCAATGCCGCAAAGACAAGAGACTGATCACTGTATTTCTTCTAATCTATGGACCAAATGCCCACTGCATTTACATTAGACTGTGTATGGACTGCCACAGCATTTATGCTAGGTGTGGACTGACAGACCAAAGTATTTATTTCAAAATGTGAACTCATGGCCACTGCATTTAAGCTGGACTGCGGAATGACTGACCACAGCATGCACACTAGCTATGTACTGACTGAACAGTATTTATACCATGCTTTCACAGTATTTATACCAGAATGTGGACTTACAGTCCACAGCATTTACGCCAGACTGTCAACCGACTGACAAACGTAATTACGCTTGGTGTGTGCTGACTGACCAGAGTATTTATACCAGCCTGTGGGTTATCTAACCACAGCATTTATACTAGTCTGTAAACTAATTGGCCACAGAAGTCAAACTCGTTTGTGGACTGACCATAACATTTACTGTAGACTGTAATCTGTCTGACTACAGCTTTTACAATACACTGTAGGCTAAGTGACCACAGTCGTCATTCCTGAGATAGGTATTTTTGGCCCTAGTGTGTTATACATTTTGGTGTGTATAGCTTGTAGCAGGAGCATATTATCACGTTTTTGACTTTTTTGCAGGTGACTGACGCCTATTGAAATAGTGGAACGGCAAACGTTTCCTTGTGAACTCCAAGGAGAGAATGAGTAAAACCACACAACAGGTAATTAATTTTTATATTAATTACTGATAATTGTCTGTCTAGTCTAGGCATAAGTTCTAGAGCTGTAGAGGTGTAATAACACCTTCCTGATACATGAAAATATAATGTTTGTGTTTTGAACATGTATAATGTCTATACACAAATCTTAGTAAACACAACCATATCTCAGGTACAGAGATAAGGAACATTTCTTCTCCTTATCCTGGGTTTTGTAAAGTGAGGAATCCCCTCTTATCTTTCATAGAAGAGATTTGATATCAGCGGTGTAATTATCAATGCTGCAAAGACATGAGACTGATCACTGTATTTCTTCTAATCTATGGACCAAATGCCCACTGCATTTACATTAGACTGTGTACGGACTGCCACAGCATTTATGCTAGGTGTGGACTGACAGACCAAAGTATTTATTTCAATATGTGGACTCATGGCCACTGCATTTAAGCTGGACTGTGGAATGACTGACCACAGCATTTACACTAGCTATGTACTGACTGAACATTATTTATACCATGCTTTCACAGTATTTATACCAGAATGTGGACTTACAGTCCACAGCATTTACGCCAGACTGTCAACCGACTGACAAACGTAATTACGCTTAGTGTGTGCTGACTGAGCACAGTATTTATATCAGCCGTTGGGTTATCTAACCACAGCATTTACACTAGTCTGTAAACTAATTGGCCACAGAAGTCAAACTCGTTTGTGGACTGACTGACCATAACATTTACTGTAGACTGTAATCTGTCTGACTACAGCTTTTATAATACACTGTAGGCTAAGTGACCACATTCGTCATTCCTGAGATAGGTATTTTTGGCCCTAGTGTGTTATACATTTTGGTGTGTATAGCTTGTAGCAGGAGCATATTATCACGCTTTTGACTTTTTTGCAGGTGACTGACGCCTATTGAAATAGTGGAACGGCAAACGTTTCCTTGTGAACTCCAAGGAGAGAATGAAAAAAACACACAACAGGTAATTAATTTTTATATTAATTACTGATAATTGTCTGTCTAGTCTAGGCATAAGTTCTAGACCTGTAGAGGTGTAATAACACCTTCCTGATACATGAAAATATAATGTTTGTGTTTTGAACATGTATAACGTCTATACACAAATCTAAGTATAACACAACCATATCTAAGGTACAGAGATAAGGAACATTTCTTCTCCTTATCCTGGGTTTTGTAAAGTGAGGAATCCCCTCGTATCTTTCATAGAAGAGATTTGATATCAGCGGTGTAATTATCAATGCCGCAAAGACAAGAGACTGATCACTGTATTTCTTCTAATCTATGGACCAAATGCCCACTGCATTTACATTAGACTGTGTATGGACTGCCACAGCATTTATGCTAGGTGTGGACTGACAGACCAAAGTATTTATTTCAAAATGTGGACTCATGGCCACTGCATTTAAGCTGGACTGCGGAATGACTGACCACAGCATGTACACTAGCTATGTACTGACTGAACAGTATTTATACCATGCTTTCACAGTATTTATACCAGAATGTGGACTTACAGTCCACAGCATTTACGCCAGACTGTCAACCGACTGACAAACGTAATTACGCTTAGTGTGTGCTGACTGACAACAGTATTTATACCAGCCTGTGGGTTATCTAACCACAGCATTTATACTAGTCTGTAAACTAATTGGCCACAGAAGTCAAACTCGTTTGTGGACTGACCATAACATTTACTGTAGACTGTAATCTGTCTGACTACAGCTTTTACAATACACTGTAGGCTAAGTGACCACATTCGTCATTCCTGAGATAGGTATTTTTGGCCCTAGTGTGTTATACATTTTGGTGTGTATAGCTTGTAGCAGGAGCATATTATCACGCTTTTGACTTTTTTGCAGGTGACTGACGCCTATTGAAATAGTGGAACGGCAAACGTTTCCTTGTGAACTCCAAGGAGAGAATGAGTAAAACCACACAACAGGTAATTAAGTTTTATATTAATTACTGATAATTGTCTGTCTAGTCTAGGCATAAGTTCTAGACCTGTAGAGGTGTAATAAGACCTTCCTGATACATGAAAATATAAAGTTTGTGTTTTGAACATGTATAACGTCTATACACAAATCTTAGTATAACACAACCATATCTCAGGTACAGAGATAAGGAACATTTCTTCTCCTTATCCTGGGTTTTGTAAAGTGAGGAATCCCCTCTTATCTTTCATAGAAGAGATTTGATATCAGCGGTGTAATTATCAATGCCGCAAAGACAAGAGACTGATCACTGTATTTCTTCTAATCTATGGACCAAATGCCCACTGCATTTACATTAGACTGTGTACGGACTGCCACAGCATTTATGCTAGGTGTGGACTGACAGACCAAAGTATTTATTTCAAAATGTGGACTCATGGCCACTGCATTTAAGCTGGACTGTGGAATGACTGACCACAGCATTTACACTAGCTATGTACTGACTGAACAGTATTTATACCATGCTTTCACAGTATTTATACCAGAATGTGGACTTACAGTCCACAGCATTTACGCCAGACTGTCAACCGACTGACAAACGTTATTACGCTTAGTGTGTGCTGACTGACAACAGTATTTATACCAGCCTGTGGGTTATCTAACCACAGCATTTACACTAGTCTGTAAACTAATTGGCCACAGCAGTCAAACTCGTTTGTGGACTGACTGACCATAACATTTACTGTAGACTGTAATCTGTCTGACTACAGCTTTTACAATACACTGTAGGCTGAGTGACCACAGTCGTCATTCCTGAGATAGGTATTTTTGGCCCTAGTGTGTTATACATTTTGGTGTGTATAGCTTGTAGCAGGAACATATTATCACGCTTTTGACTTTTTTTGCAGGTGACTGACGCATATTGAAATAGTGGAACGTCAAACGTTTCCTTGTGAACTCCAAGGAGATAATGAGAAAAACCACACAACAGGTAATTAATTTTTATATTAATTACTGATAATTGTCTGTCTAGTCTAGGCATAAGTTCTAGACCTGTAGAGGTGTAATAACACCTTCCTGATACATGAAAAAATAATGTTTGTGTTTTGAACATGTATAATGTCTATACACAAATCTTAGTATAACACAACCATATCTCAGGTACAGAGATAAGGAACATTTCTTCTCCTTATCCTGGGTTTTGTAAAGTGAGGAATCCCCTCTTATCTTTCATAGAAGAGATTTGATATCAGCGGTGTAATTATCAATGCCGCAAAGACATGAGACTGATCACTGTATTTCTTCTAATCTATGGACCAAATGCCCACTGCATTTACATTAGACTGTGTACGGACTGCCACAGCATTTATGCTAGGTGTGGACTGACAGACCAAAGTATTTATTTCAATATGTGGACTCATGGCCACTGCATTTAAGCTGGACTGTGGAATGACTGACCACAGCATTTACACTAGCTATGTACTGACTGAACAGTATTTATACCATGCTTTCACAGTATTTATACCAGAATGTGGACTTACAGTCCACAGCATTTACGCCAGACTGTCAACCGACTGACAAACGTAATTACGCTTAGTGTATGCTGACTGACCACAGTATTTATACCAGCCTGTGGGTTATCTAACCACAGCATTTATACTAGTCTGTAAACTAATTGGCCACAGAAGTCAAACTCGTTTGTGGACTGACCATAACATTTACTGTAGACTGTAATCTGTCTGACTACAGCTTTTACAATACACTGTAGGCTAAGTGACCACATTCGTCATTCCTGAGATAGGTATTTTTGGCCCTAGTGTGTTATACATTTTGGTGTGTATAGCTTGTAGCAGGAGCATATTATCACGCTTTTGACTTTTTTTGCAGGTGACTGACGCCTATTGAAATAGTGGAACGGCAAACGTTTCCTTGTGAACTCCAAGGAGATAATGAGAAAAACCACACAACAGGTAATTAATTTTTATATTAATTACTGATAATTGTCTGTCTAGTCTAGGCATAAGTTCTAGACCTGTAGAGGTGTAATAACACCTTCCTGATACATGAAAATATAATGTTTGTGTTTTGAACATGTATAATGTCTATACACAAATCTTAGTATAACACAACCATATCTCAGGTACAGAGATAAGGAACATTTCTTCTCCTTATCCTGGGTTTTGTAAAGTGAGGAATCCCCTCTTATCTTTCATAGAAGAGATTTGATATCAGCGGTGTAATTATCAATGCCACAAAGACATGAGACTGATCACTGTATTTCTTCTAATCTATGGACCAAATGCCCACTGCATTTACATTAGACTGTGTACGGACTGCCACAGCATTTATGCTAGGTGTGGACTGACAGACCAAAGTATTTATTTCAATATGTGGACTCATGGCCACTGCATTTAAGCTGGACTGTGGAATGACTGACCACAGCATTTACACTAGCTATGTACTGACTGAACAGTATTTATACCATGCTTTCACAGTATTTATACCAGAATGTGGACTTACAGTCCACAGCATTTACGCCAGACTGTCAACCGACTGACAAACATAATTACGCTTAGTGTGTGCTGACTGAGCACAGTATTTATATCAGCCGTTGGGTTATCTAACCACAGCATTTACACTAGTCTGTTAACTAATTGGCCACAGAAGTCAAACTCGTTTGTGGACTGACTGACCATAACATTTACTGTAGACTGTAATCTGTCTGACTACAGCTTTTATAATACACTGTAGGCTAAGTGACCACATTCGTCATTCCTGAGATAGGTATTTTTGGCCCTAGTGTGTTATACATTTTGGTGTGTATAGCTTGTAGCAGGAGCATATCATCACGCTTTTGACTTTTTTGCAGGTGACTGACGCCTATTGAAATAGTGGAACGGCAAACGTTTCCTTGTGAACTCCAAGGAGAGAATGAGTAAAACCACACAACAGGTAATTAATTTTTATATTAATTACTGATAATTGTCTGTCTAGTCTAGGCATAAGTTCTAGAGCTGTAGAGGTGTAATAACACCTTCCTGGTACATGAAAATATAAAGTTTGTGTTTTGAACATGTATAACGTCTATACACAAATCTTAGTATAACACAACCATATCTCAGGTACAGAGATAAGGAACATTTCTTCTCCTTATCCTGGGTTTTGTAAAGTGAGGAATCCCCTCTTATCTTTCATAGAAGAGATTTGATATCAGCGGTGTAATTATCAATGCTGCAAAGACAAGAGACTGATCACTGTATTTCTTCTAATCTATGGACCAAATGCCCACTGCATTTACATTAGACTGTGTACGGACTGCCACAGCATTTATGCTAGGTGTGGACTGACAGACCAAAGTATTTATTTCAAAATGTGGACTCATGGCCACTGCATTTAAGCTGGACTGTGGAATGACTGACCACAGCATTTACACTAGCTATGTACTGACTGAACAGTATTTATACCATGCTTTCACAGTATTTATACCAGAATGTGGACTTACAGTCCACAGCATTTACGCCAGACTGTCAAACGACTGACAAACGTTATTACGCTTAGTGTGTGCTGACTGACAACAGTATTTATACCAGCCTGTGGGTTATCTAACCACAGCATTTATACTAGTCTGTAAACTAATTGGCCACAGCAGTCAAACTCGTTTGTGGACTGACTGACCATAACATTTACTGTAGACTGTAATCTGTCTGACTACAGCTTTTACAATACACTGTAGGCTGAGTGACCACAGTCGTCATTCCTGAGATAGGTATTTTTGGCCCTAGTGTGTTATACATTTTGGTGTGTATAGCTTGTAGCAGGAACATATTATCACGCTTTTGACTTTTTTTGCAGGTGACTGACGCCTATTGAAATAGTGGAACGGCAAACGTTTCCTTGTGAACTCCAAGGAGATAATGAGAAAAAGCACACAACAGGTAATTAATTTTTATATTAATTACTGATAATTGTCTGTCTAGTCTAGGCATAAGTTCTAGAGCTGTAGAGGTGTAATAACACCTTCCTGGTACATGAAAATATAAAGTTTGTGTTTTGAACATGTATAACGTCTATACACAAATCTTAGTATAACACAACCATATCTCAGGTACAGAGATAAGGAACATTTCTTCTCCTTATCCTGGGTTTTGTAAAGTGAGGAATCCCCTCTTATCTTTCATAGAAGAGATTTGATATCAGCGGTGTAATTATCAATGCTGCAAAGACAAGAGACTGATCACTGTATTTCTTCTAATCTATGGACCAAATGCCCACTGCATTTACATTAGACTGTGTACGGACTGCCACAGCATTTATGCTAGGTGTGGACTGACAGACCAAAGTATTTATTTCAAAATGTGGACTCATGGCCACTGCATTTAAGCTGGACTGTGGAATGACTGACCACAGCATTTACACTAGCTATGTACTGACTGAACAGTATTTATACCATGCTTTCACAGTATTTATACCAGAATGTGGACTTACAGTCCACAGCATTTACGCCAGACTGTCAACCGACTGACAAACGTTATTACGCTTAGTGTGTGCTGACTGACAACAGTATTTATACCAGCCTGTGGGTTATCTAACCACAGCATTTATACTAGTCTGTAAACTAATTGGCCACAGCAGTCAAACTCGTTTGTGGACTGACTGACCATAACATTTACTGTAGACTGTAATCTGTCTGACTACAGCTTTTACAATACACTGTAGGCTGAGTGACCACAGTCGTCATTCCTGAGATAGGTATTTTTGGCCCTAGTGTGTTATACATTTTGGTGTGTATAGCTTGTAGCAGGAACATATTATCACGCTTTTGACTTTTTTTGCAGGTGACTGACGCCTATTGAAATAGTGGAACGGCAAACGTTTCCTTGTGAACTCCAAGGAGATAATGAGAAAAAGCACACAACAGGTAATTAATTTTTATATTAATTACTGATTATTGTCTGTCTAGTCTAGGCATAAGTTCTAGACCTGTAGAGGTGTAATAACACCTTCCTGATACATGAAAATATAATGTTTGTGTTTTGAACATGTATAAGGTCTATACACAAATCTTAGTATAACACAACCATATCTCAGGTACAGAGATAAGGAACATTTCTTCTCCTTATCCTGGGTTTTGTAAAGTGAGGAATCCCCTCTTATCTTTCATAGAAGAGATTTGATATCAGCGGTGTAATTATCAATGCCGCAAAGACATGAGACTGATCACTGTATTTCTTCTAATCTATGGACCAAATGCCCACTGCATTTACATTAGACTGTGTACGGACTGCCACAGCATTTATGCTAGGTGTGGACTGACAGACCAAAGTATTTATTTCAATATGTGGAGTCATGGCCACTGCATTTAAGCTGGACTGTGGAATGACTGACCACAGCATTTACACTAGCTATGTACTGACTGAACAGTATTTATACCATGCTTTCACAGTATTTATACCAGAATGTGGACTTACAGTCCACAGCATTTACGCCAGACTGTCAACCGACTGACAAACATAATTACGCTTAGTGTGTGCTGACTGAGCACAGTATTTATATCAGCCGTTGGGTTATCTAACCACAGCATTTACACTAGTCTGTAAACTAATTGGCCACAGAAGTCAAACTCGTTTGTGGACTGACTGACCATAACATTTACTGTAGACTGTAATCTGTCTGACTACAGCTTTTATAATACACTGTAGGCTAAGTGACCACATTCGTCATTCCTGAGATAGGTATTTTTGGCCCCAGTGTGTTATACATTTTGGTGTGTATAGCTTGTAGCAGGAGCATATTATCACGCTTTTGACTTTTTTGCAGGTGACTGACGCCTATTGAAATAGTGGAACGGCAAACGTTTCCTTGTGAACTCCAAGGAGAGAATGAGTAAAACCACACAACAGGTAATTAATTTTTATATTAATTACTGATAATTGTCTGTCTAGTCTAGGCATAAGTTCTAGACCTGTAGAGGTGTAATAACACCTTCCTGATACATGAAAATATAATGTTTGTGTTTTGAACATGTATAACGTCTATACACAAATCTAAGTATAACACAACCATATCTAAGGTACAGAGATAAGGAACATTTCTTCTCCTTATCCTGGGTTTTGTAAAGTGAGGAATCCCCTCTTATCTTTCATAGAAGAGATTTGATATCAGCGGTGTAATTATCAATGCTGCAAAGACAAGAGACTGATCACTGTATTTCTTCTAATCTATGGACCAAATGCCCACTGCATTTACATTAGACTGTGTACGGACTGCCACAGCATTTATGCTAGGTGTGGACTGACAGACCAAAGTATTTATTTCAAAATGTGGACTCATGGCCACTGCATTTAAGCTGGACTGTGGAATGACTGACCACAGCATTTACACTAGCTATGTACTGACTGAACAGTATTTATACCATGCTTTCACAGTATTTATACCAGAATGTGGACTTACAGTCCACAGCATTTACGCCAGACTGTCAACCGACTGACAAACGTTATTACGCTTAGTGTGTGCTGACTGACAACAGTATTTATACCAGCCTGTGGGTTATCTAACCACAGCATTTATACTAGTCTGTAAACTAATTGGCCACAGCAGTCAAACTCGTTTGTGGACTGACTGACCATAACATTTACTGTAGACTGTAATCTGTCTGACTACAGCTTTTACAATACACTGTAGGCTGAGTGACCACAGTCGTCATTCCTGAGATAGGTATTTTTGGCCCTAGTGTGTTATACATTTTGGTGTGTATAGCTTGTAGCAGGAACATATTATCACGCTTTTGACTTTTTTTGCAGGTGACTGACGCCTATTGAAATAGTGGAACGGCAAACGTTTCCTTGTGAACTCCAAGGAGATAATGAGAAAAAGCACACAACAGGTAATTAATTTTTATATTAATTACTGATAATTGTCTGTCTAGTCTAGGCATAAGTTCTAGACCTGTAGAGGTGTAATAACACCTTCCTGATACATGAAAATATAATGTTTGTGTTTTGAACATGTATAAGGTCTATACACAAATCTTAGTATAACACAACCATATCTCAGGTACAGAGATAAGGAACATTTCTTCTCCTTATCCTGGGTTTTGTAAAGTGAGGAATCCCCTCTTATCTTTCATAGAAGAGATTTGATATCAGCGGTGTAATTATCAATGCCGCAAAGACAAGAGACTGATCACTGTATTTCTTCTAATCTATGGACCAAATGCCCACTGCATTTACATTAGACTGTGTATGGAGTGCCACAGCATTTATGCTAGGTGTGGACTGACAGACCAAAGTATTTATTTCAAAATGTGGACTCATGGCCACTGCATTTAAGCTGGACTGCGGAATGACTGACCACAGCATGTACACTAGCTATGTACTGACTGAACAGTATTTATACCATGCTTTCACAGTATTTATACCAGAATGTGGACTTACAGTCCACAGCATTTATGCCAGACTGTCAACCGACTGACAAACGTAATTACGCTTAGTGTGTGCTGACTGACCACAGTATTTATACCAGCCTGTGGGTTATCTAACCACAGCATTTATACTAGTCTGTAAACTAATTGGCCACAGAAGTCAAACTCGTTTGTGGACTGACCATAACATTTACTGTAGACTGTAATCTGTCTGACTACAGCTTTTACAATACACTGTAGGCTAAGTGACCACATTCGTCATTCCTGAGATAGGTATTTTTGGCCCTAGTGTGTTATACATTTTGGTGTGTATAGCTTGTAGCAGGAGCATATTATCACGCTTTTGACTTTTTTGCAGGTGACTGACGCCTATTGAAATAGTGGAACGGCAAACGTTTCCTTGTGAACTCCAAGGAGAGAATGAGTAAAACCACACAACAGGTAATTAATTTTTATATTAATTACTGATAATTGTCTGTCTAGTCTAGGCATAAGTTCTAGAGCTGTAGAGGTGTAATAACACCTTCCTGGTACATGAAAATATAAAGTTTGTGTTTTGAACATGTATAACGTCTATACACAAATCTTAGTATAACACAACCATATCTCAGTTACAGAGATAAGGAACATTTCTTCTCCTTATCCTGGGTTTTGTAAAGTGAGGAATCCCCTCTTATCTTTCATAGAAGAGATTTGATATCAGCGGTGTAATTATCAATGCCGCAAAGACAAGAGACTGATCACTGTATTTCTTCTAATCTATGGACCAAATGCCCACTGCATTTACATTAGACTGTGTACGGACTGCCACAGCATTTATGCTAGGTGTGGACTGACAGACCAAAGTATTTATTTCAAAATGTGGACTCATGGCCACTGCATTTAAGCTGGACTGTGGAATGACTGACCACAGCATTTACACTAGCTATGTACTGACTAAACAGTATTTATACCATGCTTTCACAGTATTTATACCAGAATGTGGACTTACAGTCCACAGCATTTACGCCAGACTGTCAACCGACTGACAAACGTTATTACGCTTAGTGTGTGCTGACTGACAACAGTATTTATACCAGCCTGTGGGTTATCTAACCACAGCATTTATACTAGTCTGTAAACTAATTGGCCACAGCAGTCAAACTCGTTTGTGGACTGACTGACCATAACATTTACTGTAGACTGTAATCTGTCTGACTACAGCTTTTACAATACACTGTAGGCTGAGTGACCACAGTTGTCATTCCTGAGATAGGTATTTTTGGCCCTAGTGTGTTATACATTTTGGTGTGTATAGCTTGTAGCAGGAACATATTATCACGCTTTTGACTTTTTTTGCAGGTGACTGACGCCTATTGAAATAGTGGAACGGCAAACGTTTCCTTGTGAACTCCAAGGAGATAATGAGAAAAACCACACAACAGGTAATTAATTTTTATATTAATTACTGATAATTGTCTGTCTAGTCTAGGCATAAGTTCTAGACCTGTAGAGGTGTAATAACTAGAGATGAGCGAACCGGTCCCGGTTCGGCTCGAGGCGGTTCGCCGAACGGGGGGTCTGGCTCGAGTTCGGCTCGTCGAACGTTCGACGAACCGAACTCGAGCCCATAGGAAACAATGGCAGGCAATCACAAACACAGTAAAACACCTAGAAAACACCCTCAAAGGTGTCCAAAAGGTGACAAACAACTCACAACACAACACAAACACATGGGAAAGTGACAAGGACATGTACTCATGCGAAAACAAAACAGCTGGACAAGGAAAAAGAGGAGGACACACAGATATAGGCATGGCACGCCCTTCTAAAGTCATGTAAAACACCGCAAGGTGACTCCAAGCGGAGTCTCCCTTTTTTCCAAAAATTGGGCCCCACACACCCACCCCTTCAGTGGCAGCAGTTGTGCCCCAGTTGTACACTTCACAGCTAGATTTGCATCAAGCACATTCAAAAATACGCCATTCTTATCCGTCCCCAGGATGACACCGGGGTAGGTAGCAAAGTCTTTCCTGATCCCAGCTCTGTTCATCTTGGCTTCTTTTAAAAACACAGCAAGCAAGGGTTACTCCAAGCGGAGTCTTTCTTTTTTCCAAAAATTGGGCCCCACACACACCCACCCCTTCAGTGGCAGCACTTGGGCCCCAGTTGTACACTTCACAGCTAGATTTGCATCAAGCACATTCAAAAATACGCTATTCTTAACCGTCCCCAGGATGACACCGGGGTAGGTAGCAAAGTCTTTCCTGATCCCAGCTCTGTTCATCTTGGCTTCTTTTAAAAACACAGCAAGCAAGGGTTACTCCAAGCGGAGTCTCCCTTTTTTCCAAAAATTGGGCCACACAGACACCCACCCCATCAGTGGCAGCACTTGGGCCCTAGTTGCAAACAGGATGTTTTGATTTGCATCAAGCACATTCAAAAATACGCTATTCTTAGCCGTCCCCAGGATGACACCGGGGTAGGTAGCAAAGTCTTTGCTGACCCATGACTTGTTCATCTTGGCTTCTTTTAAAAACAATGTAAGCAAGGGTTACTCCAAGCGGAGTCTCCCTTTTTTCCAAAAATTGGGCCACACAGACACCCACCCCATCAGTGGCAGCACTTGGGCCCTAGTTGCAAACAGGATGTTTTGATTTGCATCAAGCACATTCAAAAATACGCTATTCTTAGCCGTCCACAGGATGACACCGGGGTAGGTAGCAAAGTCTTTCCTGATCCCAGCTCTGTTCATCTTGGCTTCTTTTAAAAACACAGCAAGCAAGGGTTACTCCAAGCGGAGTCTCCCTTTTTTCCAAAAATTGGGCCACACAGACACCCACCACATCAGTGGCAGCACTTGGGCCCTAGTTGCAAACAGGATGTTTTGATTTGCATCAAGCACATTCAAAAATACGCTATTCTTAGCCGTCCCCAGGATGACACCGGGGTAGGTAGCAAAGTCTTTGCTGACCCATGACTTGTTCATCTTGGCTTCTTTTAAAAACAATGTAAGCAAGGGTTACTCCAAGCGGAGTCTCCCTTTTTTCCAAAAATTGGGCCACACAGACACCCACCCCATCAGTGGCAGCACTTGGGCCCTAGTTGCAAACAGGATGTTTTGATTTGCATCAAGCACATTCAAAAATACGCTATTCTTAGCCGTCCCCAGGATGACACCGGGGTAGGTAGCAAAGTCTTTCCTGATCCCAGCTCTGTTCATCTTGGCTTCTTTTAAAAACACAGCAAGCAAGGGTTACTCCAAGCGGAGTCTCCCTTTTTTCCAAAAATTGGGCCACACAGACACCCACCCCATCAGTGGCAGCACTTGGGCCCTAGTTGCAAACAGGATGTTTTGATTTGCATCAAGCACATTCAAAAATACGCTATTCTTAGCCGTCCCCAGGATGACACCGGGGTAGGTAGCAAAGTCTTTCCTGATCCCAGCTCTGTTCATCTTGGCTTCTTTTAAAAACACAGCAAGCAAGGGTTACTCCAAGCGGAGTCTCCCTTTTTTCCAAAAATTGGGCCACACAGACACCCACCCCATCAGTGGCAGCACTTGGGCCCTAGTTGCAAACAGGATGTTTTGATTTGCATCAAGCACATTCAAAAATACGCTATTCTTAGCCGTCCCCAGGATGACACCGGGGTAGGTAGCAAAGTCTTTGCTGACCCATGACTTGTTCATCTTGGCTTCTTTTAAAAACAATGTAAGCAAGGGTTACTCCAAGCGGAGTCTCCCTTTTTTCCAAAAATTGGGCCACACAGACACCCACCCCATCAGTGGCAGCACTTGGGCCCTAGTTGCAAACAGGATGTTTTGATTTGCATCAAGCACATTCAAAAATACGCTATTCTTAGCCGTCCACAGGATGACACCGGGGTAGGTAGCAAAGTCTTTCCTGATCCCAGCTCTGTTCATCTTGGCTTCTTTTAAAAACACAGCAAGCAAGGGTTACTCCAAGCGGAGTCTCCCTTTTTTCCAAAAATTGGGCCACACAGACACCCACCCCATCAGTGGCAGCACTTGGGCCCTAGTTGCAAACAGGATGTTTTGATTTGCATCAAGCACATTCAAAAATACGCTATTCTTAGCCGTCCCCAGGATGACACTGGGGTAGGTAGCAAAGTCTTTGCTGACCCATGACTTGTTCATCTTGGCTTCTTTTAAAAACAATGTAAGCAAGGGTTACTCCAAGCGGAGTCTCCCCTTTTTTCCAAAAATTGGGCCCCACACACACCCACCCATTCAGTGGCAGCAGTTGTGCCCCAGTTGTACACTTCACAGCTAGATTTGCATCAAGCACATTCAAAAATACGCCATTCTTATCCGTCCCCAGGATGACACCGGGGTAGGTAGCAAAGTCTTTCCTGATCCCAGCTCTGTTCATCTTGGCTTCTTTTAAAAACACAGCAAGCAAGGGTTACTCCAAGCGGAGTCTCCCTTTTTTCCAAAAATTGGGCCCCACACACACCCACCCCTTCAGTGGCAGCAGTTGTGCCCCAGTTGTACACTTCACAGCTAGATTTGCATCAAGCACATTCAAAAATACGCCATTCTTATCCGTCCCCAGGATGACACCGGGGTAGGTAGCAAAGTCTTTCCTGATCCCAGCTCTGTTCATCTTGGCTTCTTTTAAAAACACAGCAAGCAAGGGTTACTCCAAGCGGAGTCTCCCTTTTTTCCAAAAATTGGGCCACACAGACACCCACCACATCAGTGGCAGCACTTGGGCCCTAGTTGCAAACAGGATGTTTTGATTTGCATCAAGCACATTCAAAAATACGCTATTCTTAGCCGTCCCCAGGATGACACCGGGGTAGGTAGCAAAGTCTTTCCTGATCCCAGCTCTGTTCATCTTGGCTTCTTTTAAAAACACAGCAAGCAAGGGTTACTCCAAGCGGAGTCTCCCTTTTTTCCAAAAATTGGGCCACACAGACACCCACCCCATCAGTGGCAGCACTTGGGCCCTAGTTGCAAACAGGATGTTTTGATTTGCATCAAGCACATTCCAAATCCACAAGCATTTACTCTCCCCAGGATGACACAGGGGTAGTAAATTCCTTCTGGATCCATGACTTGTTCATTTTGATGAACGTCAGTCTGTCCACATTGTCACTGGACAGACGCGTGCGCTTATCTGTCAGCACACACCCAGCAGCACTGAATACACGTTCAGAGACAACGCTGGCAGCTGGACACGACAAAATCTCCAAGGCGTAAGTTGCGAGCTCTGGCCATTTTTGTAGGTTTGAAGCCCAAAAGGAGCAAGGCTCCAGTTGCACAGTCATGGCATCGATGTTCATTTGGAGATACTCCTGTATCATCCTCTCCAGCCGTTGACTATGTGTCAGACTTGTTGTCTCTGGTGGCCTTGCAAAAGAGGGTCTAAAAAAATTATGAAAAGATTCCATAAAATTGCTGTTACCGGCACCAGAAAAGGTCCTACTGGTACGGGTAGACTGTTGAAGATGACGAGACCGTCCCATGTTTGTCAAGTTACAACTGGGAGATTCACTCCCTGCACCTGCACGGTTGTTTGGTGGAAAAGCCGAGCTAAGATCTAGTAACAGCTTCTGCTGATACTCCTGCATACGTGCGTCCCTTTCTATGGCTGGAATTATGTCACAAAATTTGGACTTGTACCGGGGATCTAATAGTGTGGCAATCCAGTAGTCATCATCACTTCTAATTTTGACAATACGACTGTCATGTTGGAGGTAGTGCAACAAAAAGGCACTCATGTGTCTTGCGCAGCCATGCGGACCAAGTCCATGCTGTGTTTGTGGCATAGAGGTGCTACCCGTTCTTTCTTCCTCTGACATCTGACCCCAACCTCTTTCAACTGAAATTTGACCAAGGTCTCCCTCATCCGCTGAGTCTTCCATGTCCATGGACAGTTCGTCCTCCATTTCTTCATGTTCTCCTGCACCTTGCTCAACATTTCGCCTGCTACTATGCGCCCTTGTCGATCCCTGTCCCCCATGGTCCCATGCCTGCTGCGTTGGTGATGATGAACGTCTGGACCTTCGTGATGTTGTTGTCCCTTGCGCATATGAATCCTCCTGTAGTTCCTCCCCTTCATGTTGTCCCACCCCCTGACTCCGAATAGTGTTTAGCGTGTGCTCCAGCATGTAAATGACTGGAATCGTCATGCTGATAATGGCATTGTCAGAGCTAAACATATTCGTCGCCATGTCGAAACTGTGCAGAAGGGTGCATAGGTCCTTGATCTGAGACCACTCCATCAGGGTGATCTGCCCCACCTCTGCATCTCGTTGGCCCAGGCTATACGTCATGACGTATTGCACCAGGGCTCTGCGGTGCTGCCACAGTCGCTGTAACATGTGGAGAGTTGAATTCCAGCGTGTCGCCACATCGCATTTCAGGCGATGAACCGGCAGGCCGAAAGACTTCTGGAGCGATGCAAGTCGCTCTGCTGCGGCGCTTGAACGGCGGAAGTGAGCTGACAGTTTTCGTGCCCTGTTCAGAAGGCCATCTAGGCCGGGATAGTGTGTTAAAAATTGCTGCACGACAAGGTTCAACACGTGAGCCATACAAGGTACGTGTGTCACCTTGCCCAGGCGAAGTGCCGCACCCAGGTTTGCAGCATTGTCGCACACGGCCTTACCAGGCTGCAGTTTGAGTGGAGACAACCATTTATTAAACTCGGACCGCAAAGCTGACCACAACTCCTCAGCTGTGTGACTCTTATTACCAAGACATGTCAAGCTAAAGACCGCCTGATGCCGTTGCGCTCTGCTGCCAGCATAGTAATGAGGGGTGCGTGATTCCTTCTGCGCAGTGAGAACGCTGGTGGCCTGACCAGGCAGGCTTGGGGCGGAGGTGGAGGACCCAGATGAGGTGGAGGATGCAGAAGCAGTGGCGGAACTTGGACAGACAGAGGATTGACACACAAGTCGTGGGGACGGCAAGACTTGTGCAGCAGACCCTTCACCATCTATCACCATAGTTACCCAGTGCCCAGTCAGCGACATGTAACGTCCCTGTCCATGCTTACTGGTCCAAGTATCGGTGGTGAAATGCACCCGTTCACACACAGAGTTTCTCAAGGAAGCGGTGATGTTGTGTGCGACATGCTGGTGTAGCACGGGCACACCTTTCTTAGAGAAGTAGTGGCGACTAGGCATCTGGTACTGGGGCACAGCGACAGACATAAGGTCTCTAAAATCCTGTGTGTCCACTAGGCGGAAAGGCAGCATTTCGGTAGCCAACAGCTTACAGAGGGATAGAGTCAACCTCTTAGCTTTGTCATGGGTCGGAGGAAGTGGCCTTTTATTTGACCACATCTGAGGGACAGAGATCTGGCTGCTGTGTGTAGACGGTGTTGAGTAGGGTGTCCCTTGAAAAATGCAGGTTTGTGAGGAAAGTGCAGGCGGAGACATGATGTTGCCTTCATCCAACGTTGGTGCTATCGATGTCTGAGAGAGCTGTACACACTCACTTGTTTCCCCTTCCAAACCAACTGACGACCTTACAAGCAAACTGCCTGTTGCGGTTACAGTGGTGGAAGTTTTGCGTGGAAAAACAGGTGTGGCAGCTGTCCCCACAGTCCTAGAAGATGAAGAGCGCGCGGATGCAGTGGAAGGGGCGGGCGGTGGATGGTTCGCTCCACTAGGCCGCATTGCAGCACGGTGAGCTTCCCACCGGGACTTATGATATTTAGTCATGTGACGATTCATGGAAGAAGTTGTCAAACTGCTGAGGTTTTGACCTCTACTAACAGAATCATGACAAATGTTACATATCACATGAGTTGGGCGATCTTTTTCGATGTGAAAAAAGGACCAGGCTAGGCAAGGCTTAGAGGCCATGCGACCTGTTGATCCACCCCGAATAATGCTCATAGGCAGAGTGGTGGCTGAGGATGCAGTTGTAGACGTGCTACCAGTGCTCCGACTCTGTCCAGGAAGGCGCAAGGTAACTTCGTCGTCGGTTGCATCCTCCTCCACCGCCTCTGTTGACCTCCTCGAGTGCCTGACTGGGGGTTGACAGTAGGTGGGATCTAGAACGTCATCATCAATTGTTGTGTTTGCACTCCCCTCCCCCTCAGACCGAGCCTCTTCTTGCCCTGACGGAATATTTAAGTTGTCATCCCAATCGGGTATCTGCGTCTCATCTTCATCAGTATGTTCCTCATTGT
Organism: Anomaloglossus baeobatrachus; assembly: GCF_048569485.1. Lineage (NCBI taxonomy): Eukaryota > Metazoa > Chordata > Amphibia > Anura > Aromobatidae > Anomaloglossus > Anomaloglossus baeobatrachus. Next base: position 668,201,110 of record NC_134353.1, read on the forward strand.
CTATAACCACAGGTGTTACAGTTTGTGACAAAGGGTCAACATTATGCTCAGAAACTTGGTCCTCACGGCCTGAATCTGAGTCACAAAGGTTCTGGGCATCACTGCAGACCATTTCCTGTTCTGTACTCACTGTAGCTTGGGAGCAGACCTCTGATTCCCAGGCTATAGTGTGACTGAACAGCTCTGCAGACTCAGCCATCTCAGTTCCACCATACTGTGCAGGGCTGATGGAGACTTCAGAGCTGGGAGAAAGCAAGTTTGATTGGGATGACAACTCAGAGGACTGGTGTTTTTTGGATGCGGTACTTGAAGTGGCAGAGAGGGCACTTGTTGGACCACTTGAGATCCATTCAAGCATTTTCCTTTTTTGCCCATCATCTACCTTTGTTCCTGTTGTTCGTGTCCGTAACAAAGGGAGCACATCGGATTGTCCACGGTAAGTAGTAGACATCTTACTTTTGCTGGTAGATGGTCTATCTTCAGCAGATGATAATGGAGCTTTGCCACCTTCCCCACGGACAAAACCTTTTTTGCCTTTTCCACCACGCCTCTTCCCCTTTCCACCAGCATCTGTCATTTTGCCACTCATGTTGATTGCGACAAGATTGTGGACTGAAAATGTGGTAGTAAAAATTGAGAGGTGGTGAAGATTGCAGTGGTGGTCTAGCTTTATTAACAGCAGAATAATAAAGAATAAATATCCCTGACAATGCAACTTAGTTATAATTAGTTGGAGTGTGCAACGCAGGCAGACGTGCTGCAAATGTCTTTGCACTAGTGGGACTATAGCAAAGTCCAATAGCCACGTATAGGATGCCACTAGGTACACTGAGTGTTTGCTAGTATAATGGCTTGGTTAGAATGAGTTGTAGTGTGCAACGCAGGCAGACGCGCTCTGCAAATGTCTTTGCACTAGTGGGACTATAGCAAAGTCCAATAGCCACGTATAGGATGCCACTAGGTACACTGAGTGTTTGCTAGTATAATGGCTTGGTTAGAATGAGTTGTAGTGTGCAACGCAGGCAGACGCGCTCTGCAAATGTCTTTGCACTAGTGGGACTATAGCAAAGTCCAATAGCCACGTATAGGATGCCACTAGGTACACTGAGTGTTTGCTAGTATAATGGCTTGGTTAGAATGAGTTGTAGTGTGCAACGCAGGCAGACGCGCTCTGCAAATGTCTTTGCACTAGTGGGACTATAGCAAAGTCCAATAGCCACGTATAGGATGCCACTAGGTACACTGAGTGTTTGCTAGTATAATGGCTTGGTTAGAATGAGTTGTAGTGTGCAACGCAGGCAGACGCGCTCTGCAAATGTCTTTGCACTAGTGGGACTATAGCAAAGTCCAATAGCCACGTATAGGATGCCACTAGGTACACTGAGTGTTTGCTAGTATAATGGCTTGGTTAGAATGAGTTGTAGTGTGCAACGCAGGCAGACGCGCTCTGCAAATGTCTTTGCACTAGTGGGACTATAGCAAAGTCCAATAGCCACGTATAGGATGCCACTAGGTACACTGAGTGTTTGCTAGTATAATGGCTTGGTTAGAATGAGTTGTAGTGTGCAACGCAGGCAGACGCGCTCTGCAAATGTCTTTGCACTAGTGGGACTATAGCAAAGTCCAATAGCCACGTATAGGATGCCACTAGGTACACTGAGTGTTTGCTAGTATAATGGCTTGGTTAGAATGAGTTGTAGTGTGCAACGCAGGCAGACGCGCTCTGCAAATGTCTTTGCACTAGTGGGACTATAGCAAAGTCCAATAGCCACGTATAGGATGCCACTAGGTACACTGAGTGTTTGCTAGTATAATGGCTTGGTTAGAATGAGTTGTAGTGTGCAACGCAGGCAGACGCGCTCTGCAAATGTCTTTGCACTAGTGGGACTATAGCAAAGTCCAATAGCCACGTATAGGATGCCACTAGGTACACTGAGTGTTTGCTAGTATAATGGCTTGGTTAGAATGAGTTGTAGTGTGCAACGCAGGCAGACGCGCTCTGCAAATGTCTTTGCACTAGTGGGACTATAGCAAAGTCCAATAGCCACGTATAGGATGCCACTAGGTACACTGAGTGTTTGCTAGTATAATGGCTTGGTTAGAATGAGTTGTAGTGTGCAACGCAGGCAGACGCGCTCTGCAAATGTCTTTGCACTAGTGGGACTATAGCAAAGTCCAATAGCCACGTATAGGATGCCACTAGGTACACTGAGTGTTTGCTAGTATAATGGCTTGGTTAGAATGAGTTGTAGTGTGCAACGCAGGCAGACGCGCTCTGCAAATGTCTTTGCACTAGTGGGACTATAGCAAAGTCCAATAGCCACGTGTAGGATGCCACTAGGTACACTGAGTGTTTGCTAGTATAATGGCTTGGTTAGAATGAGTTGTAGTGTGCAACGCAGGCAGACGCGCTCTGCAAATGTCTTTGCACTAGTGGGACTATAGCAAAGTCCAATAGCCACGTATAGGATGCCACTAGGTACACTGAGTGTTTGCTAGTATAATGGCTTGGTTAGAATGAGTTGTAGTGTGCAACGCAGGCAGACGCGCTCTGCAAATGTCTTTGCACTAGTGGGACTATAGCAAAGTCCAATAGCCACGTATAGGATGCCACTAGGTACACTGAGTGTTTGCTAGTATAATGGCTTGGTTAGAATGAGTTGTAGTGTGCAACGCAGGCAGACGCGCTCTGCAAATGTCTTTGCACTAGTGGGACTATAGCAAAGTCCAATAGCCACGTATAGGATGCCACTAGGTACACTGAGTGTTTGCTAGTATAATGGCTTGGTTAGAATGAGTTGTAGTGTGCAACGCAGGCAGACGCGCTCTGCAAATGTCTTTGCACTAGTGGGACTATAGCAAAGTCCAATAGCCACGTATAGGATGCCACTAGGTACACTGAGTGTTTGCTAGTATAATGGCTTGGTTAGAATGAGTTGTAGTGTGCAACGCAGGCAGACGCGCTCTGCAAATGTCTTTGCACTAGTGGGACTATAGCAAAGTCCAATAGCCACGTATAGGATGCCACTAGGTACACTGAGTGTTTGCTAGTATAATGGCTTGGTTAGAATGAGTTGTAGTGTGCAACGCAGGCAGACGCGCTCTGCAAATGTCTTTGCACTAGTGGGACTATAGCAAAGTCCAATAGCCACGTATAGGATGCCACTAGGTACACTGAGTGTTTGCTAGTATAATGGCTTGGTTAGAATGAGTTGTAGTGTGCAACGCAGGCAGACGCGCTCTGCAAATGTCTTTGCACTAGTGGGACTATAGCAAAGTCCAATAGCCACGTATAGGATGCCACTAGGTACACTGAGTGTTTGCTAGTATAATGGCTTGGTTAGAATGAGTTGTAGTGTGCAACGCAGGCAGACGCGCTCTGCAAATGTCTTTGCACTAGTGGGACTATAGCAAAGTCCAATAGCCACGTATAGGATGCCACTAGGTACACTGAGTGTTTGCTAGTATAATGGCTTGGTTAGAATGAGTTGTAGTGTGCAACGCAGGCAGACGCGCTCTGCAAATGTCTTTGCACTAGTGGGACTATAGCAAAGTCCAATAGCCACGTATAGGATGCCACTAGGTACACTGAGTGTTTGCTAGTATAATGGCTTGGTTAGAATGAGTTGTAGTGTGCAACGCAGGCAGACGCGCTCTGCAAATGTCTTTGCACTAGTGGGACTATAGCAAAGTCCAATAGCCACGTATAGGATGCCACTAGGTACACTGAGTGTTTGCTAGTATAATGGCTTGGTTAGAATGAGTTGTAGTGTGCAACGCAGGCAGACGCGCTCTGCAAATGTCTTTGCACTAGTGGGACTATAGCAAAGTCCAATAGCCACGTATAGGATGCCACTAGGTACACTGAGTGTTTGCTAGTATAATGGCTTGGTTAGAATGAGTTGTAGTGTGCAACGCAGGCAGACGCGCTCTGCAAATGTCTTTGCACTAGTGGGACTATAGCAAAGTCCAATAGCCACGTATAGGATGCCACTAGGTACACTGAGTGTTTGCTAGTATAATGGCTTGGTTAGAATGAGTTGTAGTGTGCAACGCAGGCAGACGCGCTCTGCAAATGTCTTTGCACTAGTGGGACTATAGCAAAGTCCAATAGCCACGTATAGGATGCCACTAGGTACACTGAGTGTTTGCTAGTATAATGGCTTAGTTATCAGTTGGAGTGTGCAGAGGACAAGAGGGTACAGTGGCAGGATTGTGGTGCTCTGGGTAGAGGAATGGAAGACTGCCTTTCTATTCCCTCCTAATGGTGAAATGCAGGTAGGAAATCCCTGACCTGGGCTACACAGACGCTGTTGCTGTTTGCAGGACCTGTCACCTATGGCTCTCTGACCCTGCCGGTTGGAGCCCTTAAAAGGACTGCTATAAAGTGCTCTCCCTAAGCTGTCTAACGCTGTGTATGCAGCGCATACAGCTGTATCGGCTATAGGACTCAGGAAGACGGAGCTGCGACAGTGATGTCTGACACCAAAGACGCAGAAGGCAGATAATGGCGTCCGTGAAGAAAATGTCCGGTTTTATAATGCAGGGACATGTGACATGCAGATCCTATCACACATGCCGTTGCTTCTCTGGCTCAAAGTCCACTTAGCTGTGTGTGTGTCTGGGATTGGCTGACATGCTGGCCCGCCCCACAAGACGCGCGCGCTTAGGGAAGGAAGACAAGAAAAAAAAAAAAAAAAAATGGCGATCGCCATTATAGAAACAGCAGTGATCTGAAGGCGCTGTTCACGCACACTATACACTGAAATGTGATAATAGTTTGATTCACAGAGTGACTTACACTATTACAGCAGAAACCAAGCTATGATTTAGCTGTTTTTTGGCTGCTAGAACCGTTCTCGAACGTTTCTAGAACTACCGAGCTTTTGCAAAAAGCTCGAGTTCTAGTTCGATCTAGAACATGCCCCAAAATCACTCGAGCCGCGAACTGGAGAACCACGAACCACGAACCGCGCTCAACTCTAGTAATAACACCTTCCTGATACATGAAAATATAATGTTTGTGTTTTGAACATGTATAATGTCTATACACAAATCTTAGTATAACACAACCATATCTCAGGTACAGAGATAAGGAACATTTCTTCTCCTTATCCTGGGTTTTGTAAAGTGAGGAATCCCCTCTTATCTTTCATAGAAGAGATTTGATATCAGCGGTGTAATTATCAATGCCGCAAAGACATGAGACTGATCACTGTATTTCTTCTAATCTATGGACCAAATGCCCACTGCATTTACATTAGACTGTGTACGGACTGCCACAGCATTTATGCTAGGTGTGGACTGACAGACCAAAGTATTTATTTCAATATGTGGACTCATGGCCACTGCATTTAAGCTGGACTGTGGAATGACTGACCACAGCATTTACACTAGCTATGTACTAACTGAACAGTATTTATACCATGCTTTCACAGTATTTATACCAGAATGTGGACTTACAGTCCACAGCATTTACGCCAGACTGTCAACCGACTGACAAACGTAATTACGCTTAGTGTGTGCTGACTGAGCACAGTATTTATATCAGCCGTTGGGTTATCTAACCACAGCATTTACACTAGTCTGTAAACTAATTGGCCACAGAAGTCAAACTCGTTTGTGGACTGACTGACCATAACATTTACTGTAGACTGTAATCTGTCTGACTACAGCTTTTATAATACACTGTAGGCTAAGTGACCACATTCGTCATTCCTGAGATAGGTATTTTTGGCCCTAGTGTGTTATACATTTTGGTGTGTATAGCTTGTAGCAGGAGCATATTATCACGCTTTTGACTTTTTTGCAGGTGACTGACGCCTATTGAAATAGTGGAACGGCAAACGTTTCCTTGTGAACTCCAAGGAGAGAATGAGTAAAACCACACAACAGGTAATTAATTTTTATATTAATTACTGATAATTGTCTGTCTAGTCTAGGCATAAGTTCTAGAGCTGTAGAGGTGTAATAACACCTTCCTGGTACATGAAAATATAAAGTTTGTGTTTTGAACATGTATAACGTCTATACACAAATCTTAGTATAACACAACCATATTTCAGGTACAGAGATAAGGAACATTTCTTCTCCTTATCCTGGGTTTTGTAAAGTGAGGAATCCCCTCTTATCTTTCATAGAAGAGATTTGATATCAGCGGTGTAATTATCAATGCCTCAAAGACAAGAGACTGATCACTGTATTTCTTCTAATCTATGGACCAAATGCCCACTGCATTTACATTAGACTGTGTACGGACTGCCACAGCATTAATGCTAGGTGTGGACTGACAGACCAAAGTATTTATTTCAAAATGTGGACTCATGGCCACTGCATTTAAGCTGGACTGTGGAATGACTGACCACAGTATTTACACTAGCTATGTACTGACTAAACAGTATTTATACCATGCTTTCACAGTATTTATACCAGAATGTGGACTTACAGTCCACAGCATTTACGCCAGACTGTCAACCGACTGACAAACGTTATTACGCTTAGTGTGTGCTGACTGACAACAGTATTTATACCAGCCTGTGGGTTATCTAACCACAGCATTTATACTAGTCTGTAAACTAATTGGCCACAGCAGTCAAACTCGTTTGTGGACTGACTGACCATAACATTTACTGTAGACTGTAATCTGTCTGACTACAGCTTTTACAATACACTGTAGGCTGAGTGACCACAGTCGTCATTCCTGAGATAGGTATTTTTGGCCCTAGTGTGTTATACATTTTGGTGTGTATAGCTTGTAGCAGGAACATATTATCACGCTTTTGACTTTTTTTGCAGGTGACTGACGCCTATTGAAATAGTGGAACGGCAAACGTTTCCTTGTGAACTCCAAGGAGATAATGAGAAAAACCACACAACAGGTAATTAATTTTTATATTAATTACTGATAATTGTCTGTCTAGTCTAGGCATAAGTTCTAGACCTGTAGAGGTGTAATAACACCTTCCTGATACATGAAAATATAATGTTTGTGTTTTGAACATGTATAATGTCTATACACAAATCTTAGTATAACACAACCATATCTCAGGTACAGAGATAAGGAACATTTCTTCTCCTTATCCTGGGTTTTGTAAAGTGAGGAATCCCCTCTTATCTTTCATAGAAGAGATTTGATATCAGCGGTGTAATTATCAATGCCGCAAAGACATGAGACTGATCACTGTATTTCTTCTAATCTATGGACCAAATGCCCACTGCATTTACATTAGACTGTGTACGGACTGCCACAGCATTTATGCTAGGTGTGGACTGACAGACCAAAGTATTTATTTCAATATGTGAACTCATGGCCACTGCATTTAAGCTGGACTGTGGAATGACTGACCACAGCATTTACACTAGCTATGTACTGACTGAACAGTATTTATACCATGCTTTCACAGTATTTATACCAGAATGTGGACTTACAGTCCACAGCATTTACGCCAGACTGTCAACCGACTGACAAACGTAATTATGCTTAGTGTGTGCTGACTGAGCACAGTATTTATATCAGCCGTTGGGTTATCTAACCACAGCATTTACACTAGTCTGTAAACTAATTGGCCACAGAAGTCAAACTCGTTTGTGGACTGACTGACCATAACATTTACTGTAGACTGTAATCTGTCTGACTACAGCTTTTATAATACACTGTAGGCTAAGTGACCACATTCGTCATTCCTGAGATAGGTATTTTTGGCCCTAGTGTGTTATACATTTTGGTGTGTATAGCTTGTAGCAGGAGCATATTATCACGCTTTTGACTTTTTTGCAGGTGACTGACGCCTATTGAAATAGTGGAACGGCAAACGTTTCCTTGTGAACTCCAAGGAGAGAATGAAAAAACCACACAACAGGTAATTATTTTTTATATTAATTACTGATAATTGTCTGTCTAGTCTAGGCATAAGTTCTAGACCTGTAGAGGTGTAATAACACCTTCCTGATACATGAAAATATAATGTTTGTGTTTTGAACATGTATAACGTCTATACACTATCTAAGGTACAGAGATAAGGAACATTTCTTCTCCTTATCCTGGGTTTTGTAAAGTGAGGAATCCCCTCTTATCTTTCATAGAAGAGATTTGATATCAGCGGTGTAATTATCAATGCCGCAAAGACAAGAGACTGATCACTGTATTTCTTCTAATCTATGGACCAAATGCCCACTGCATTTACATTAGACTGTGTATGGACTGCCACAGCATTTATGCTAGGTGTGGACTGACAGACCAAAGTATTTATTTCAAAATGTTGACTCATGGCCACTGCATTTAAGCTGGACTGCGGAATGACTGACCACAGCATGTACACTAGCTATGTACTGACTGAACAGTATTTATACCATGCTTTCACAGTATTTATACCAGAATGTGGACTTACAGTCCACAGCATTTACGCCAGACTGTCAACCGACTGACAAACGTAATTACGCTTAGTGTGTGCTGACTGACCACAGTATTTATACCAGCCTGTGGGTTATCTAACCACAGCATTTATACTAGTCTGTAAACTAATTGGCCACAGAAGTCAAACTCGTTTGTGGACTGACCATAACATTTACTGTAGACTGTAATCTGTCTGACTACAGCTTTTACAATACACTGTAGGCTGAGTGACCACAGTCGTCATTCCTGAGATAGGTATTTTTGGCCCTAGTGTGTTATACATTTTGGTGTGTATAGCTTGTAGCAGGAGCATATTATCACGCTTTTGACTTTTTTGCAGGTGACTGACGCCTATTGAAATAGTGGAACGGCAAACGTTTCCTTTTGAACTCCAAGGAGAGAATGAGTAAAACCACACAACAGGTAATTAATTTTTATATTAATTACTGATAATTGTCTGTCTAGTCTAGGCATAAGTTCTAGAGCTGTAGAGGTGTAATAACACCTTCCTGGTACATGAAAATATAAAGTTTGTGTTTTGAACATGTATAACGTCTATACACAAATCTTAGTATAACACAACCATATCTCAGGTACAGAGATAAGGAACATTTCTTCTCCTTATCCTGGGTTTTGTAAAGTGAGGAATCCCCTCTTATCTTTCATAGAAGAGATTTGATATCAGCGGTGTAATTATCAATGCCGCAAAGACAAGAGACTGATCACTGTATTTCTTCTAATCTATGGACCAAATGCCCACTGCATTTACATTAGACTGTGTACGGACTGCCACAGCATTTATGCTAGGTGTGGACTGACAGACCAAAGTATTTATTTCAAAATGTGGACTCATGGCCACTGCATTTAAGCTGGACTGTGGAATGACTGACCACAGCATTTACACTAGCTATGTACTGACTGAACAGTATTTATACCATGCTTTCACAGTACTTATACCAGAATGTGGACTTACAGTCCACAGCATTTACGCCAGACTGTCAACGAACTGACAAACGTTATTACGCTTAGTGTGTGCTGACTGACAACAGTATTTATACCAGCCTGTGGGTTATCTAACCACAGCATTTACACTAGTCTGTAAACTAATTGGCCACAGCAGTCAAACTCGTTTGTGGACTGACTGACCATAACATTTACTGTAGACTGTAATCTGTCTGACTACAGCTTTTACAATACACTGTAGGCTGAGTGACCACAGTCGTCATTCCTGAGATAGGTATTTTTGGCCCTAGTGTGTTATACATTTTGGTGTGTATAGCTTGTAGCAGGAACATATTATCACGCTTTTGACTTTTTTTGCAGGTGACTGACGCCTATTGAAATAGTGGAACGGCAAACGTTTCCTTGTGAACTCCAAGGAGATAATGAGAAAAACCACACAACAGGTAATTAATTTTTATATTAATTACTGATAATTGTCTGTCTAGTCTAGGCATAAGTTCTAGACCTGTAGAGGTGTAATAACACCTTCCTGATACATGAAAATATAATGTTTGTGTTTTGAACATGTATAATGTCTATACACAAATCTTAGTATAACACAACCATATCTCAGGTACAGAGATAAGGAACATTTCTTCTCCTTATCCTGGGTTTTGTAAAGTGAGGAATCCCCTCTTATCTTTCATAGAAGAGATTTGATATCAGCGGTGTAATTATCAATGCCACAAAGACATGAGACTGATCACTGTATTTCTTCTAATCTATGGAACAAATGCCCACTGCATTTACATTAGACTGTGTACGGACTGCCACAGCATTTATGCTAGGTGTGGACTGACAGACCAAAGTATTTATTTCAATATGTGAACTCATGGCCACTGCATTTAAGCTGGGCTGTGGAATGACTGACCACAGCATTTACACTAGCTATGTACTGACTGAACAGTATTTATACCATGCTTTCACAGTATTTATACCAGAATGTGGACTTACAGTCCACAGCATTTACGCCAGACTGTCAACCGACTGACAAACGTAATTACGCTTAGTGTGTGCTGACTGAGCACAGTATTTATATCAGCCGTTGGGTTATCTAACCACAGCATTTACACTAGTCTGTAAACTAATTGGCCACAGAAGTCAAACTCGTTTGTGGACTGACTGACCATAACATTTACTGTAGACTGTAATCTGTCTGACTACAGCTTTTATAATACACTGTAGGCTAAGTGACCACATTCGTCATTCCTGAGATAGGTATTTTTGGCCCTAGTGTGTTATACATTTTGGTGTGTATAGCTTGTAGCAGGAGCATATTATCACACTTTTGACTTTTTTGCAGGTGACTGACGCCTATTGAAATAGTGGAACGGCAAACGTTTCCTTGTGAACTCCAAGGAGAGAATGAAAAAACCACACAACAGGTAATTAATTTTTATATTAATTACTGATAATTGTCTGTCTAGTCTAGGCATAAGTTCTAGACCTGTAGAGGTGTAATAACACCTTCCTGATACATGAAAATATAATGTTTGTGTTTTGAACATGTATAACGTCTATACACAAATCTAAGTATAACACAACCATATCTAAGGTACAGAGATAAGGAACATTTCTTCTCCTTATCCTGGGTTTTGTAAAGTGAGGAATCCCCTCTTATCTTTCATAGAAGAGATTTGATATCAGCGGTGTAATTATCAATGCCGCAAAGACAAGAGACTGATCACTGTATTTCTTCTAATCTATGGACCAAATGCCCACTGCATTTACATTAGACTGTGTATGGACTGCCACAGCATTTATGCTAGGTGTGGACTGACAGACCAAAGTATTTATTTCAAAATGTGGACTCATGGCCACTGCATTTAAGCTGGACTGCGGAATGACTGACCACAGCATGTACACTAGCTATGTACTGACTGAACAGTATTTATACCATGCTTTCACAGTATTTATACCAGAATGTGGACTTACAGTCCACAGCATTTACGCCAGACTGTCAACCGACTGACAAACGTAATTACGCTTAGTGTGTGCTGACTGACCACAGTATTTATACCAGCCTGTGGGTTATCTAACCACAGCATTTATACTAGTCTGTAAACTAATTGGCCACAGAAGTCAAACTCGTTTGTGGACTGACCATAACATTTACTATAGACTGTAATCTGTCTGACTACAGCTTTTACAATACACTGTAGGCTAAGTGACCACATTCGTCATTCCTGAGATAGGTATTTTTGGCCCTAGTGTGTTATACATTTTGGTGTGTATAGCTTGTAGCAGGAGCATATTATCACACTTTTGACTTTTTTGCAGGTGACTGACGCCTATTGAAATAGTGGAACGGCAAACGTTTCCTTGTGAACTCCAAGGAGAGAATGAAAAAACCACACAACAGGTAATTAATTTTTATATTAATTACTGATAATTGTCTGTCTAGTCTAGGCATAAGTTCTAGAGCTGTAGAGGTGTAATAACACCTTCCTGGTACATGAAAATATAAAGTTTGTGTTTTGAACATGTATAACGTCTATACACAAATCTTAGTATAACACAACCATATTTCAGGTACAGAGATAAGGAACATTTCTTCTCCTTATTTTGGGTTTTGTAAAGTGAGGAATCCCCTCTTATCTTTCATAGAAGAGATTTGATATCAGCGGTGTAATTATCAATGCTGCAAAGACAAGAGACTGATCACTGTATTTCTTCTAATCTATGGACCAAATGCCCACTGCATTTACATTAGACTGTGTACGGACTGCCACAGCATTTATGCTAGGTGTGGACTGACAGACCAAAGTATTTATTTCAAAATGTGGACTCATGGCCACTGCATTTAAGCTGGACTGTGGAATGACTGACCACAGCATTTACACTAGCTATGTACTGACTGAACAGTATTTATACCATGGTTTCACAGTATTTATACCAGAATGTGGACTTACAGTCCACAGCATTTACGCCAGACTGTCAACCGACTGACAAACGTTATTACGCTTAGGGGCACTTTGCACACTGCGACATCGCAGGTGCGATGTCGGTGGGGTCAAATTGAAAATGACGCACTTCCGGCATCGCATGCGACATCGCAGTGTGTAAAGGCTGGATGATACGATTAACGAGCGCAAAAGCGTCGTAATCGTATCATCGGTACAGCGTCGGCGTAATCCATAATTACGCTGACGCAATGGTCCGATGTTGTTCCTCGCTCCTGCGGCAGCACACATCGCTGTGTGTGAAGTCGCAGGAGCGAGGAACGTCTCCTACCGGCCTCACTGCGGCTTCCGTAGGATATGCGGAAGGAAGGAGGTGGGCAGGATGTTTACATCCTGCTCATCTCCGCCCCTTCGCTCTGATTGGCCGCCTGCCGTGTGACGTCGCAGTGACGCCGCACGACCCGCCCCCTTAACAAGGAGGCGGGTCGCCGGCCACAGGGACGTCGCACGGCAGGTGAGTGTGTGTGTGAAGCTGGCGTAGCGATAACTTTCGCTACGCCAGCTATCACCACATATCGCTGCTGCGACGGGGGCGGGCACTATCGCACTCGGCATCGCAGCATCGGCCTGCGATGTCGTAGTGTGCAAAGCCCGCCTTAGTGTGTGCTGACTGACAACAGTATTTATACCAGCCTGTGGGTTATCTAACCACAGCATTTATACTAGTCTGTAAACTAATTGGCCACAGCAGTCAAACTCGTTTGTGGACTGACTGACCATAACATTTACTGTAGACTGTAATCTGTCTGACTACAGCTTTTACAATACACTGTAGGCTGAGTGACCACAGTCGTCATTCCTGAGATAGGTATTTTTGGCCCTAGTGTGTTATACATTTTGGTGTGTATAGCTTGTAGCAGGAACATATTATCACGCTTTTGACTTTTTTTGCAGGTGACTGACGCCTATTGAAATAGTGGAACGGCAAACGTTTCCTTGTGAACTCCAAGGAGATAATGAGAAAAACCACACAACAGGTAATTAATTTTTATATTAATTACTGATAATTGTCTGTCTAGTCTAGGCATACGTTCTAGACCTGTAGAGGTGTAATAACACCTTCCTGATACATGAAAATATAATGTTTGTGTTTTGAACATGTATAATGTCTATACACAAATCTTAGTATAACACAACCATATCTCAGGTACAGAGATAAGGAACATTTCTTCTCCTTATCCTGGGTTTTGTAAAGTGAGGAATCCCCTCTTATCTTTCATAGAAGAGATTTGATATCAGCGGTGTAATTATCAATGCCGCAAAGACATGAGACTGATCACTGTATTTCTTCTAATCTATGGACCAAATGCCCACTGCATTTACATTAGACTGTGTACGGACTGCCACAGCATTTATGCTAGGTGTGGACTGACAGACCAAAGTATTTATTTCAAAATGTGGACTCATGGCCACTGCATTTAGGCTGGACTGCGGAATGACTGACCACAGCATGTACACTAGCTATGTACTGACTGAACAGTATTTATACCATGCTTTCACAGTATTTATACCAGTATGTGGACTTACAGTCCACAGCATTTACGCCAGACTGTCAACCGACTGACAAACGTAATTACGCTTAGTGTGTGCTGACTGACCACAGTATTTATACCAGCCTGTGGGTTATCTAACCACAGCATTTATACTAGTCTGTAAACTAATTGGCCACAGAAGTCAAACTCGTTTGTGGACTGACCATAACATTTACTATAGACTGTAATCTGTCTGACTACAGCTTTTACAATACACTGTAGGCTAAGTGACCACATTCGTCATTCCTGAGATAGGTATTTTTGGCCCTAGTGTGTTATACATTTTGGTGTGTATAGCTTGTAGCAGGAGCATATTATCACACTTTTGACTTTTTTGCAGGTGACTGACGCCTATTGAAATAGTGGAACGGCAAACGTTTCCTTGTGAACTCCAAGGAGAGAATGAAAAAACCACACAACAGGTAATTAATTTTTATATTAATTACTGATAATTGTCTGTCTAGTCTAGGCATAAGTTCTAGAGCTGTAGAGGTGTAATAACACCTTCCTGGTACATGAAAATATAAAGTTTGTGTTTTGAACATGTATAACGTCTATACACAAATCTTAGTATAACACAACCATATTTCAGGTACAGAGATAAGGAACATTTCTTCTCCTTATTTTGGGTTTTGTAAAGTGAGGAATCCCCTCTTATCTTTCATAGAAGAGATTTGATATCAGCGGTGTAATTATCAATGCTGCAAAGACAAGAGACTGATCACTGTATTTCTTCTAATCTATGGACCAAATGCCCACTGCATTTACATTAGACTGTGTACGGACTGCCACAGCATTTATGCTAGGTGTGGACTGACAGACCAAAGTATTTATTTCAAAATGTGGACTCATGGCCACTGCATTTAAGCTGGACTGTGGAATGACTGACCACAGCATTTACACTAGCTATGTACTAACTGAACAGTATTTATACCATGGTTTCACAGTATTTATACCAGAATGTGGACTTACAGTCCACAGCATTTACGCCAGACTGTCAACCGACTGACAAACGTTATTACGCTTAGGGGCACTTTGCACACTGCGACATCGCAGGTGCGATGTCGGTGGGGTCAAATTGAAAATGACGCACTTCCGGCATCGCATGCGACATCGCAGTGTGTAAAGGCTGGATGATACGATTAACGAGCGCAAAAGCGTCGTAATCGTATCATCGGAACAGCGTCGGCGTAATCCATAATTACGCTGACGCAATGGTCCGATGTTGTTCCTCGCTCCTGCGGCAGCACACATCGCTGTGTGTGAAGTCGCAGGAGCGAGGAACGTCTCCTACCGGCCTCACTGCGGCTTCCGTAGGATATGCGGAAGGAAGGAGGTGGGCAGGATGTTTACATCCTGCTCATCTCCGCCCCTCCGCTCTGATTGGCCGCCTGCCGTGTGACGTCGCAGTGACGCCGCACGACCCGCCCCCTTAACAAGGAGGCGGGTCGCCGGCCACAGGGACGTCGCACGGCAGGTGAGTGTGTGTGTGAAGCTGGCGTAGCGATAACTTTCGCTACGCCAGCTATCACCACATATCGCTGCTGCGACGGGGGCGGGCACTATCGCACTCGGCATCGCAGCATCGGCCTGCGATGTCGTAGTGTGCAAAGCCCGCCTTAGTGTGTGCTGACTGACAACAGTATTTATACCAGCCTGTGGGTTATCTAACCACAGCATTTATACTAGTCTGTAAACTAATTGGCCACAGCAGTTAAACTCGTTTGTGGTCTGACTGACCATAACATTTACTGTAGACTGTAATCTGTCTGACTACAGCTTTTACAATACACTGTAGGCTGAGTGACCACAGTCGTCATTCCTGAGATAGGTATTTTTGGCCCTAGTGTGTTATACATTTTGGTGTGTATAGCTTGTAGCAGGAACATATTATCACGCTTTTGACTTTTTTTTGCAGGTGACTGACGCCTATTGAAATAGTGGAACGGCAAACGTTTCCTTGTGAACTCCAAGGAGATAATGAGAAAAACCACACAACAGGCAATTAATTTTTATATTAATTACTGATAATTGTCTGTCTAGTCTAGGCATAAGTTCTAGACCTGTAGAGGTGTAATAACACCTTCCTGATACATGAAAATATAATGTTTGTGTTTTGAACATGTATAACGTCTATACACAAATCTAAGTTAAACACAACCATATCTAAGGTACAGAGATAAGGAACATTTCTTCTCCTTATCCTGGGTTTTGTAAAGTGAGGAATCCCCTCTTATCTTTCATAGAAGAGATTTGATATCAGCGGTGTAATTATCAATGCTGCAAAGACAAGAGACTGATCACTGTATTTCTTCTAATCTATGGACCAAATGCCCACTGCATTTTCATTAGACTGTGTATGGACTGCCACAGCATTTATGCTAGGTGTGGACTGACAGACCAAAGTATTTATTTCAAAATGTGGACTCATGGCCACTGCATTTAAGCTGGACTGTGGAATGACTGACCACAGCATTTACACTAGCTATGTACTGACTGAACAGTATTTATACCATGCTTTCACAGTATTTATACCAGAATGTGGACTTACAGTCCACAGCATTTACGCCAGACTGTCAACCGACTGACAAACGTAATTACGCTTAGTGTGTGCTGACTGACCACAGTATTTATACCAGCCTGTGGGTTATCTAACCACAGCATTTATACTAGTCTGTAAACTAATTGGCCACAGAAGTCAAACTCGTTTGTGGACTGACCATAACATTTACTGTAGACTGTAATCTGTCTGACTACAGCTTTTACAATACACTGTAGGCTAAGTGACCACATTCGTCATTCCTGAGATAGGTATTTTTGGCCCTAGTGTGTTATACATTTTGGTGTGTATAGCTTGTAGCAGGAGCATATTATCACGCTTTTGACTTTTTTGCAGGTGACTGACGCCTATTGAAATAGTGGAACGGCAAACGTTTCCTTGTGAACTCCAAGGAGAGAATGAGTAAAACCACACAACAGGTAATTAATTTTTATATTAATTACTGATAATTGTCTGTCTAGTCTAGGCATAAGTTCTAGAGCTGTAGAGGTGTAATAACACCTTCCTGGTACATGAAAATATAAAGTTTGTGTTTTGAACATGTATAACGTCTATACACAAATCTTAGTATAACACAACCATATCTCAGGTACAGAGATAAGGAACATTTCTTCTCCTTAAGGTCCAGTCACACTAAGCAACTTACCAGCGATCCCAACAACGATAGGGATCGCTGGTAAGTTGCTAGTAGGTTGCTGGTGAGCTGTCACACTGCGACGCTCCAGCGATCCCACCAGCAACCTGACCTGGCAGGGATCGCTGGAGCGTGGCTACACGAGTTGCTGGTGAGCTCACCAGCAACCAGTGACCAGCCCCCAGTCTCCTAGTTACAGCACACATCAGGTTAATTAACCCGATGTGTGCTGCAGCTAAATGTGCACAGAGCAGGGAGCAGCGCACAATGCTTAGCGCTGGCTCCTTGCTCTCCTAGTTACAGCACACATCGGGTTAATTACCCGATGTGTGCTGCAGCTACATGTGCACAGAGCAGGGAGCAGCGCACAATGCTTAGTGCTGGCTCCTTGCTCTCCTAGTTACAGCACACATCGGGTTAATTACCTGATGTGTGCTGCAGCTACATGTGCACACAGCAGGAGCCGGCACTGACAGTGAGAGCGGAGGAGGCTGGTATCAAAGGTAAATAACGGGTAACCAAGGACAGGGCTTCTTGGTTACCCGATGTTTACATTGGTTACCAGCCTCAGCAGAAGCTGGCTCCCTGCTCACTGCACATTAGTTGTTGCTGTCTCGCTGTCACACACAGCGATCTGTGCTTCACAGCGGGACAGCAACAACTAAAAAATGGCCCAGGACATTCAGCAACAACCAACGACCTCACAGCAGGGGCCAGGTTGTTGCTGGATGTCACACACAGCAACATCGCTAGCAACGTCACAAAAGTTGTTCGTTACCAGCGATGTTGCTAGCGATGTTGCTTAGTGTGACGGGGCCTTAAGTATACAGGTAATAAAAAAGTGATCATCAGTGACATACACAGGAGCTCTGTATATAGTGTAAAGTGTAAATGCACATGTAATACAGTGATCACCGCTGACATACACAAGAGTTTTGTATATAGTATACTGGTAATACAATGAGCACCAGTGACATACACAAGAGCTCTGTATATAGTGTATAGTGTACAGGTAATACAGTTATCACTGGTGACATTATACACAGGAGCTCTGTATATAGTGTCAGTGTACTGGTAATACAGTGATCATAGTTTATGTTATACACAGGACCTCTGTATATAGTGCATGATGTACAACCTTCCTGTAAAAATGTCCCCATCATGACCTCTTCCTGTAATGTCCATTATCTTTACCCCTTTATGTCATGTCCCCATCCTGTAATAATGTTCTCCACCCTTGTCCCCTTCCTGTAATGATGTCACATATCCTGGTCACCTTCCTGTAATGTCCCCCATTCTGACCCCTTTAGATAATAATTTATCATATGCTGGTCTATGTACCCCATCCTGGTTCCCGATTTCTCCTATTCTGGGCCTTTATATCTTCAGTCCTTGTCCTTTATGTCCCCCATCCGGGTCACCCTATGCCCCCCATTTTGTACCCGTATGTCCCCAATCCTGAGATGTCCGTCATCCTGGGCCCGTATATCCCTCATCCTGGGCCCATTTATCTCCCATCTGGAACCCTTATGTCACTCATACTGGGCCCTTTTGTCACACATCATGGACCTATATGTAACCCATCCTGAGCCCTTATGTGCCCAAATCTAGTTCATTATGTCACCCATTCTCGGCCCATATAGCGCCCATCCTGGGCGCTTATGTCACCTATCCTGGGCGCTTATGTCACCCATGCTGGGTTTGTATATCCCCCAGTTTGTGCCCTTATGTCCCTCATCCTGGGCCTATATGTCCCTTATCCTGGACCCATATTGTGCCCCCTTTTCTGTCATCCTGGGCTTTTTAGTCACCCATCCTGGGCTCTTTTGTTCCCTATCCTGAGACCATATATCCCCTATCCTGTGTATTTTTGTCCCAATCCCAATCCTGGGCCCGTATGTCACCGATTTTGACCCGTATATCCCCCATTCTGAGCAATTATCTCCCTCATCCTGAGCATGTATGGCCCCCATCCTGGGCATGTATTACCCCCATCCTGGGCCCTTATGTCCCCATCCTGGGCTTGAACATCCCTCATGCTGGGCCTGTATATCCCTCATGCTGAGCCCATAATTCCCATATCCTTGGTCTTTATGTCCCCCATCCTGGGACTGTACAGTATGTCACCCATGCTGGGCCTGCCATATGTCACCTACCCTAGGTAGATAGAGTACAGACCAAAAGTTTGGACACACCTTCTCATTCAAAGAATTTTCTTTATTTTCATGAATGTGAAAATTGTAGATTCACATTGAAGGCATCAAAACTATGAATTAACACATGTGGAATTAAATACTTAACAAAAAAGTGTGAAACAACTGAAAATATGTCTTATATTCTATGTTCTTCAAAGAAACTACCTTTTGCTTTGATTATTGCTTTGCCCACTCTTGGCATTCTCTTGGTGAGCTTAAAGAGGTAGTCACCGGAAATGGTCTTCCACCAGTCTTGAAGGAGTTCCCAGAGATGCGTAGCACTTGTTGGCCCTTTTGCCTTCACTCTGCGGTCCAGCTCACCCCACACCATCTCGATTGGGTTCAGGTCTGGTGACTGTGGAGGCCAGGTCATCTGGCGTAGCACCCCATCACTCTCCTTCTTCGTCAAATAGCCCTTACATAGCATGGAGGTGTGTTTGCGGTCATTGTCCTGTTGAAAAATAAATGATGGTCCAACTAAACGCAAACCGGATGGAATAGCATGCCGCTGCAAGATGCTGTGGTAGCCATGCTGGTTCAGTATGCCTTCAATTTTGAAAAAATCCCCAACAGTGTCACCAGCACAGATTTCAACTGGCCTAATGTCCATTCCTTGTGTTCTTTAGCCGAAACAAGTCTCTTTTGCTTGTTGCCTGTCCTTAGCAGTGGTTCCCTAGCATTTATTTTACCATGAAGACCTGCTGCACAAAGTCTCCTCTTAACAGTTGTTCTAGAGGTGTGTTTGCTGCTAGAACTCTGTGTGGCATTGACCTGGTCTTTAATCTGAGCTGCTGTTAACCTGTGATTTCTGAGGCTGGTGACAAGGATAAACTTCTCCTCCGCAGCAGAAGTGACTCTTGGTCCTCCTTTCCTGGGGCGGTCCTCATGTAAGCCAGTTTCTTTGTAGCATTTGATGGTTTTTGCCACTGCACTTGGGGACACTTTCGAAGTTTTCCTAATTTTTCGGACTGACTAACCTTCATTTCTTAAAGTAATGATGGCCACTCGTTTTTCTTTACTTAGCTGCTTTTTCCTTGCCATAATACAAATTCTAACAGTCTATTCAGTAGGACTATCAGCTGTGTATCCACCAGATTTCTGCACAACACAAATGATGGTCCCAACCCCATTTATAAGGCAAGAAATCCCACTTATTAAACCTGACAGGGCACACCTGTGAAGTGAAAACCATTTCCGGTGACTATCTCTTGAAGCTCATCAAGAGAATGCCAAGAGTGTGCAAATCAGTAATCAAAGCAAAAGGTGGCTACTTTGAAGAACCTAGAATATAAGACATATTTTCAGTTGTTTCACACTTTTTTGTTAAGTATTTCATTCCACATGTGTTAATTCATAGTTTTGATGCCTTTAATGTGAATCTACAATTTTCAGAGTCATGAAAATAAAAAAAACTCTTTGAATGAGAAGGTGTGTCCAAACTTTTGGTCTGTACTGTATGTGACATGCTTTATGCATGTTAAATTGAAACTGGCGGCCCCCAAGCCTTCAGTACCAGAGTGTGAGAGGAAACATAGCCCACCTACATACATTATAAGCCCCAACATAGCTCCCCATATACAGCATGAGTCCTTACATAAACCGTATCTACAGGTACACATCCCATACACATCCCAATCAATTCTGTATTGCCAGCATCGGAGCTCCATTTAAGTGCTCTCCTTGGAAATCTGCACTGTCAAAACCTTATAACAAGTACAATCTGGCCATAGGTCTCCCCAGTGTCTTAGGCCCCGGGCACATGTGTCGCGGGCGGAGGAGGGGACGCCGCGCTCCCCCACTGCTCGGGTCCGGCTGCCGCTGCTGCTGCTGCGGCCTCTGCTGCTCGGTGGCTCGAGCAATGGGCCGGATCCCGGGGACTCGAGCGGCGCTCCTCGCCCGTGAGTGAAAGGGGATTGGTTTTTGGGATAGTTTATTGTCCGTGACGCCACCCACGGTTGTGGTGATTTGTTGACACCACCGCTGCTCTTTATGGGGTTCCCGGGAGTGATGGTATGGAGCAGCTAGATGTTAGTCCTCCCCTCCGTGGGTAGGGGGTTGGTTGTCCCGGGGCCCAGTGGTGAGGTGGGTGATGCAGGGCTTGGTGGGGTGCAGGGACGCGGGGGCAGCGCTGTGCCTCACGGCACTGTGGTACTCACTCAGCCTGAGACGATGACACAGTTCTCGGTAAAACACACGGCTGGAAAGACGGTTCCCACGGACGGCTGCACTTGCTATTCCCGAGTAGGTGACGGTGACGGTCCCTTTTCCTGCACCTAAGATGATGATGGTTTCGATGGGTTCCCACCGGTAACCCGCTCCCCGGCTTCAATCTGGGCCGGAGGAGCCCCTTCTTGCCCGCAGGCGCTGGCCCTGAGAAACTGGTGCCCTGGCGGTGGCGGTGTCTCTCTGTAACGGTTGGACCTTTGCCTTCAATCGGGACTTGCTTGTTGGGAGACCCAGAGGTCCCCTTCACTAATGGATTTGGCAAATTCACGGCGACTCCTAGCCTTGCCGGGATCCGAAAGGCCCCTGCCACTGGTGCTGACTGCTCTTCGTATACCGCTCCGGTACCGCCGGGCCACCACCCGTCCGCGGTCCTTCCAGCAACCTCCAAGCAGTCACCCCTGCAGATAGTCACCGCCGTCTGCTGACCTTGCTGTCTCTTAGTCCGGGGCACACACCCGGACCAACTTCAGGCTGTCTTAACTGTCACTTTTTCTGTTACTTCAGCTTCTCTCCTTTGCTCCTCTACCACTTCACCTCCTTCTACTTCCTCCTCCCTAACTTCACTTGCTTCCTCTCACTTTCACTTCCAAACTCTAACTTGACTCCTTCTCAGACCCTATTCTGACTTCAACTGCCTGGTTCTCCCGCCTCCAGGGCTGTCAACTGCCTGGCCCACCCCCTGGTGTGGACATCAGTCCCTGGAGGAAGGCAACAAGGATTTTAGTGTAGCATTGATGTACCTAACTGGGGTGTAGGGTGTGGTGGTGTTATGACCTGTGACCCCTGGCTTGCCCAGGGCGTCACACATGCCCAGAGTGCCCTCATTGTATTTTGTCTATGTTTATAATAATATCTAGAATATTTTGAGAAAAAATCCTCCATGATTTCTGAAAAAAAGGGGTTGCCTCATATCAAGGAAATATTTTTCCATCAACATATCTGTATGAGAACATGGTTCTTGAAGAATGGATGCAAGTTTAAATTATAGTATGATGTGATACAGTTTTAGAATACTTCACTTTTACTGAAATACAAAATGCTTCCAATGTAAAGTGGTACATAGCATATATACATTTGGATATTTATAGCTTTAAATAGTTTTTGGGACGGATATAAAGAGAAAAATACACTTGGATCTAATATTCCAACATGTACCTTGAAGCATACTGGAAGATTAGAAGGTCCAGTAGAATCTTACCCTTTACTCTGATTTGGCATAATTATCTTTCACCAGAGTTAAAGAAATTGGATAAGTTACAAACCTGGAGAAATAAAGGTTGTCTAATTGGTTAACATTTTAAAACAGAGAAAATGAATTCCTTTTTCGGATATCCAATTTAAATTCAATCTATCATATGGAGAATGGTATTCCTACACCCAGCTTAGACATGCCCTCTAACAGTCCTCAAATGGACAACTCCTTATAGACATCAGTAAGGTTTATGAATTATTGGAGAGATCTGTTGAAACACCAAAGATTACAACCCCTGCAAAAATTATAAAATCACCTGGCTCTGAGGATGTTTATTCAGTTGTTTACTTTTGTTTAAAAAAGCAGATCACAGACATGGCACAAAACTAAAGTCATTTCAAATGGCAACTTTAATAAAGACTAAAACAATCCTGAAAACCTAATGTGCTAGCCAGTAACGGTTACTTTCAAAACCAAAGGGGGGAAATTATGGAATCACTCAATTCTGAGGTAAAAATTATGGAATCATGAAAAATAAACAAACAAAGGAACACTCCAATACATCACTAGTTTTTGTTGCACCACCTCTGGCTTTTATAACAGCTTGAAGTCTCTGAGGCATGGACTTAATGAGTGACAAACAGTACTTTTCATCAATCTGGCTCCAACTTTCTCTGATTGCTGTTGTCAGATCATCTTCGCAGGTTTGAGCCTTGTCATGGACCTTTTTCTTCAACTTCCACCAAATATTTTCAATTGGATTGAGATCCGGACTATTTGCGGGCCATTACATCGACCTTATGTGTCTTCTTTAAAGGAATGTTTTCACAGTTTTTGCTCTATGGCAGGATGCATGATCATCTTGATATATGATTTCATCATCCCCAAACATCCTTTCAATTGATGGGATAAGAAAAGTATCCAAAATTTCAATGGCCAGCTGCCTCTATGTCTTGCTGACTGTGCGGCCGGGCGGGCGACAGGATGGCTATGTGGCGGACGTCCTTGTCTGTCCGCGGTCCCGGCTTTAAATGATGTCATCGGGAGTCACCGCGTGCACAGATGGAGCTCTTGGATCATCTGTAAACTAAATTATCATGGCATTTAAATATTTCTGTGGACTGACTGACCACAGCATTTATACTAGTCTGTGAACTAATTGGCCACAGTAGTCAAACTCGTTTGTGGACTGACTGACCATAACATTTACTGTAGACTGTAATCTGTCTGACTACAGCTTTTACAATACACTGTAGGCTGAGTTACCACAGTCGTCATTCCTGAGATAGGTATTTTTGGCCCTAGTGTGTTATACATTTTGGTGTGTATAGCTTGTAGCAGGAACATATTATTACGCTTTTGACTTTTTATGCAGGTGACTGACGCCTATTGAAATAGTGGAACGGCAAACGTTTCCTTGTGAACTCCAAGGAGAGAATGAGAAAAATCACATAACAGGTAATTAATTTTTATATTAATTACTGATAATTGTCTGTCTAGTCTAGGCATAAGTTCTAGACCTGTAGAGGTGTAATAACACCTTCCTGATACAAGAGAATATAATGTTTGTGTTTTGAACATGTATAACGTCTATACACAAATCTTAGTATAACACAACCATATCTCAGGTACAGAGATAAGGAACATTTCTTCTCCTTATCCTGGGTTTTGTAAAGTGAGGAATCCCCTCTTATCTTTCATAGAAGAGATTTGATATCAGCGGTGTAATTATCAATGCCGCAAAGACAAGAGACTGATCACTGTATTTCTTCTAATCTATGGACCAAATGCCCACTGCATTTACATTAGACTGTGTACGGACTGCCACAGCATTGATGCTAGGTGTGGACTGACAGACCAAAGTATTTTTTTCAAAATGTGGACTCATGGCCACTGCATTTAAGCTGGACTGTGGAATGACTGACCACAGCATTTACACTAGCTATGGACTGACTGAACAGTATTTATACCATGCTTTCACAGTATTTATACCAGAATGTGGACTTACAGTCCACAGCATTTACGCCAGACTGTCAACCGACTGACAAACGTAATTACGCTTAGTGTGTGCTGACTGACCACAGTATTTATACCAGCCTGTGGGTTATCTAACCACAGCATTTATACTAGTCTGTAAACTAATTGGCCACAGAAGTCAAACTCGTTTGTGGACTGACTGACCATAACATTTACTGTAGACTGTAATCTGTCTGACTACAGCTTTTACAATACACTGTAGGCTAAGTGACCACAGTCGTCATTCCTGAGATAGGTATTTTTGGCCCTAGTGTGTTATACATTTTGGTGTGTATAGCTTGTAGCAGGAGCATATTATCACGCTTTTGACTTTTTTGCAGGTGACTGACGCCTATTAAAATAGTGGAACGGCAAACGTTTCCTTGTGAACTCCAAGGAGAGAATGAGAAAAATCACACAACAGATAATTAATTTTTATATTAATTACTGATAATTGTCTATCTAGTCTAGGCATAAGTTCTAGACCTGTAGAGGTGTAATAACACCTTCCTGATACATGAAAATATAATGTTTGTGTTTTTAACATGTATAACGTCTATACACAAATCTTAGTATAACACAACCATATCTCAGGTACAGAGATAAGGAACATTTCTTCTCCTCATCCTGGGTTTTGTAAAGTGAGGAATCCCCTCTTATCTTTCATAGAAGAGATTTGATATCAGTGGTGTAATTATCAATGCCGCAAAGACAAGAGAATGATCACTGTATTTCTTCTAATCTATGGACCAAATGCCCACTGCATTTACATTAGACTGTGTACGGACTGCCACAGCATTGATGCTAGGTGTGGACTGACAGACCAAAGTATTTATTTCAAAATGTGGACTCATGGCCACTGCATTTAAGCTGGACTGTGGAATGACTGACCACAGCATTTACTCTAGCTATGTACTGACTGAACAGTATGTATACCATGCTTTCACAGTATTTATACCAGAATGTGGACTTACAGTCCACAGCATTTACGCCAGACTGTCAACCGACTGACAAACGTAATTACGCTTAGTGTGTGCTGACTGACAACAGTATTTATACCAGCCTGTGGGTTATCTAACCACAGCATTTATACTAGTCTGTAAACTAATTGGCCACAGCAGTCAAACTCGTTTGTGGACTGACTGACCATAACATTTACTGTAGACTGTAATCTGTCTGACTACAGCTTTTACAATACACTGTAGGCTGAGTGACCACAGTCGTCATTCCTGAGATAGGTATTTTTGGCCCTAGTGTGTTATACATTTTGGTGTGTATAGCTTGTAGCAGGAGCATATTATCACGCTTTTGACTTTTTTGCAGGTGACTGACGCCTATTGAAATAGTGGAACGGCAAACGTTTCCTTGTGAACTCCAAGGAGAGAATGAGAAAAACCACACAACAGGTAATTAATTTTTATATTAATTACTGATAATTGTCTGTCTAGTCTAGGCATAAGTTCTAGACCTGTAGAGGTGTAATAACACCTTCCTGGTACATGAAAATATAATGTTTGTGTTTTGAACATGTATAACGTCTATACACAAATCTTAGTATAACACAACCATATCTCAGGTACAGAGATAAGGAACATTTCTTCTCCTTATCCTGGGTTTTGTAAAGTGAGGAATCCCCTCTTATCTTTCATAGAAGAGATTTGATATCAGCGGTGTAATTATCAATGCCGCAAAGACAAGAGACTGATCACTGTATTTCTTCTAATCTATGGACCAAATGCCCACTGCATTTACATTAGACTGTGTACGGACTGCCACAGCATTTATGCTAGGTTTGGACTGACAGACCAAAGTATTTATTTCAAAATGTGGACTCATGGCCACTGCATTTAAGCTGGACTGTGGAATGACTGACCACAGCATTTACACTAGCTATGTACTGACTGAACAGTATTTATACCATGCTTTCACAGTATTTATACCAGAATGTGGACTTACAGTCCACAGCATTTACGCCAGACTGTCAACCGACTGACAAACGTAATTACGCTTAGTGTGTGCTGACTGACAACAGTATTTATACCAGCCTGTGGGTTATCTAACCACAGCATTTATACTAGTCTGTAAATTAATTGGCCACAGCAGTCAAACTCGTTTGTGGACTGACTGACCATAACATTTACTGTAGACTGTAATCTGTCTGACTACAGCTTTTACAATACACTGTAGGCTGAGTGACCACAGTCGTCATTCCTGAGATAGGTATTTTTGGCCCTAGTGTGTTATACATTTTGGTGTGTATAGCTTGTAGCAGGAGCATATTATCACGCTTTTGACTTTTTTTGCAGGTGACTGACGCCTATTGAAATAGTGGAACGGCAAACGTTTCCTTGTGAACTCCAAGGAGAGAATGAGAAAAACCACACAACAGGTAATTAATTTTTATATTAATTACTGATAGTTGTCTGTCTAGTCTAGGCATAAGTTTTAGACCTGTAGAGGTGTAATAACACCTTCCTGGTACATGAAAATATAATGTTTGTGTTTTGAACATGTATAACGTCTATACACAAATCTTAGTATAACACAACCATATCTCAGGTACAGAGATAAGGAACATTTCTTCTCCTTATCCTGGGTTTTGTAAAGTGAGGAATCCCCTCTTATCTTTCATAGAAGAGATTTGATATCAGCGGTGTAATTATCAATGCCGCAAAGACAAGAGACTGATCACTGTATTTCTTCTAATCTATGGACCAAATGCCCACTGCATTTACATTAGACTGTGTACGGACTGCCACAGCATTTATGCTTGGTGTGGACTGACAGACCAAAGTATTTATTTCAAAATGTGGACTCATGGCCACTGCATTTAAGCTGGACTGTGGAATGACTGACCACAGCATTTACACTAGCTATGTACTGACTGAACAGTATTTATACCATGCTTTCACAGTATTTATACCAGAATGTGGACTTACAGTCCACAGCATTTACGCCAGACTGTCAACCGACTGACAAACGTAATTACGCTTAGTGTGTGCTGACTGACAACAGTATTTATACCAGCCTGTGGGTTATCTAACCACAGCATTTATACTAGTCTGTAAACTAATTGGCCACAGTAGTCAAACTCGTTTGTGGACTGACTGACCATAACATTTACTGTAGACTGTAATCTGTCTGACTACAGCTTTTACAATACACTGTAGGCTGAGTGACCACAGTCGTCATTCCTGAAATAGGTATTTTTGGCCCTAGTGTGTTATACATTTTGGTGTGTATAGCTTGTAGCAGGAACATATTATCACGCTTTTGACTTTTTTTGCAGGTGACTGACGCCTATTGAAATAGTGGAACGGCAAACGTTTCCTTGTGAACTCCAAGGAGAGAATGAGAAAAACCACACAACAGGTAATTAATTTTTATATTAATTACTGATAATTGTCTGTCTAGTCTAGGCATAAGTTCTAGACCTGTAGAGGTGTAATAACACCTTCCTGATACATGAAGATATAATGTTTGTGTTTTGAACATGTATAACGTCTATACACAAATCTTAGTATTACGCAACCATATTTCAGGTACAGAGATAAGGAACATTTCTTCTCCTTATCCTGGGTTTTATAAAGTGAGGAATCCCCTCTTATCTTTCATAGAAGAGATTTGATATCAGCGGTGTAATTATCAATGCCGCAAAGACAAGAGACTGATCACTGTATTTCTTCTAATCTATGGACCAAATGCCCACTGCATTTACATTAGACTGTGTACGGACTGCCACAGCATTTATGCTAGGTGTGGACTGACAGACCAAAGTATTTCAAAATGTGGACTCATGGCCACTGCATTTAAGCTGGACTGTGGAATGACTGACCACAGCATTTACACTAGCTATGTACTGACTGAACAGTATTTTTACCATGCTTTCACAGTATTTATACCAGAATGTGGACTTACAGTCCACAGCATTTACGCCAGACTGTCAACCGACTGACAAACGTAATTACGCTTAGTGTGTGCTGACTGACCACAGTATTTATACCAGCCTGTGGGTTATCTAACCACAGCATTTATACTAGTCTGTAAACTAATTGGCCACAGCAGTCAAACTCGTTTGTGGACTGACTGACCATAACATGTACTGTAGACTGTAATCTATCTGACTACAGCTTTTACAATACACTGTAGGCTGAGTGACCACAGTCGTCATTCCTGAGATAGGTATTTTTGGCCCTAGTGTGTTATACATTTTGGTGTGTATAGCTTGTAGCAGGAACATATTATCACGCTTTTGACTTTTTTGCAGGTGACTGACGCCTATTGAAATAGTGGAACGGCAAACGTTTCCTTGTGAACTCCAAGGAGAGAATGAGTAAAACCACACAACAGGTAATTAATTTTTATATTAAATACTGATAATTGTCTGTCTAGTCTAGGCATAAGTTCTAGACCTGTAGAGGTGTAATAACACCTTCCTGATACATGAAAATATAATGTTTGTGTTTTGAACATGTATAACGTCTATACACAAATCTTAGTATAACACAACCATATCTAAGGTGCAGAGATAAGGAACATTTCTTCTCCTTATCCTGGGTTTTGTAAAGTGAGGAATCCCCTCTTATCTTTCATAGAAGAGATTTGATATCAGTGGTGTAATTATCAATGCCGCAAAGACAAGAGAATGATCACTGTATTTCTTCTAATCTATGGACCAAATGCCCACTGCATTTACATTAGACTGTGTACGGACTGCCACAGCATTGATGCTAGGTGTGGACTGACAGACCAAAGTATTTATTTCAAAATGTGGACTCATGGCCACTGCATTTAAGCTGGACTGTGGAATGACTGACCACAGCATTTACTCTAGCTATGTACTGACTGAACAGTATGTATACCATGCTTTCACAGTATTTATACCAGAATGTGGACTTACAGTCCACAGCATTTACGCCAGACTGTCAACCGACTGACAAACGTAATTACGCTTAGTGTGTGCTGACTGACAACAGTATTTATACCAGCCTGTGGGTTATCTAACCACAGCATTTATACTAGTCTGTAAACTAATTGGCCACAGCAGTCAAACTCGTTTGTGGACTGACTGACCATAACATTTACTGTAGACTGTAATCTGTCTGACTACAGCTTTTACAATACACTGTAGGCTGAGTGACCACAGTCGTCATTCCTGAGATAGGTATTTTTGGCCCTAGTGTGTTATACATTTTGGTGTGTATAGCTTGTAGCAGGAGCATATTATCACGCTTTTGACTTTTTTGCAGGTGACTGACGCCTATTGAAATAGTGGAACGGCAAACGTTTCCTTGTGAACTCCAAGGAGAGAATGAGAAAAACCACACAACAGGTAATTAATTTTTATATTAATTACTGATAATTGTCTGTCTAGTCTAGGCATAAGTTCTAGACCTGTAGAGGTGTAATAACACCTTCCTGGTACATGAAAATATAATGTTTGTGTTTTGAACATGTATAACGTCTATACACAAATCTTAGTATAACACAACCATATCTCAGGTACAGAGATAAGGAACATTTCTTCTCCTTATCCTGGGTTTTGTAAAGTGAGGAATCCCCTCTTATCTTTCATAGAAGAGATTTGATATCAGCGGTGTAATTATCAATGCCGCAAAGACAAGAGACTGATCACTGTATTTCTTCTAATCTATGGACCAAATGCCCACTGCATTTACATTAGACTGTGTACGGACTGCCACAGCATTTATGCTAGGTTTGGACTGACAGACCAAAGTATTTATTTCAAAATGTGGACTCATGGCCACTGCATTTAAGCTGGACTGTGGAATGACTGACCACAGCATTTACACTAGCTATGTACTGACTGAACAGTATTTATACCATGCTTTCACAGTATTTATACCAGAATGTGGACTTACAGTCCACAGCATTTACGCCAGACTGTCAACCGACTGACAAACGTAATTACGCTTAGTGTGTGCTGACTGACAACAGTATTTATACCAGCCTGTGGGTTATCTAACCACAGCATTTATACTAGTCTGTAAATTAATTGGCCACAGCAGTCAAACTCGTTTGTGGACTGACTGAACATAACATTTACTGTAGACTGTAATCTGTCTGACTACAGCTTTTACAATACACTGTAGGCTGAGTGACCACAGTCGTCATTCCTGAGATAGGTATTTTTGGCCCTAGTGTGTTATACATTTTGGTGTGTATAGCTTGTAGCAGGAGCATATTATCACGCTTTTGACTTTTTTTGCAGGTGACTGACGCCTATTGAAATAGTGGAACGGCAAACGTTTCCTTGTGAACTCCAAGGAGAGAATGAGAAAAACCACACAACAGGTAATTAATTTTTATATTAATTACTGATAGTTGTCTGTCTAGTCTAGGCATAAGTTCTAGACCTGTAGAGGTGTAATAACACCTTCCTGATACATGAAGATATAATGTTTGTGTTTTGAACATGTATAACGTCTATACACAAATCTTAGTATTACGCAACCATATTTCAGGTACAGAGATAAGGAACATTTCTTCTCCTTATCCTGGGTTTTATAAAGTGAGGAATCCCCTCTTATCTTTCATAGAAGAGATTTGATATCAGCGGTGTAATTATCAATGCCGCAAAGACAAGAGACTGATCACTGTATTTCTTCTAATCTATGGACCAAATGCCCACTGCATTTACATTAGACTGTGTACGGACTGCCACAGCATTTATGCTAGGTGTGGACTGACAGACCAAAGTATTTCAAAATGTGGACTCATGGCCACTGCATTTAAGCTGGACTGTGGAATGACTGACCACAGCATTTACACTAGCTATGTACTGACTGAACAGTATTTTTACCATGCTTTCACAGTATTTATACCAGAATGTGGACTTACAGTCCACAGCATTTACGCCAGACTGTCAACCGACTGACAAACGTAATTACGCTTAGTGTGTGCTGACTGACCACAGTATTTATACCAGCCTGTGGGTTATCTAACCACAGCATTTATACTAGTCTGTAAACTAATTGGCCACAGCAGTCAAACTCGTTTGTGGACTGACTGACCATAACATGTACTGTAGACTGTAATCTATCTGACTACAGCTTTTACAATACACTGTAGGCTGAGTGACCACAGTCGTCATTCCTGAGATAGGTATTTTTGGCCCTAGTGTGTTATACATTTTGGTGTGTATAGCTTGTAGCAGGAACATATTATCACGCTTTTGACTTTTTTGCAGGTGACTGACGCCTATTGAAATAGTGGAACGGCAAACGTTTCCTTGTGAACTCCAAGGAGAGAATGAGTAAAACCACACAACAGGTAATTAATTTTTATATTAAATACTGATAATTGTCTGTCTAGTCTAGGCATAAGTTCTAGACCTGTAGAGGTGTAATAACACCTTCCTGATACATGAAAATATAATGTTTGTGTTTTGAACATGTATAACGTCTATACACAAATCTTAGTATAACACAACCATATCTAAGGTGCAGAGATAAGGAACATTTCTTCTCCTTATCCTGGGTTTTGTAAAGTGAGGAATCCCCTCTTATCTTTCATAGAAGAGATTTGATATCAGCGGTGTAATTATCAATGCCGCAAAGACAAGAGACTGATCACTGTATTTCTTCTAATCTATGGACCAAATGCCCACTGCATTTACATTAGACTGTGTACGGACTGCCACAGCATTTATGCTAGGTGTGGACTGACAGACCAAAGTATTTATTTCAAAATGTGGACTCATGGCCACTGCATTTAAGCTGGACTGTGGAATGACTGACCACAGCATTTACACTAGCTATGTACTGACTGAACAGTATTTATACCATGCTTTCACAGTATTTATACCAGAATGTGGACTTACAGTCCACAGCATTTACGCCAGACTGTCAACCGACTGACAAACGTAATTACGCTTAGTGTGTGCTGACTGACAACAGTATTTATACCAGCCTGTGGGTTATCTAACCACAGCATTTATACTAGTCTGTAAACTAATTTGCCACAGCAGTCAAACTCGTTTGTGGACTGACTGACCATAACATTTACTGTAGACTGTAATCTGTCTGACTACAGCTTTTACAATACACTGTAGGCTGAGTGACCACAGTCGTCATTCCTGAGATAGGTATTTTTGGCCCTAGTGTGTTATACATTTTGGTGTGTATAGCTTGTAGCAGGAGCATATTATCACGCTTTTGACTTTTTTTGCAGGTGACTGACGCCTATTGAAATAGTGGAACGGAAAACGTTTCCTTGTGAACTCCAAGGAGATAATGAGAAAAACCACACAACAGGTAATTAATTTTTATATTAATTACTGATAATTGTCTGTCTAGTCTAGGCATTAGTTCTAGACCTGTAGAGGTGTAATAACACCTTCCTGATACATGAAAATATAATGTTTGTGTTTTGAACATGTATAATGTCTATACACAAATCTTAGTAAAACACAACCATATCTCAGGTACAGAGATAAGGAACATTTCTTCTCCTTATCCTGGGTTTTGTAAAGTGAGGAATCCCCTCTTATCTTTCATAGAAGAGATTTGATATCAGCGGTGTAATTATCAATGCCGCAAAGACATGAGACTGATCACTGTATTTCTTCTAATCTATGGACCAAATGCCCACTGCATTTACATTAGACTGTGTACGGACTGCCACAGCATTTATGCTAGGTGTGGACTGACAGACCAAAGTATTTATTTCAATATGTGGACTCATGGCCACTGCATTTAAGCTGGACTGTGGAATGACTGACCACAGCATTTACACTAGCTATGTACTGACTGAACAGTATTTATACCATGCTTTCACAGTATTTATACCAGAATGTGGACTTACAGTCCACAGCATTTACGCCAGACTGTCAACCGACTGACAAACGTAATTACGCTTAGTGTGTGCTGACTGAGCACAGTATTTATATCAGCCGTTGGGTTGTCTAACCACAGCATTTACACTAGTCTGTAAACTAATTGGCCACAGAAGTCAAACTCGTTTGTGGACTGACCATAACATTTACTGTAGACTGTAATCTGTCTGACTACAGCTTTTACAATACACTGTAGGCTAAGTGACCACATTTGTCATTCCTGAGATAGGTATTTTTGGCCCTAGTGTGTTATACATTTTGGTGTGTATAGCTTGTAGCAGGAGCATATTATCACGCTTTTGACTTTTTTGCAGGTGACTGACGCCTATTGAAATAGTGGAACGGCAAACGTTTCCTTGTGAACTCCAAGGAGAGAATGAGTAAAACCACACAACAGGTAATTAATTTTTATATTAATTACTGATAATTGTCTGTCTAATCTAGGCATAAGTTCTAGAGCTGTAGAGGTGTAATAACACCTTCCTGGTACATGAAAATATAAAGTTTGTGTTTTGAACATGTATAACGTCTATACACAAATCTTAGTATAACACAACCATATCTCAGGTACAGAGATAAGGAACATTTCTTCTCCTTATCCTGGGTTTTGTAAAGTGAGGAATCCCCTCTTATCTTTCATAGAAGAGATTTGATATCAGCGGTGTAATTATCAATGCCGCAAAGACAAGAGACTGATCACTGTATTTCTTCTAATCTATGGACCAAATGCCCACTGCATTTACATTAGACTGTGTATGGACTGCCACAGCATTTATGCTAGGTGTGGACTGACAGACCAAAGTATTTATGTCAAAATGTGGACTCATGGCCACTGCATTTAAGCTGGACTGCGGAATGACTGACCACAGCATGTACACTAGCTATGTACTGACTGAACAGTATTTATACCATGCTTTCACAGTATTTATACCAGAATGTGGACTTACAGTCCACAGCATTTACGCCAGACTGTCAACCGACTGACAAACGTAATTACGCTTAGTGTGTGCTGACTGACCACAGTATTTATACCAGCCTGTGGGTTATCTAACCACAGCATTTATACTAGTCTGTAAACTAATTGG
This sequence comes from Anomaloglossus baeobatrachus, assembly GCF_048569485.1. Classification (NCBI taxonomy): domain Eukaryota; kingdom Metazoa; phylum Chordata; class Amphibia; order Anura; family Aromobatidae; genus Anomaloglossus; species Anomaloglossus baeobatrachus. The sequence continues at coordinate 668,235,764 of NC_134353.1, forward strand.
CCACAGAAGTCAAACTCGTTTGTGGACTGACTGACCATAACATTTACTGTAGACTGTAATCTGTCTGACTACAGATTTTACAATACACTGTAGGCTGAGTGACCACAGTCGTCATTCCTGAGATAGGTATTTTTGGCCCTAGTGTGTTATACATTTTGGTGTGTATAGCTTGTAGCAGGAACATATTATCACGCTTTTGACTTTTTTTGCAGGTGACTGACGCCTATTGAAATAGTGGAACGGCAAACGTTTCCTTGTGAACTCCAAGGAGATAATGAGAAAAACCACACAACAGGTAATTAATTTTTATATTAATTACTGATAATTGTCTGTCTAGTCTAGGCATAAGTTCTAGACCTGTAGAGGTGTAATAACACCTTCCTGATACATGAAAATATAATGTTTGTGTTTTGAACATGTATAATGTCTATACACAAATCTTAGTATAACACAACCATATCTCAGGTACAGAGATAAGGAACATTTCTTCTCCTTATCCTGGGTTTTGTAAAGTGAGGAATCCCCTCTTATCTTTCATAGAAGAGATTTGATATCAGCGGTGTAATTATCCATGCCGCAAAGACATGAGACTGATCACTGTATTTCTTCTAATCTATGGACCAAATGCCCACTGCATTTACATTAGACTGTGTATGGACTGCCACAGCATTTATGCTAGGTGTGGACTGACAGACCAAAGTATTTATTTCAAAATGTGGACTCATGGCCACTGCATTTAAGCTGGACTGCGGAATGACTGACCACAGCATGTACACTAGCTATGTACTGACTGAACAGTATTTATACCATGCTTTCACAGTATTTATACCAGAATGTGGACTTACAGTCCACAGCATTTACGCCAGACTGTCAACCGACTGACAAACGTAATTACGCTTAGTGTGTGCTGACTGACCACAGTATTTATACCAGCCTGTGGGTTATCTAACCACAGCATTTATACTAGTCTGTAAACTAATTGGCCACAGAAGTCAAACTCGTTTGTGGACTGACCATAACATTTACTGTAGACTGTAATCTGTCTGACTACAGCTTTTATAATACACTGTAGGCTAAGTGACCACATTCGTCATTCCTGAGATAGGTATTTTTGGCCCTAGTGTGTTATACATTTTGGTGTGTATAGCTTGTAGCAGGAACATATTATCACGCTTTTGACTTTTTTTGCAGGTGACTGACGCCTATTGAAATAGTGGAACGGCAAACGTTTCCTTGTGAACTCCAAGGAGATAATGAGAAAAACCACACAACAGGTAATTAATTTTTATATTAATTACTGATAATTGTCTGTCTTGTCTAGGCATAAGTTCTAGACCTGTAGAGGTGTAATAACACCTTCCTGGTACATGAAAATATAAAGTTTGTGTTTTGAACATGTATAACGTCTATACACAAATCTTAGTATAACACAACCATATCTCAGGTACAGAGATAAGGAACATTTCTTCTCCTTATCCTGGGTTTTGTAAAGTGAGGAATCCCCTCTTATCTTTCATAGAAGAGATTTGATATCAGCGGTGTAATTATCAATGCCGCAAAGACAAGAGACTGATCACTGTATTTCTTCTAATCTATGGACCAAATGCCCACTGCATTTACATTAGACTGTGTACGGACTGCCACAGCATTTATGCTAGGTGTGGACTGACAGACCAAAGTATTTATTTCAAAATGTGGACTCATGGCCACTGCATTTAAGCTGGACTGTGGAATGACTGACCACAGCATTTACACTAGCTATGTACTGACTGAACAGTATTTATACCATGCTTTCACAGTATTTATACCAGAATGTGGACTTACAGTCCACAGCATTTACGCCAGACTGTCAACCGACTGACAAACGTTATTACGCTTAGTGTGTGCTGACTGACAACAGTATTTATACCAGCCTGTGGGTTATCTAACCACAGCATTTATACTAGTCTGTAAACTAATTGGCCACAGCAGTCAAACTCGTTTGTGGACTGACTGACCATAACATTTACTGTAGACTGTAATCTGTCTGACTACAGCTTTTACAATACACTGTAGGCTGAGTGACCACAGTCGTCATTCCTGAGATAGGTATTTTTGGCCCTAGTGTGTTATACATTTTGGTGTGTATAGCTTGTAGCAGGAACATATTATCACGCTTTTGACTTTTTTTGCAGGTGACTGACGCCTATTGAAATAGTGGAACGGCAAACGTTTCCTTGTGAACTCCAAGGAGATAATAAAAAAAACCACACAACAGGTAATTAATTTTTATATTAATTACTGATAATTGTCTGTCTAGTCTAGGCATAAGTTCTAGACCTGTAGAGGTGTAATAACACCTTCCTGATACATGAAAATATAATGTTTGTGTTTTGAACATGTATAATGTCTATACACAAATCTTAGTATAACACAACCATATCTCAGGTACAGAGATAAGGAACATTTCTTCTCCTTATCCTGGGTTTTGTAAAGTGAGGAATCCCCTCTTATCTTTCATAGAAGAGATTTGATATCAGCGGTGTAATTATCAATGCCGCAAAGACATGAGACTGATCACTGTATTTCTTCTAATCTATGGACCAAATACCCACTGCATTTACATTAGACTGTGTATGGACTGCCACAGCATTTATGCTAGGTGTGGACTGACAGACCAAAGTATTTATTTCAAAATGTGGACTCATGGCCACTGCATTTAAGCTGGACTGCGGAATGACTGACCACAGCATGTACACTAGCTATGTACTGACTGAACAGTATTTATACCATGCTTTCACAGTATTTATACCAGAATGTGGACTTACAGTCCACAGCATTTATGCCAGACTGTCAACCGACTGACAAACGTAATTACGCTTAGTGTGTGCTGACTGACCACAGTATTTATACCAGCCTGTGGGTTATCTAACCACAGCATTTATACTAGTCTGTAAACTAATTGGCCACAGAAGTCAAACTCGTTTGTGGACTGACCATAACATTTACTGTAGACTGTAATCTGTCTGACTACAGCTTTTACAATACACTGTAGGCTAAGTGACCACATTCGTCATTCCTGAGATAGGTATTTTTGGCCCTAGTGTGTTATACATTTTGGTGTGTATAGCTTGTAGCAGGAGCATATTATCACGCTTTTGACTTTTTTGCAGGTGACTGACGCCTATTGAAATAGTGGAACGGCAAACTTTTCCTTGTGAACTCCAAGGAGAGAATGAGAAAAACCACACAACAGGTAATTAATTTTAATATTAATTACTGATAATTGTCTGTCTAGTCTAGGCATAAGTTCTAGACCTGTAGAGGTGTAATAACACCTTTCTGGTACATGAAATTATAATGTTTGTGTTTTGAACATGTATAACGTCTATACACAAATCTTAGTATAACACAACCATATCTCAGGTACAGAGATAAGGAACATTTCTTCTCCTTATCCTGGGTTTTGTAAAGTGAGGAATCCCCTCTTATCTTTCATAGAAGAGATTTGATATCAGCGGTGTAATTATCAATGCCGCAAAGACATGAGACTGATCACTGTATTTCTTCTAATCTATGGACCAAATACCCACTGCATTTACATTAGACTGTGTATGGACTGCCACAGCATTTATGCTAGGTGTGGACTGACAGACCAAAGTATTTATTTCAAAATGTGGACTCATGGCCACTGCATTTAAGCTGGACTGCGGAATGACTGACCACAGCATGTACACTAGCTATGTACTGACTGAACAGTATTTATACCATGCTTTCACAGTATTTATACCAGAATGTGGACTTACAGTCCACAGCATTTATGCCAGACTGTCAACCGACTGACAAACGTAATTACGCTTAGTGTGTGCTGACTGACCACAGTATTTATACCAGCCTGTGGGTTATCTAACCACAGCATTTATACTAGTCTGTAAACTAATTGGCCACAGAAGTCAAACTCGTTTGTGGACTGACCATAACATTTACTGTAGACTGTAATCTGTCTGACTACAGCTTTTACAATACACTGTAGGCTAAGTGACCACATTCGTCATTCCTGAGATAGGTATTTTTGGCCCTAGTGTGTTATACATTTTGGTGTGTATAGCTTGTAGCAGGAGCATATTATCACGCTTTTGACTTTTTTGCAGGTGACTGACGCCTATTGAAATAGTGGAACGGCAAACTTTTCCTTGTGAACTCCAAGGAGAGAATGAGAAAAACCACACAACAGGTAATTAATTTTAATATTAATTACTGATAATTGTCTGTCTAGTCTAGGCATAAGTTCTAGACCTGTAGAGGTGTAATAACACCTTTCTGGTACATGAAATTATAATGTTTGTGTTTTGAACATGTATAACGTCTATACACAAATCTTAGTATAACACAACCATATCTCAGGTACAGAGATAAGGAACATTTCTTCTCCTTATCCTGGGTTTTGTAAAGTGAGGAATCCCCTCTTATCTTTCATAGAAGAGATTTGATATCAGCGGTGTAATTATCAATGCCGCAAAGACAAGAGACTGATCACTGTATTTCTTCTAATCTATGGACCAAATGCCCACTGCATTTACATTAGACTGTGTACGGACTGCCACAGCATTTATGCTAGGTGTGGACTGACAGACCAAAGTATTTATTTCAAAATGTGGACTCATGGCCACTGCATTTAAGCTGGACTGTGGAATGACTGACCACAGCATTTACACTAGCTATGTACTGACTGAACAGTATTTTTACCATGCTTTCACAGTATTTATACCAGAATGTGGACTTACAGTCCACAGCATTTACGCCAGACTGTCAACCGACTGACAAACGTAATTACGCTTAGTGTGTGCTGACTGACAACAGTATTTATACCAGCCTGTGGGTTATCTAACCACAGCATTTATACTAGTCTGTAAACTAATTTGCCACAGCAGTCAAACTCGTTTGTGGACTGACTGACCATAACATTTACTGTAGACTGTAATCTGTCTGACTACAGCTTTTACAATACACTGTAGGCTGAGTGACCACAGTCGTCATTCCTGAGATAGGTATTTTTGGCCCTAGTGTGTTATACATTTTGGTGTGTATAGCTTGTAGCAGGAACATATTATCACGCTTTTGAATTTTTTTGCAGGTGACTGACGCCTATTGAAATAGTGGAACGGAAAACGTTTCCTTGTGAACTCCAAGGAGATAATGAGAAAAACCACACAACAGGTAATTAATTTTTATATTAATTACTGATAATTGTCTGTCTAGTCTAGGCATAAGTTCTAGACCTGTAGAGGTGTAATAACACCTTCCTGATACATGAAAATATAATGTTTGTGTTTTGAACATGTATAATGTCTATACACAAATCTTAGTAAAACACAACCATATCTCAGGTACAGAGATAAGGAACATTTCTTCTCCTTATCCTGGGTTTTGTAAAGTGAGGAATCCCCTCTTATCTTTCATAGAAGAGATTTGATATCAGCGGTGTAATTATCAATGCCTCAAAGACATGAGACTGATCACTGTATTTCTTCTAATCTATGGACCAAATGCCCACTGCATTTACATTAGACTGTACGGACTGCCACAGCATTTATGCTAGGTGTGGACTGACAGACCAAAGTATTTATTTCAATATGTGGACTCATGGCCACTGCATTTAAGCTGGACTGTGGAATGACTGACCACAGCATTTACACTAGCTATGTACTGACTGAACAGTATTTATACCATGCTTTCACAGTATTTATACCAGAATGTGGACTTACAGTCCACAGCATTTACGCCAGACTGTCAACCGACTGACAAACGTAATTACACTTAGTGTGTGCTGACTGAGCACAGTATTTATATCAGCCGTTGGGTTGTCTAACCACAGCATTTACACTAGTCTGTAAACTAATTGGCCACAGAAGTCAAACTCGTTTGTGGACTGACTGACCATAACATTTACTGTAGACTGTAATCTGTCTGACTACAGCTTTTATAATACACTGTAGGCTAAGTGACCACATTCGTCATTCCTGAGATAGGTATTTTTGGCCCTAGTGTGTTATACATTTTGGTGTGTATAGCTTGTAGCAGGAGCATATTATCACGCTTTTGACTTTTTTGCAGGTGACTGACGCCTATTGAAATAGTGGAACGGCAAACGTTTCCTTGTGAACTCCAAGGAGAGAATGAAAAAAACACACAACAGGTAATTAATTTTTATATTAATTACTGATAATTGTCTGTCTGGTCTAGGCATAAGTTCTAGACCTGTAGAGGTGTAATAACACCTTCCTGATACATGAAAATATAAAGTTTGTGTTTTGAACATGTATAACGTCTATACACAAATCTTAGTATAACACAACCATATCTCAGGTACAGAGATAAGGAACATTTCTTCTCCTTATCCTGGGTTTTGTAAAGTGAGGAATCCCCTCTTATCTTTCATAGAAGAGATTTGATATCAGCGGTGTAATTATCAATGCCGCAAAGACAAGAGACTGATCACTGTATTTCTTCTAATCTATGGACCAAATGCCCACTGCATTTACATTAGACTGTGTACGGACTGCCACAGCATTTATGCTAGGTGTGGACTGACAGACCAAAGTATTTATTTCAAAATGTGGACTCATGGCCACTGCATTTAAGCTGGACTGCGGAATGACTGACCACAGCATGTACACTAGCTATGTACTGACTGAACAGTATTTATACCATGCTTTCACAGTATTTATACCAGAATGTGGACTTACAGTCCACAGCATTTACGCCAGACTGTCAACCGACTGACAAACGTAATTACGCTTAGTGTGTGCTGACTGACCACAGTATTTATACCAGCCTGTGGGTTATCTAACCACAGCATTTATACTAGTCTGTAAACTAATTGGCCACAGAAGTCAAACTCGTTTGTGGACTGACCATAACATTTACTGTAGACTGTAATCTGTCTGACTACAGCTTTTACAATACACTGTAGGCTAAGTGACCACATTTGTCATTCCTGAGATAGGTATTTTTGGCCCTAGTGTGTTATACATTTTGGTGTGTATAGCTTGTAGCAGGAGCATATTATCACGCTTTTGACTTTTTTGCAGGTGACTGACGCCTATTGAAATAGTGGAACGGCAAACGTTTCCTTGTGAACTCCAAGGAGAGAATGAGAAAAACCACACAACAGGTAATTAATTTTTATATTAATTACTGATAATTGTCTGTCTAGTCTAGGCATAAGTTCTAGAGCTGTAGAGGTGTAATAACACCTTCCTGGTACATGAAAATATAAAGTTTGTGTTTTGAACATGTATAACGTCTATACACAAATCTTAGTATAACACAACCATATCTCAGGTACAGAGATAAGGAACATTTCTTCTCCTTATCCTGGGTTTTGTAAAGTGAGGAATCCCCTCTTATCTTTCATAGAAGAGATTTGATATCAGCGGTGTAATTATCAATGCCGCAAAGACAAGAGACTGATCACTGTATTTCTTCTAATCTATGGACCAAATGCCCACTGCATTTACATTAGACTGTGTATGGACTGCCACAGCATTTATGCTAGGTGTGGACTGACAGACCAAAGTATTTATTTCAAAATGTGGACTCATGGCCACTGCATTTAAGCTGGACTGCGGAATGACTGACCACAGCATGTACACTAGCTATGTACTGACTGAACAGTATTTATACCATGCTTTCACAGTATTTATACCAGAATGTGGACTTACAGTCCACAGCATTTACGCCAGACTGTCAACCGACTGACAAACGTAATTACGCTTAGTGTGTGCTGACTGACCACAGTATTTATACCAGCCTGTGGGTTATCTAACCACAGCATTTATACTAGTCTGTAAACTAATTGGCCACAGCAGTCAAACTCGTTTGTGGACTGACTGACCATAACATTTACTGTAGACTGTAATCTGTCTGACTACAGATTTTACAATACACTGTAGGCTGAGTGACCACAGTCGTCATTCCTGAGATAGGTATTTTTGGCCCTAGTGTGTTATACATTTTGGTGTGTATAGCTTGTAGCAGGAACATATTATCACGCTTTTGACTTTTTTTGCAGGTGACTGACGCCTATTGAAATAGTGGAACGGCAAACGTTTCCTTGTGAACTCCAAGGAGATAATGAGAAAAACCACACAACAGGTAATTAATTTTTATATTAATTACTGATAATTGTCTGTCTAGTCTAGGCATAAGTTCTAGACCTGTAGAGGTGTAATAACACCTTCCTGATACATGAAAATATAATGTTTGTGTTTTGAACATGTATAATGTCTATACACAAATCTTAGTATAACACAACCATATCTCAGGTACAGAGATAAGGAACATTTCTTCTCCTTATCCTGGGTTTTGTAAAGTGAGGAATCCCCTCTTATCTTTCATAGAAGAGATTTGATATCAGCGGTGTAATTATCCATTCCGCAAAGACATGAGACTGATCACTGTATTTCTTCTAATCTATGGACCAAATGCCCACTGCATTTACATTAGACTGTGTATGGACTGCCACAGCATTTATGCTAGGTGTGGACTGACAGACCAAAGTATTTATTTCAAAATGTGGACTCATGGCCACTGCATTTAAGCTGGACTGCGGAATGACTGACCACAGCATGTACACTAGCTATGTACTGACTGAACAGTATTTATACCATGCTTTCACAGTATTTATACCAGAATGTGGACTTACAGTCCACAGCATTTACGCCAGACTGTCAACCGACTGACAAACGTAATTACGCTTAGTGTGTGCTGACTGACCACAGTATTTATACCAGCCTGTGGGTTATCTAACCACAGCATTTATACTAGTCTGTAAACTAATTGGCCACAGAAGTCAAACTCGTTTGTGGACTGACCATAACATTTACTGTAGACTGTAATCTGTCTGACTACAGCTTTTATAATACACTGTAGGCTAAGTGACCACATTCGTCATTCCTGAGATAGGTATTTTTGGCCCTAGTGTGTTATACATTTTGGTGTGTATAGCTTGTAGCAGGAACATATTATCACGCTTTTGACTTTTTTTGCAGGTGACTGACGCCTATTGAAATAGTGGAACGGCAAACGTTTCCTTGTGAACTCCAAGGAGATAATGAGAAAAACCACACAACAGGTAATTAATTTTTATATTAATTACTGATAATTATCTGTCTAGTCTAGGCCTAAGTTCTAGACCTGTAGAGGTGTAATAACACCTTCCTGATACATGAAAATATAATGTTTGTGTTTTGAACATGTATAATGTCTATACACAAATCTTAGTATAACACAACCATATCTCAGGTACAAAGATAAGGAACATTTCTTCTCCTTATCCTGGGTTTTGTAAAGTGAGGAATCACCTCTTATCTTTCATAGAAGAGATTTGATATCAGCGGTGTAATTATCAATGCCGCAAAGACATGAGACTGATCACTGTATTTCTTCTAATCTATGGACCAAATACCCACTGCATTTACATTAGACTGTGTATGGACTGCCACAGCATTTATGCTAGGTGTGGACTGACAGACCAAAGTATTTATTTCAAAATGTGGACTCATTGCCACTGCATTTAAGCTGGACTGCGGAATGACTGACCACAGCATGTACACTAGCTATGTACTGACTGAACAGTATTTATACCATGCTTTCACAGTATTTATACCAGAATGTGGACTTACAGTCCACAGCATTTATGCCAGACTGTCAACCGACTGACAAACGTAATTACGCTTAGTGTGTGCTGACTGACCACAGTATTTATACCAGCCTGTGGGTTATCTAACCACAGCATTTATACTAGTCTGTAAACTAATTGGCCACAGAAGTCAAACTCCTTTGTGGACTGACCATAACATTTACTGTAGACTGTAATCTGTCTGACTACAGCGTTTACAATACACTGTAGGCTAAGTGACCACATTCGTCATTCCTGAGATAGGTATTTTTGGCCCTAGTGTGTTATACATTTTGGTGTGTATAGCTTGTAGCAGGAGCATATTATCACGCTTTTGACTTTTTTGCAGGTGACTGACGCCTATTGAAATAGTGGAACGGCAAACGTTTCCTTGTGAACTCCATGGAGAGAATGAGTAAAACCACACAACAGGTAATTAATTTTTATATTAATTACTGATAATTGTATGTCTAGTCTAGGCATAAGTTCTAGAGCTGTAGAGGTGTAATAACACCTTCCTGGTACATGAAAATATAAAGTTTGTGTTTTGAACATGTATAACGTCTATACACAAATCTTAGTATAACACAACCATATCTCAGGTACAGAGATAAGGAACATTTCTTCTCCTTATCCTGGGTTTTGTAAAGTGAGGAATCCCCTCTTATCTTTCATAGAAGAGATTTGATATCAGCGGTGTAATTATCCATTCCGCAAAGACATGAGACTGATCACTGTATTTCTTCTAATCTATGGACCAAATGCCCACTGCATTTACATTAGACTGTGTATGGACTGCCACAGCATTTATGCTAGGTGTGGACTGACAGACCAAAGTATTTATTTCAAAATGTGGACTCATGGCCACTGCATTTAAGCTGGACTGCGGAATGACTGACCACAGCATGTACACTAGCTATGTACTGACTGAACAGTATTTATACCATGCTTTCACAGTATTTATACCAGAATGTGGACTTACAGTCCACAGCATTTACGCCAGACTGTCAACCGACTGACAAACGTAATTACGCTTAGTGTGTGCTGACTGACCACAGTATTTATACCAGCCTGTGGGTTATCTAACCACAGCATTTATACTAGTCTGTAAACTAATTGGCCACAGAAGTCAAACTCGTTTGTGGACTGACCATAACATTTACTGTAGACTGTAATCTGTCTGACTACAGCTTTTATAATACACTGTAGGCTAAGTGACCACATTCGTCATTCCTGAGATAGGTATTTTTGGCCCTAGTGTGTTATACATTTTGGTGTGTATAGCTTGTAGCAGGAACATATTATCACGCTTTTGACTTTTTTTGCAGGTGACTGACGCCTATTGAAATAGTGGAACGGCAAACGTTTCCTTGTGAACTCCAAGGAGATAATGAGAAAAACCACACAACAGGTAATTAATTTTTATATTAATTACTGATAATTATCTGTCTAGTCTAGGCCTAAGTTCTAGACCTGTAGAGGTGTAATAACACCTTCCTGATACATGAAAATATAATGTTTGTGTTTTGAACATGTATAATGTCTATACACAAATCTTAGTATAACACAACCATATCTCAGGTACAAAGATAAGGAACATTTCTTCTCCTTATCCTGGGTTTTGTAAAGTGAGGAATCACCTCTTATCTTTCATAGAAGAGATTTGATATCAGCGGTGTAATTATCAATGCCGCAAAGACATGAGACTGATCACTGTATTTCTTCTAATCTATGGACCAAATACCCACTGCATTTACATTAGACTGTGTATGGACTGCCACAGCATTTATGCTAGGTGTGGACTGACAGACCAAAGTATTTATTTCAAAATGTGGACTCATTGCCACTGCATTTAAGCTGGACTGCGGAATGACTGACCACAGCATGTACACTAGCTATGTACTGACTGAACAGTATTTATACCATGCTTTCACAGTATTTATACCAGAATGTGGACTTACAGTCCACAGCATTTATGCCAGACTGTCAACCGACTGACAAACGTAATTACGCTTAGTGTGTGCTGACTGACCACAGTATTTATACCAGCCTGTGGGTTATCTAACCACAGCATTTATACTAGTCTGTAAACTAATTGGCCACAGAAGTCAAACTCCTTTGTGGACTGACCATAACATTTACTGTAGACTGTAATCTGTCTGACTACAGCGTTTACAATACACTGTAGGCTAAGTGACCACATTCGTCATTCCTGAGATAGGTATTTTTGGCCCTAGTGTGTTATACATTTTGGTGTGTATAGCTTGTAGCAGGAGCATATTATCACGCTTTTGACTTTTTTGCAGGTGACTGACGCCTATTGAAATAGTGGAACGGCAAACGTTTCCTTGTGAACTCCATGGAGAGAATGAGTAAAACCACACAACAGGTAATTAATTTTTATATTAATTACTGATAATTGTATGTCTAGTCTAGGCATAAGTTCTAGAGCTGTAGAGGTGTAATAACACCTTCCTGGTACATGAAAATATAAAGTTTGTGTTTTGAACATGTATAACGTCTATACACAAATCTTAGTATAACACAACCATATCTCAGGTACAGAGATAAGGAACATTTCTTCTCCTTATCCTGGGTTTTGTAAAGTGAGGAATCCCCTCTTATCTTTCATAGAAGAGATTTGATATCAGTGGTGTAATTATCAATGCCGCAAAGACAAGAGACTGATCACTGTATTTCTTCTAATCTATGGACCAAATGCCCACTGCATTTACATTAGACTGTGTATGGACTGCCACAGCATTTATGCTAGGTGTGGACTGACAGACCAAAGTATTTATTTCAAAATGTGGACTCATGGCCACTGCATTTAAGCTGGACTGCGGAATGACTGACCACAGCATGTACACTAGCTATGTACTGACTGAACAGTATTTATACCATGCTTTCACAGTATTTATACCAGAATGTGGACTTACAGTCCACAGCATTTACGCCAGACTGTCAACCGACTGACAAACGTTATTACGCTTAGTGTGTGCTGACTGACAACAGTATTTATACCAGCCTGTGGGTTATCTAACCACAGCATTTATACTAGTCTGTAAACTAATTGGCCACAGCAGTCAAACTCGTTTGTGGACTGACTGACCATAACATTTACTGTAGACTGTAATCTGTCTGACTACAGCTTTTACAATACACTGTAGGCTAAGTGACCACAGTCGTCATTCCTGAGATAGGTATTTTTGGCCCTAGTGTGTTATACATTTTGGTGTGTATAGCTTGTAGCAGGAACATATTATCACGCTTTTGACTTTTTTTGCAGGTGACTGACGCCTATTGAAATAGTGGAACGGCAAACGTTTCCTTGTGAACTCCAAGGAGATAATGAGAAAAACCACACAACAGGTAATTAATTTTTATATTAATTACTGATAATTGTCTGTCTAGTCTAGGCATAAGTTCTAGACCTGTAGAGGTGTAATAACACCTTCCTGGTACATGAAAATATAAAGTTTGTGTTTTGAACATGTATAACGTCTATACACAAATCTTAGTATAACACAACCATATCTCAGGTACAGAGATAAGGAACATTTCTTCTCCTTATCCTGGGTTTTGTAAAGTGAGGAATCCCCTCTTATCTTTCATAGAAGAGATTTGATATCAGCGGTGTAATTATCAATGCCGCAAAGACAAGAGACTGATCACTGTATTTCTTCTAATCTATGGACCAAATGCCCACTGCATTTACATTAGACTGTGTATGGACTGCCACAGCATTTATGCTAGGTGTGGACTGACAGACCAAAGTATTTATTTCAAAATGTGGACTCATGGCCACTGCATTTAAGCTGGACTGCGGAATGACTGACCACAGCATGTACACTAGCTATGTACTGACTGAACAGTATTTATACCATGCTTTCACAGTATTTATACCAGAATGTGGACTTACAGTCCACAGCATTTACGCCAGACTGTCAACCGACTGACAAACGTAATTACGCTTAGTGTGTGCTGACTGACCACAGTATTTATACCAGCCTGTGGGTTATCTAACCACAGCATTTACACTAGTCTGTAAACTAATTGGCCACAGCAGTCAAACTCGTTTGTGGACTGACTGACCATAACATTTACTGTAGACTGTAATCTGTCTGACTAAAGCTTTTATAATACACTGTAGGCTAAGTGACCACATTCGTCATTCCTGAGATAGGTATTTTTGGCCCTAGTGTGTTATACATTTTGGTGTGTATAGCTTGTAGCAGGAGCATATTATCACGCTTTTGACTTTTTTGCAGGTGACTGACGCCTATTGAAATACTGGAACGGCAAACGTTTCCTTGTGAACTCCAAGGAGAGAATGAAAAAAACACACAACAGGTAATTAATTTTTATATTAATTACTGATAATTGTCTGTCTAGTCTAGGCATAAGTTCTAGACCTGTAGAGGTGTAATAACACCTTCCTGATACATGAAAATATAAGGTTTGTGTTTTGAACATGTATAACGTCTATACACAAATCTAAGTATAACACAACCATATCTAAGGTACAGAGATAAGGAACATTTCTTCTCCTTATCCTGGGTTTTGTAAAGTGAGGAATCCCCTCTTATCTTTCATAGAAGAGATTTGATATCAGCGGTGTAATTATCAATGCCGCAAAGACAAGAGACTGATCACTGTATTTCTTCTAATCTATGGACCAAATACCCACTGCATTTACATTAGACTGTGTATGGACTGCCACAGCATTTATGCTAGGTGTGGACTGACAGACCAAAGTATTTATTTCAAAATGTGGACTCATGGCCACTGCATTTAAGCTGGACTGCGGAATGACTGACCACAGCATGTACACTAGCTATGTACTGACTGAACAGTATTTATACCATGCTTTCACAGTATTTATACCAGAATGTGGACTTACAGTCCACAGCATTTACGCCAGACTGTCAACCGACTGACAAACGTAATTACGCTTAGTGTGTGCTGACTGACCACAGTATTTATACCAGCCTGTGGGTTATCTAACCACAGCATTTATACTAGTCTGTAAACTAATTGGCCACAGAAGTCAAACTCGTTTGTGGACTGACCATAACATTTACTGTAGACTGTAATCTGTCTGACTACAGCTTTTACAATACACTGTAGGCTAAGTGACCACATTCGTCATTCCTGAGATAGGTATTTTTGGCCCTAGTGTGTTATACATTTTGGTGTGTATAGCTTGTAGCAGGAGCATATTATCACGCTTTTGACTTTTTTGCAGGTGACTGACGCCTATTGAAATAGTGGAACGGCAAACGTTTCCTTGTGAACTCCAATGAGAGAATGAGTAAAACCACACAACAGGTAATTAATTTTTATATTAATTACTGATAATTGTCTGTCTAGTCTAGGCATAAGTTCTAGAGCTGTAGAGGTGTAATAACACCTTCCTGGTACATGAAAATATAAAGTTTGTGTTTTGAACATGTATAACGTCTATACACAAATCTTAGTATAACACAACCATATCTCAGGTACAGAGATAAGGAACATTTCTTCTCCTTATCCTGGGTTTTGTAAAGTGAGGAATCCCCTCTTATCTTTCATAGAAGAGATTTGATATCAGCGGTGTAATTATCAATGCCGCAAAGACAAGAGACTGATCACTGTATTTCTTCTAATCTATGGACCAAATGCCCACTGCATTTACATTAGACTGTGTATGGACTGCCACAGCATTTATGCTAGGTGTGGACTGACAGACCAAAGTATTTATTTCAAAATGTGGACTCATGGCCACTGCATTTAAGCTGGACTGCGGAATGACTGACCACAGCATGTACACTAGCTATGTACTGACTGAACAGTATTTATACCATGCTTTCACAGTATTTATACCAGAATGTGGACTTACAGTCCACAGCATTTACGCCAGACTGTCAACCGACTGACAAACGTAATTACGCTTAGTGTGTGCTGACTGACCACAGTATTTATACCAGCCTGTGGGTTATCTAACCACAGCATTTATACTAGTCTGTAAACTAATTGGCCACAGCAGTCAAACTCGTTTGTGGACTGACTGACCATAACATTTACTGTAGACTGTAATCTGTCTGACTACAGCTTTTACAATACACTGTAGGCTGAGTGACCACAGTCGTCATTCCTGAGATAGGTATTTTTGGCCCTAGTGTGTTATACATTTTGGTGTGTATAGCTTGTAGCAGGAGCATATTATCACGCTTTTGACTTTTTTGCAGGTGACTGACGCCTATTGAAATAGTGGAACGGCAAACGTTTCCTTGTGAACTCCAAGGAGAGAATGAGTAAAACCACACAACAGGTAATTAATTTTTATATTAATTACTGATAATTGTCTGTCTAGTCTAGGCATAAGTTCTAGAGCTGTAGAGGTGTAATAACACCTTCCTGGTACATGAAAATATAAAGTTTGTGTTTTGAACATGTATAACGTCTATACACAAATCTTAGTATAACACAACCATATCTCAGGTACAGAGATAACGAACATTTCTTCTCCTTATCCTGGGTTTTGTAAAGTGAGGAATCCCCTCTTATCTTTCATAGAAGAGATTTGATATCAGCGGTGTAATTATCAATGCCGCAAAGACAAGAGACTGATCACTGTATTTCTTCTAATCTATGGACCAAATGCCCACTGCATTTACATTAGACTGTGTATGGACTGCCACAGCATTTATGCTAGGTGTGGACTGACAGACCAAAGTATTTATTTCAAAATGTGGACTCATGGCCACTGCATTTAAGCTGGACTGCGGAATGACTGACCACAGCATGTACACTAGCTATGTACTGACTGAACAGTATTTATACCATGCTTTCACAGTATTTATACCAGAATGTAGACTTACAGTCCACAGCATTTACGCCAGACTGTCAACCGACTGACAAACGTTATTACGCTTAGTGTGTGCTGACTGACAACAGTATTTATACCAGCCTGTGGGTTATCTAACCACAGCATTTATACTAGTCTGTAAACTAATTGGCCACAGCAGTCAAACTCGTTTGTGGACTGACTGACCATAACATTTACTGTAGACTGTAATCTGTCTGACTACAGCTTTTACAATACACTGTAGGCTGAGTGACCACAGTCGTCATTCCTGAGATAGGTATTTTTGGCCCTAGTGTGTTATACATTTTGGTGTGTATAGCTTGTAGCAGGAACATATTATCACGCTTTTGACTTTTTTTGCAGGTGACTGACGCCTATTGAAATAGTGGAACGGCAAACGTTTCCTTGTGAACTCCAAGGAGATAATGAGAAAAACCACACAACAGGTAATTAATTTTTATATTAATTACTGATAATTGTCTGTCTAGTCTAGGCATAAGTTCTAGACCTGTAGAGGTGTAATAACACCTTCCTGATACATGAAAATATAATGTTTGTGTTTTGAACATGTATAATGTCTATACACAAATCTAAGTATAACACAACCATATCTAAGGTACAGAGATAAAGAACATTTCTTCTCCTTATCCTGGGTTTTGTAAAGTGAGGAATCCCCTCTTATCTTTCATAGAAGAGATTTGATATCAGCGGTGTAATTATCAATGCCGCAAAGACAAGAGACTGATCACTGTATTTCTTCTAATCTATGGACCAAATGCCCACTGCATTTACATTAGACTGTGTATGGACTGCCACAGCATTTATGCTAGGTGTGGACTGACAGACCAAAGTATTTATTTCAAAATGTGGACTCATGGCCACTGCATTTAAGCTGGACTGCGGAATGACTGACCACAGCATGTACACTAGCTATGTACTGACTGAACAGTATTTATACCATGCTTTCACAGTATTTATACCAGAATGTGGACTTACAGTCCACAGCATTTACGCCAGACTGTCAACCGACTGACAAACGTAATTACGCTTAGTGTGTGCTGACTGACCACAGTATTTATACCAGCCTGTGGGTTATCTAACCACAGCATTTATACTAGTCTGTAAACTAATTGGCCACAGAAGTCAAACTCGTTTGTGGACTGACCATAACATTTACTGTAGACTGTAATCTGTCTGACTACAGCTTTTACAATACACTGTAGGCTAAGTGACCACATTCGTCATTCCTGAGATAGGTATTTTTGGCCCTAGTGTGTTATACATTTTGGTGTGTATAGCTTGTAGCAGGAGCATATTATCACGCTTTTGACTTTTTTGCAGGTGACTGACGCCTATTGAAATAGTGGAACAGCAAACGTTTCCTTGTGAACTCCAAGGAGAGAATGAGTAAAACCACACAACAGGTAATTAATTTTTATATTAATTACTGATAATTGTCTGTCTAGTCTAGGCATAAGTTCTAGAGCTGTAGAGGTGTAATAACACCTTCCTGGTACATGAAAATATAAAGTTTGTGTTTTGAACATGTATAACGTCTATACACAAATCTTAGTATAACACAACCATATCTCAGGTACAGAGATAAGGAACATTTCTTCTCCTTATCCTGGGTTTTGTAAAGTGAGGAATCCCCTCTTATCTTTCATAGAAGAGATTTGATATCAGCGGTGTAATTATCAATGCCGCAAAGACAAGAGACTGATCACTGTATTTCTTCTAATCTATGGACCAAATGCCCACTGCATTTACATTAGACTGTGTACGGACTGCCACAGCATTTATGCTAGGTGTGGACTGACAGACCAAAGTATTTATTTCAAAATGTGGACTCATGGCCACTGCATTTAAGCTGGACTGCGGAATGACTGACCACAGCATGTACACTAGCTATGTACTGACTGAACAGTATTTATACCATGCTTTCACAGTATTTATACCAGAATGTGGACTTACAGTCCACAGCATTTACGCCAGACTGTCAACCGACTGACAAACGTAATTACGCTTAGTGTGTGCTGACTGACCACAGTATGTATACCAGCCTGTGGGTTATTCAACCACAGCATTTATACTAGTCTGTAAACTAATTGGCCACAGAAGTCAAACTCGTTTGTGGACTGACCATAACATTTACTGTAGACTGTAATCTGTCTGACTACAGCTTTTACAATACACTGTAGGCTAAGTGACCACATTCGTCATTCCTGAGATAGGTATTTTTGGCCCTAGTGTGTTATACATTTTGGTGTGTATAGCTTGTAGCAGGAGCATATTATCACGCTTTTGACTTTTTTGCAGGTGACTGACGCCTATTGAAATAGTGGAACGGCAAACGTTTCCTTGTGAACTCCAAGGAGAGAATGAGTAAAACCACACAACAGGTAATTAATTTTTATATTAATTACTGATAATTGTCTGTCTAGTCTAGGCATAACTTCTAGAGCTGTAGAGGTGTAATAACACCTTCCTGATACATGAAAATATAATGTTTGTGTTTTGAACATGTATAATGTCTATACACAAATCTTAGTATAACACAACCATATTTCAGGTACAGAGATAAGGAACATTTCTTCTCCTTATCCTGGGTTTTGTAAAGTGAGGAATCCCCTCTTATCTTTCATAGAAGAGATTTGATATCAGCGGTGTAA
This sequence comes from Anomaloglossus baeobatrachus, assembly GCF_048569485.1. Taxonomy (NCBI): domain Eukaryota; kingdom Metazoa; phylum Chordata; class Amphibia; order Anura; family Aromobatidae; genus Anomaloglossus; species Anomaloglossus baeobatrachus. Next base: position 668,254,947 of record NC_134353.1, read on the forward strand.
TTATCAATGCCGCAAAGACATGAGACTGATCACTGTATTTCTTCTAATCTATGGACCAAATGCCCACTGCATTTACATTAGACTGTGTACGGACTGCCACAGCATTTATGCTAGGTGTGGACTGACAGACCAAAGTATTTATTTCAATATGTGGACTCATGGCCACTGCATTTAAGCTGGACTGTGGAATGACTGACCACAGCATTTACACTAGCTATGTACTGACTGAACAGTATTTATACCATGCTTTCACAGTATTTATACCAGAATGTGGACTTACAGTCCACAGCATTTACGCCAGACTGTCAACCGACTGACAAACGTAATTACGCTTAGTGTGTGCTGACTGAGCACAGTATTTATATCAGCCGTTGGGTTATCTAACCACAGCATTTACACTAGTCTGTAAACTAATTGGCCACAGAAGTCAAACTCGTTTGTGGACTGACTGACCATAACATTTACTGTAGACTGTAATCTGTCTGACTACAGCTTTTATAATACACTGTAGGCTAAGTGACCACATTCGTCATTCCTGAGATAGGTATTTTTGGCCCTAGTGTGTTATACATTTTGGTGTGTATAGCTTGTAGCAGGAGCATATTATCACGCTTTTGACTTTTTTGCAGGTGACTGACGCCTATTGAAATAGTGGAACGGCAAACGTTTCCTTGTGAACTCCAAGGAGAGAATGAAAAAACCACACAACAGGTAATTAATTTTTATATTAATTACTGATAATTGTCTGTCTAGTCTAGGCATAAGTTCTAGACCTGTAGAGGTGTAATAACACCTTCCTGATACATGAAAATATAATGTTTGTGTTTTGAACAAGTATAACGTCTATACACAAATCTAAGTATAACACAACCATATCTAAGGTACAGAGATAAGGAACATTTCTTCTCCTTATCCTGGGTTTTGTAAAGTGAGGAATCCCCTCTTATCTTTCATAGAAGAGATTTGATATCAGCGGTGTAATTATCAATGCCGCAAAGACAAGAGACTGATCACTGTATTTCTTCTAATCTATGGACCAAATGCCCACTGCATTTACATTAGACTGTGTATGGACTGCCACAGCATTTATGCTAGGTGTGGACTGACAGACCAAAGTATTTATTTCAAAATGTGGACTCATGGCCACTGCATTTAAGCTGGACTGCGGAATGACTGACCACAGCATGTACACTAGCTATGTACTGACTGAACAGTATTTATACCATGCTTTCACAGTATTTACACCAGAATGTGGACTTACAGTCCACAGCATTTACGCCAGACTGTCAACCGACTGACAAACGTAGTTACGCTTAGTGTGTGCTAAATGACCACAGTATTTATACCAGCCTGTGGGTTATCTAACCACAGCATTTATACTAGTCTGTAAACTAATTGGCCACAGATGTCAAACTCGTTTGTGGACTGACCATAACATTTACTGTAGACTGTAATCTGTCTGACTACAGCTTTTACAATACACTGTAGGCTAAGTGACCACATTCGTCATTCCTGAGATAGGTATTTTTGGCCCTATTGTGTTATACATTTTGGTGTGTATAGCTTGTTTCAGGAGCATATTATCACGCTTTTGACTTTTTTGCAGGTGACTGACGCCTATTGAAATAGTGGAACGGCAAACGTTTCCTTGTGAACTCCAAGGAGAGAATGAGTAAAACCACACAACAGGTAATTAATTTTTATATTAATTACTGATAATTGTCTGTCTAGTCTAGGCATAAGTTCTAGAGCTGTAGAGGTGTAATAACACCTTCCTGGTACATGAAAATATAAAGTTTGTGTTTTGAACATGTATAACGTCTATACACAAATCTTAGTATAACACAACCATATCTCAGGTACAGAGATAAGGAACATTTCTTCTCCTTATCCTGGGTTTTGTAAAGTGAGGAATCCCCTCTTATCTTTCATAGAAGAGATTTGATATCAGCGGTGTAATTATCAATGCCGCAAAGACAAGAGACTGATCACTGTATTTCTTCTAATCTATGGACCAAATGCCCACTGCATTTACATTAGACTGTGTACGGACTGCCACAGCATTTATGCTAGGTGTGGACTGACAGACCAAAGTATTTATTTCAAAATGTGGACTCATAGCCACTGCATTTAAGCTGGACTGTGGAATGACTGACCACAGCATTTACACTAGCTATGTACTGACTGAACAGTATTTATACCATGCTTTCACAGTATTTATACCAGAATGTGGACTTACAGACCACAGCATTTACGCCAGACTGTCAACCGACTGACAAACGTTATTACGCTTAGTGTGTGCTGACTGACAACAGTATTTATACCAGCCTGTGGGTTATCTAACCACAGCATTTATACTAGTCTGTAAACTAATTGGCCACAGCAGTCAAACTCGTTTGTGGACTGACTGACCATAACATTTACTGTAGACTGTAATCTGTCTGACTACAGCTTTTACAATACACTGTAGGCTGAGTGACCACAGTCGTCATTCCTGAGATAGGTATTTTTGGCCCTAGTGTGTTATACATTTTGGTGTGTATAGCTTGTAGCAGGAACATATTATCACACTTTTGACTTTTTTTGCAGGTGACTGACGCCTATTGAAATAGTGGAACGGCAAACGTTTCCTTGTGAACTCCAAGGAGATAATGAGAAAAACAACACAACAGGTAATTAATTTTTATATTAATTACTGATAATTGTCTGTCTAGTCTAGGCATAAGTTCTAGACCTGTAGAGGTGTAATAACACCTTCCTGATACATGAAAATATAATGTTTGTGTTTTGAACATGTATAATGTCTATACACAAATCTTAGTATAACACAACCATATCTCAGGTACAGAGATAAGGAACATTTCTTCTCCTTATCCTGGGTTTTGTAAAGTGAGGAATCCCCTCTTATCTTTCATAGAAGAGATTTGATATCAGCGGTGTAATTATCAATGCCGCAAAGACATGAGACTGATCACTGTATTTCTTCTAATCTATGGACCAAATGCCCACTGCATTTACATTAGACTGTGTACGGACTGCCACAGCATTTATGCTAGGTGTGGACTGACAGAACAAAGTATTTATTTCAATATGTGGACTCATGGCCACTGCATTTAAGCTGGACTTTGGAATGACTGACCACAGCATTTACACTAGCTATGTACTGACTGAACAGTATTTATACCATGCTTTCACAGTATTTATACCAGAATGTGGACTTACAGTCCACAGCATTTACGCCAGACTGTCAACCGACTGACAATCGTAATTACGCTTAGTGTGTGCTGACTGAGCACAGTATTTATATCAGCCGTTGGGTTATCTAACCACAGCATTTACACTAGTCTGTAAACTAATTGGCCACAGAAGTCAAACTCGTTTGTGGACTGACCATAACATTTACTGTAGACTGTAATCTGTCTGACTACAGCTTTTACAATACACTGTAGGCTAAGTGACCACATTCGTCATTCCTGAGATAGGTATTTTTGGCCCTAGTGTGTTATACATTTTGGTGTGTATAGCTTGTAGCAGGAACATATTATCACGCTTTTGACTTTTTTTGCAGGTGACTGACGCCTATTGAAATAGTGGAACGTCAAACGTTTCCTTGTGAACTCCAAGGAGATAATGAGAAAAACCACACAACAGGTAATTAATTTTTATATTAATTACTGATAATTGTCTGTCTAGTCTAGGCATAAGTTCAAGACCTGTAGAGATGTAATAACACCTTCCTGATACATGAAAATATAATGTTTGTGTTTTGAACATGTATAATGTCTATACACAAATCTTAGTATAACACAACCATATCTCAGGTACAGAGATAAGGAACATTTCTTCTCCTTATCCTGGGTTTTGTAAAGTGAGGAATCCCCTCTTATCTTTCATAGAAGAGATTTGATATCAGCGGTGTAATTATCAATGCCTCAAAGACATGAGACTGATCACTGTATTTCTTCTAATCTATGGACCAAATGCCCACTGCATTTACATTAGACTGTGTACGGACTGCCACAGCATTTATGCTAGGTGTGGACTGACAGACCAAAGTATTTATTTCAATATGTGGACTCATGGCCACTGAATTTAAGCTGGACTGTGGAATGACTGACCACAGCATTTACACTAGCTATGTACTGACTGAACAGTATTTATACCATGCTTTCACAGTATTTATACCAGAATGTGGACTTACAGTCCACAGCATTTACGCCAGACTGTCAACCGACTGACAAACGTAATTACGCTTAGTGTGTGCTGACTGACCACAGTATTTATACCAGCCTGTGGGTTATATAACCACAGCATTTATACTAGTCTGTAAACTAATTAGCCACAGAAGTCAAACTCGTTTGTGGACTGACCATAACATTTACTGTAGACTGTAATCTGTCTGACTACAGCTTTTACAATACACTGTAGGCTAAGTGACCACATTCGTCATTCCTGAGATAGGTATTTTTGGCCCTAGTGTGTTATACATTTTGGTGTGTATAGCTTGTAGCAGGAACATATTATCACGCTTTTGACTTTTTTTGCAGGTGACTGACGCCTATTGAAATAGTGGAACGTCAAACGTTTCCTTGTGAACTCCAAGGAGATAATGAGAAAAACCACACAACAGGTAATTAATTTTTATATTAATTACTGATAATTGTCTGTCTAGTCTAGGCATAAGTTCAAGACCTGTAGAGATGTAATAACACCTTCCTGATACATGAAAATATAATGTTTGTGTTTTGAACATGTATAATGTCTATACACAAATCTTAGTATAACACAACCATATCTCAGGTACAGAGATAAGGAACATTTCTTCTCCTTATCCTGGGTTTTGTAAAGTGAGGAATCCCCTCTTATCTTTCATAGAAGAGATTTGATATCAGCGGTGTAATTATCAATGCCGCAAAGACAAGAGAATGATCACTGTATTTCTTCTAATCTATGGACCAAATGCCCACTGCATTTACATTAGACTGTGTACGGACTGCCACAGCATTTATGCTAGGTGTGGACTGACAGACCAAAGTATTTATTTCAATATGTGGACTCATGGCCACTGCATTTAAGCTGGACTGTGGAATGACTGACCACAGCATTTACACTAGCTATGTACTGACTGAACAGTATTTATACCATGCTTTCACAGTATTTATACCAGAATGTGGACTTACAGTCCACAGCATTTACGCCAGACTGTCAACCGACTGACAAACGTAATTACGCTTAGTGTGTGCTGACTGAGCACAGTATTTATATCAGCCGTTGGGTTATCTAACCACAGCATTTACACTAGTCTGTAAACTAATTGGCCACAGAAGTCAAACTCGTTTGTGGACTGACTGACCATAACATTTACTGTAGACTGTAATCTGTCTGACTACAGCTTTTATAATACACTGTAGGCTAAGTGACCACATTCGTCATTCCTGAGATAGGTATTTTTGGCCCTAGTGTGTTATACATTTTGGTGTGTATAACTTGTAGCAGGAGCATATTATCACGCTTTTGACTTTTTTGCAGGTGACTGACGCCTATTGAAATAGTGGAACGGCAAACGTTTCCTTGTGAACTCCAAGGAGAGAATGAAAAAACCACACAACAGGTAATTAATTTTTATATTAATTACTGATAATTGTCTGTCTAGTCTAGGCATAAGTTCTAGACCTGTAGAGGTGTAATAACACCTTCCTGATACATGAAAATATAATGTTTGTGTTTTGAACATGTATAACGTCTATACACAAATCTAAGTATAACACAACCATATCTAAGGTACAGAGATAAGGAACATTTCTTCTCCTTATCCTGGGTTTTGTAAAGTGAGGAATCCCCTCTTATCTTTCATAGAAGAGATTTGATATCAGCGGTGTAATTATCAATGCCGCAAAGACAAGAGACTGATCACTGTATTTCTTCTAATCTATGGACCAAATGCCCACTGCATTTACATTAGACTGTGTATGGACTGCCACAGCATTTATGCTAGGTGTGGACTGACAGACCAAAGTATTTATTTCAAAATGTGGACTCATGGCCACTGCATTTAAGCTGGACTGCGGAATGACTGACCACAGCATGTACACTAGCTATGTACTGACTGAACAGTATTTATACTATGCTTTCACAGTATTTATACCAGAATGTGGACTTACAGTCCACAGCATTTACGCCAGACTGTCAACCGACTGACAAAAGTAATTACGCTTAGTGTGTGCTGACTGACCACAGTATTTATACCAGCCGTTGGGTTATCTAACCACAGCATTTATACTAGTCTGTAAACTAATTGGCCACAGCTGTCAAACTCGTTTGTGGACTGACTGACCATAACATTTACTGTAGACTGTAATCTGTCTGACTACAGCTTTTACAATACACTGTAGGCTGAGTGACCACAGTCGTCATTCCTGAGATAGGTATTTTTGGCCCTAGTGTGTTATACATTTTGGTATGTATAGCTTGTAGCAGGAACATATTATCACGCTTTTGACTTTTTTGCAGGTGACTGACGCCTATTGAAATAGTGGAACGGCAAACGTTTCCTTGTGAACTCCAAGGAGAGAATGAAAAAACCACACAACAGGTAATTAATTTTTATATTAATTACTGATAATTGTCTGTCTAGTCTAGGCATAAGTTCTAGACCTGTAGAGGTGTAATAACACCTTCCTGATACATGAAAATATAATGTTTGTGTTTTGAACATGTATAATGTCTATACACAAATCTTAGTATAACACAACCATATCTCAGGTACAGAGATAAGGAACATTTCTTCTCCTTATCCTGGGTTTTGTAAAGTGAGGAATCCCCTCTTATCTTTCATAGAAGAGATTTGATATCAGCGGTGTAATTATCAATGCCGCAAAGACATGAGACTGATCACTGTATTTCTTCTAATCTATGGACCAAATGCCCACTGCATTTACATTAGACTGTGTACGGACTGCCACAGCATTTATGCTAGGTGTGGACTGACAGACCAAAGTATTTATTTTAATATGTGGACTCATGGCCACTGCATTTAAGCTGGACTGTGGAATGACTGACCACAGCATTTACACTAGCTATGTACTGACTGAACAGTATTTATACCATGCTTTCACAGTATTTATACCAGAATGTGGACTTACAGTCCACAGCATTTACGCCAGACTGTCAACCGACTGACAAACGTAATTACGCTTAGTGTGTGCTGACTGAGCACAGTATTTATATCAGCCGTTGGGTTATCTAACCACAGCATTTACACTAGTCTGTAAACTAATTGGCTACAGAAGTCAAACTCGTTTGTGGACTGACTGACCATAACATTTACTGTAGACTGTAATCTGTCTGACTACAGCTTTTACAATACACTGTAGGCTAAGTGACCACATTCGTCATTCCTGAGATAGGTATTTTTGGCCCTAGTGTGTTATACATTTTGGTGTGTATAGCTTGTAGCAGGAGCATATTATCACGCTTTTGACTTTTTTGCAGGTGACTGACGCCTATTGAAATAGTGGAACGGCAAACGTTTCCTTGTGAACTCCAAGGAGAGAATGGATAAAACCACACAACAGGTAATTAATTTTTATATTAATTACTGATAATTGTCTGTCTAGTCTAGGCATAAGTTCTAGAGCTGTAGAGGTGTAATAACACCTTCCTGGTACATGAAAATATAAAGTTTGTGTTTTGAACATGTATAACGTCTATACACAAATCTTAGTATAACACAACCATATCTCAGGTACAGAGATAAGGAACATTTCTTCTCCTTATCCTGGGTTTTGTAAAGTGAGGAATCCCCTCTTATCTTTCATAGAAGAGATTTGATATCAGCGGTGTAATTATCAATGCCGCAAAGACAAGAGACTGATCACTGTATTTCTTCTAATCTATGGACCAAATGCCCACTGCATTTACATTAGACTGTGTACGGACTGCCACAGCATTTATGCTAGGTGTGGACTGACAGACCAAAGTATTTATTTCAAAATGTGGACTCATGGCCACTGCATTTAAGCTGGACTGTGGAATGACTGACCACAGCATTTACACTAGCTATGTACTGACTGAACAGTATTTATACCATGCTTTCACAGTATTTATACCAGAATGTGGACTTACAGTCCACAGCATTTACGCCAGACTGTCAACCGACTGACAAACGTTATTACGCTTAGTGTGTGCTGACTGACAACAGTATTTATACCAGCCTGTGGGTTATCTAACCACAGCATTTATACTAGTCTGTAAACTAATTGGCCACAGCAGTCAAACTCGTTTGTGGACTGACCATAACATTTACTGTAGACTGTAATCTGTCTGACTACAGCTTTTACAATACACTGTAGGCTAAGTGACCACATTCGTCATTCCTGAGATAGGTATTTTTGGCCCTAGTGTGTTATACATTTTGGTGTGTATAGCTTGTAGCAGGAACATATTATCACGCTTTTGACTTTTTTTGCAGGTGACTGACGCCTATTGAAATAGTGGAACGGCAAACGTTTCCTTGTGAACTCCAAGGAGATAATGAGAAAAACCACACAACAGGTAATTAATTTTTATATTAATTACTGATAATTGTCTGTCTAGTCTAGGCATAAGTTCAAGACCTGTAGAGATGTAATAACACCTTCCTGATACATGAAAATAAAATGTTTGTGTTTTGAACATGTATAATGTCTATACACAAATCTTAGTATAACACAACCATATCTCAGGTACAGAGATAAGGAACATTTCTTCTCCTTATCCTGGGTTTTGTAAAGTGAGGAATCCCCTCTTATCTTTCATAGAAGAGATTTGATATCAGCGGTGTAATTATCAATGCCGCAAAGACATGAGACTGATCACTGTATTTCTTCTAATCTATGGACCAAATGCCCACTGCATTTACATTAGACTGTGTACGGACTGCCACAGCATTTATGCTAGGTGTGGACTGACAGACCAAAGTATTTATTTCAATATGTGGACTCATGGCCACTGCATTTAAACTGGACTGTGGAATGACTGACCACAGCATTTACACTAGCTATGTACTGACTGAACAGTATTTATACCATGCTTTCACAGTATTTATACCAGAATGTGGACTTACAGTCCACAGCATTTACGCCAGACTGTCAACCGACTGACAAACGTAATTACGCTTAGTGTGTGCTGACTGACCACAGTATTTATACCAGCCTGTGGGTTATATAACCACAGCATTTATACTAGTCTGTAAACTAATTAGCCACAGAAGTCAAACTCGTTTGTGGACTGACCATAACATTTACTGTAGACTGTAATCTGTCTGACTACAGCTTTTACAATACACTGTAGGCTAAGTGACCACATTCGTCATTCCTGAGATAGGTATTTTTGGCCCTAGTGTGTTATACATTTTGGTGTGTATAGCTTGTAGCAGGAACATATTATCACGCTTTTGACTTTTTTTGCAGGTGACTGACGCCTATTGAAATAGTGGAACGTCAAACGTTTCCTTGTGAACTCCAAGGAGATAATGAGAAAAACCACACAACAGGTAATTAATTTTTATATTAATTACTGATAATTGTCTGTCTAGTCTAGGCATAAGTTCAAGACCTGTAGAGATGTAATAACACCTTCCTGATACATGAAAATATAATGTTTGTGTTTTGAACATGTATAATGTCTATACACAAATCTTAGTATAACACAACCATATCTCAGGTACAGAGATAAGGAACATTTCTTCTCCTTATCCTGGGCTTTGTAAAGTGAGGAATCCCCTCTTATCTTTCATAGAAGAGATTTGATATCAGCGGTGTAATTATCAATGCCGCAAAGACATGAGACTGATCACTGTATTTCTTCTAATCTATGGACCAAATGCCCACTGCATTTACATTAGACTGTGTACGGACTGCCACAGCATTTATGCTAGGTGTGGACTGACAGACCAAAGTATTTATTTCAATATGTGGACTCATGGCCACTGCATTTAAGCTGGACTGTGGAATGACTGACCACAGCATTTACACTAGCTATGTACTGACTGAACAGTATTTATACCATGCTTTCACAGTATTTATACCAGAATGTGGACTTACAGTCCACAGCATTTACGCCAGACTGTCAACCGACTGACAAACGTAATTACGCTTAGTGTGTGCTGACTGAGCACAGTATTTATATCAGCCGTTGGGTTATCTAACCACACAGCATTTACACTAGTCTGTAAACTAATTGGCCACAGAAGTCAAACTCGTTTGTGGACTGACTGACCATAACATTTACTGTAGACTGTAATCTGTCTGACTACAGCTTTTATAATACACTGTAGGCTAAGTGACCACATTCGTCATTCCTGAGATAGGTATTTTTGGCCCTAGTGTGTTATACATTTTGGTGTGTATAACTTGTAGCAGGAGCATATTATCACGCTTTTGACTTTTTTGCAGGTGACTGACGCCTATTGAAATAGTGGAACGGCAAACGTTTCCTTGTGAACTCCAATGAGAGAATGAAAAAACCACACAACAGGTAATTAATTTTTATATTAATTACTGATAATTGTCTGTCTAGTCTAGGCATAAGTTCTAGACCTGTAGAGGTGTAATAACACCTTCCTGATACATGAAAATATAATGTTTGTGTTTTGAACATGTATAACGTCTATACACAAATCTAAGTATAACACAACCATATCTAAGGTACAGAGATAAGGAACATTTCTTCTCCTTATCCTGGGTTTTGTAAAGTGAGGAATCCCCTCTTATCTTTCATAGAAGAGATTTGATATCAGCGGTGTAATTATCAATGCCGCAAAGACAAGAGACTGATCACTGTATTTCTTCTAATCTATGGACCAAATGCCCACTGCATTTACATTAGACTGTGTATGGACTGCCACAGCATTTATGCTAGGTGTGGACTGACAGACCAAAGTATTTATTTCAAAATGTGGACTCATGGCCACTGCATTTAAGCTGGACTGCGGAATGACTGACCACAGCATGTACACTAGCTATGTACTGACTGAACAGTATTTTTACCATGCTTTCACAGTATTTATACCAGAATGTGGACTTACAGTCCACAGCATTTACGCCAGACTGTCAACCGACTGACAAAAGTAATTACGCTTAGTGTGTGCTGACTGACCACAGTATTTATACCAGCCGTTGGGTTATCTAACCACAGCATTTATACTAGTCTGTAAACTAATTGGCCAAAGCTGTCAAACTCGTTTGTGGACTGACTGACCATAACATTTACTGTAGACTGTAATCTGTCTGACTACAGCTTTTACAATACACTGTAAGCTGAGTGGCCACAGTCGTCATTCCTGAGATAGGTATTTTTGGCCCTAGTGTGTTATACATTTTGGTATGTATAGCTTGTAGCAGGAACATATTATCACGCTTTTGACTTTTTTTGCAGGTGACTGACGCCTATTGAAATAGTGGAACGGCAAACGTTTCCTTGTGAACTCCAAGGAGATAATGAGAAAAACCACACAACAGGTAATTAATTTTTATATTAATTACTGATAATTGTCTGTCTAGTCTAGGCATAAGTTCTAGACCTGTAGAGGTGTAATAACACCTTCCTGATACATGAAAATATAATGTTTGTGTTTTGAACATGTATAATGTCTATACACAAATCTTAGTATAACACAACCATATCTCAGGTACAGAGATAAGGAACATTTCTTCTCCTTATCCTGGGTTTTGTAAAGTGAGGAATCCCCTCTTATCTTTCATAGAAGAGATTTGATATCAGCGGTGTAATTATCAATGCCGCAAAGACATGAGACTGATCACTGTATTTCTTCTAATCTATGGACCAAATGCCCACTGCATTTACATTAGACTGTGTACGGACTGCCACAGCATTTATGCTAGGTGTGGACTGACAGACCAAAGTATTTATTTTAATATGTGGACTCATGGCCACTGCATTTAAGCTGGACTGTGGAATGACTGACCACAGCATTTACACTAGCTATGTACTGACTGAACAGTATTTATACCATGCTTTCACAGTATTTATACCAGAATGTGGACTTACAGTCCACAGCATTTACGCCAGACTGTCAACCGACTGACAAACGTAATTACGCTTAGTGTGTGCTGACTGAGCACAGTATTTATATCAGCCGTTGGGTTATCTAACCACAGCATTTACACTAGTCTGTAAACTAATTGGCTACAGAAGTCAAACTCGTTTGTGGACTGACTGACCATAACATTTACTGTAGACTGTAATCTGTCTGACTACAGCTTTTATAATACACTGTAGGCTAAGTGACCACATTCGTCATTCCTGAGATAGGTATTTTTGGCCCTAGTGTGTTATACATTTTGGTGTGTATAGCTTGTAGCAGGAGCATATTATCACGCTTTTGACTTTTTTGCAGGTGACTGACGCCTATTGAAATAGTGGAACGGCAAACGTTTCCTTGTGAACTCCAAGGAGAGAATGAGTAAAACCACACAACAGGTAATTAATTTTTATATTAATTACTGATAATTGTCTGTCTAGTCTAGGCATAAGTTCTAGAGCTGTAGAGGTGTAATAACACCTTCCTGGTACATGAAAATATAAAGTTTGTGTTTTGAACATGTATAACGTCTATACACAAATCTTAGTATAACACAACCATATCTCAGGTACAGAGATAAGGAACATTTCTTCTCCTTATCCTGGGTTTTGTAAAGTGAGGAATCCCCTCTTATCTTTCATAGAAGAGATTTGATATCAGCGGTGTAATTATCAATGCCGCAAAGACAAGAGACTGATCACTGTATTTCTTCTAATCTATGGACCAAATGCCCACTGCATTTACATTAGACTGTGTACGGACTGCCACAGCATTTATGCTAGGTGTGGACTGACAGACCAAAGTATTTATTTCAAAATGTGGACTCATGGCCACTGCATTTAAGCTGGACTGTGGAATGACTGACCACAGCATTTACACTAGCTATGTACTGACTGAACAGTATTTATACCATGCTTTCACAGTATTTATACCAGAATGTGGACTTACAGTCCACAGCATTTACGCCAGACTGTCAACCGACTGACAAACGTTATTACACTTAGTGTGTGCTGACTGACAACAGTATTTATACCAGCCTGTGGGTTATCTAACCACAGCATTTATACTAGTCTGTAAACTAATTGGCCACAGCAGTCAAACTCGTTTGTGGACTGACTGACCATAACATTTACTGTAGACTGTAATCTGTCTGACTACAGCTTTTACAATACACTGTAGGCTGAGTGACCACAGTCGTCATTCCTGAGATAGGTATTTTTGGCCCTAGTGTGTTATACATTTTGGTGTGTATAGCTTGTAGCAGGAACATATTATCACGCTTTTGACTTTTTTTGCAGGTGACTGACGCCTATTGAAATAGTCGAACGGCAAACGTTTCCTTGTGAACTCCAAGGAGATAATGAGAAAAACCACACAACAGGTAATTAATTTTTATATTAATTACTAATAATTGTCTGTCTAGTCTAGGCATAAGTTCTAGACCTGTAGAGGTGTAATAACACCTTCCTGATACATGAAAATATAATGTTTGTGTTTTGAACATGTATAATGTCTATACACAAATCTTAGTATAACACAACCATATCTCAGGTACAGAGATAAGGAACATTTCTTCTCCTTATCCTGGGTTTTGTAAAGTGAGGAATCCCCTCTTATCTTTCATAGAAGAGATTTGATATCAGCGGTGTAATTATCAATGCCGCAAAGACATGAGACTGATCACTGTATTTCTTCTAATCTATGGACCAAATGCCCACTGCATTTACATTAGACTGTGTACGGACTGCCACAGCATTTATGCTAGGTGTGGACTGACAGACCAAAGTATTTATTTCAAAATGTGGACTCATGGCTACTGCATTTAAGCTGGACTGTGGAATGACTGACCACAGCATTTACACTAGCTATGTACTGACTGAACAGTATTTATACCATGCTTTCACAGTATTTATACCAGAATGTGGTCTTACAGTCCACAGCATTTACGCCAGACTGTCAACCGACTGACAAACGTAATTACGCTTAGTGTGTGCTGACTGAGCACAGTATTTATATCAGCCGTTGGGTTATCTAACCACAGCATTTACACTAGTCTGTAAACTAATTGGCCACAGAAGTCAAACTCGTTTGTGGACTGACTGACCATAACATTTACTGTAGACTGTAATCTGTCTGACTACAGCTTTTATAATACACTGTAGGCTAAGTGACCACATTCGTCATTCCTGAGATAGGTATTTTTGGCCCTAGTGTGTTATACATTTTGGTGTGTATAGCTTGTAGCAGGAGCATATTATCACGCTTTTGACTTTTTTGCAGGTGACTGACGCCTATTGAAATAGTGGAACGGCAAACGTTTCCTTGTGAACTCCAAGGAGAGAATGAGTAAAACCACACAACAGGTAATTAATTTTTATATTAATTACTGATAATTGTCTGTCTAGTCTAGGCATAAGTTCTAGAGCTGTAGAGGTGTAATAACACCTTCCTGGTACATGAAAATATAAAGTTTGTGTTTTGAACATGTATAACGTCTATACACAAATCTTAGTATAACACAACCATATCTCAGGTACAGAGATAAGGAACATTTCTTCTCCTTATCCTGGGTTTTGTAAAGTGAGGAATCCCCTCTTATCTTTCATAGAAGAGATTTGATATCAGCGGTGTAATTATCAATGCCGCAAAGACAAGAGACTGATCACTGTATTTCTTCTAATCTATGGACCAAATGCCCACTGCATTTACATTAGACTGTGTACGGACTGCCACAGCATTTATGCTAGGTGTGGACTGACAGACCAAAGTATTTATTTCAAAATGTGGACTCATGGCCACTGCATTTAAGCTGGACTGTGGAATGACTGACCACAGCATTTACACTAGCTATGTACTGACTGAACAGTATTTATACCATGCTTTCACAGTATTTATACCAGAATGTGGACTTACAGTCCACAGCATTTACGCCAGACTGTCAACCGACTGACAAACGTTATTACACTTAGTGTGTGCTGACTGACAACAGTATTTATACCAGCCTGTGGGTTATCTAACCACAGCATTTATACTAGTCTGTAAACTAATTGGCCACAGCAGTCAAACTCGTTTGTGGACTGACTGACCATAACATTTACTGTAGACTGTAATCTGTCTGACTACAGCTTTTACAATACACTGTAGGCTGAGTGACCACAGTCGTCATTCCTGAGATAGGTATTTTTGGCCCTAGTGTGTTATACATTTTGGTGTGTATAGCTTGTAGCAGGAACATATTATCACGCTTTTGACTTTTTTTGCAGGTGACTGACGCCTATTGAAATAGTCGAACGGCAAACGTTTCCTTGTGAACTCCAAGGAGATAATGAGAAAAACCACACAACAGGTAATTAATTTTTATATTAATTACTAATAATTGTCTGTCTAGTCTAGGCATAAGTTCTAGACCTGTAGAGGTGTAATAACACCTTCCTGATACATGAAAATATAATGTTTGTGTTTTGAACATGTATAATGTCTATACACAAATCTTAGTATAACACAACCATATCTCAGGTACAGAGATAAGGAACATTTCTTCTCCTTATCCTGGGTTTTGTAAAGTGAGGAATCCCCTCTTATCTTTCATAGAAGAGATTTGATATCAGCGGTGTAATTATCAATGCCGCAAAGACATGAGACTGATCACTGTATTTCTTCTAATCTATGGACCAAATGCCCACTGCATTTACATTAGACTGTGTACGGACTGCCACAGCATTTATGCTAGGTGTGGACTGACAGACCAAAGTATTTATTTCAAAATGTGGACTCATGGCTACTGCATTTAAGCTGGACTGTGGAATGACTGACCACAGCATTTACACTAGCTATGTACTGACTGAACAGTATTTATACCATGCTTTCACAGTATTTATACCAGAATGTGGTCTTACAGTCCACAGCATTTACGCCAGACTGTCAACCGACTGACAAACGTAATTACGCTTAGTGTGTGCTGACTGAGCACAGTATTTATATCAGCCGTTGGGTTATCTAACCACAGCATTTACACTAGTCTGTAAACTAATTGGCCACAGAAGTCAAACTCGTTTGTGGACTGACTGACCATAACATTTACTGTAGACTGTAATCTGTCTGACTACAGCTTTTATAATACACTGTAGGCTAAGTGACCACATTCGTCATTCCTGAGATAGGTATTTTTGGCCCTAGTGTGTTATACATTTTGGTGTGTATAGCTTGTAGCAGGAGCATATTGTCACGCTTTTGACTTTTTTGCAGGTGACTGACGCCTATTGAAATAGTGGAACGGCAAACGTTTCCTTGTGAACTCCAAGGAGAGAATGAAAAAACCACGCAACAGGTAATTAATTTTTATATTAATTACTGATAATTGTCTGTCTAGTCTAGGCATAAGTTCTAGACCTGTAGAGGTGTAATAACACCTTCCTGATACATGAAAATATAATGTTTGTGTTTTGAACATGTATAACGTCTATACACAAATCTAAGTATAACACAACCATATCTAAGGTACAGAGATAAGGAACATTTCTTCTCCTTATCCTGGGTTTTGTAAAGTGAGGAATCCCCTCTTATCTTTCATAGAAGAGATTTGATATCAGCGGTGTAATTATCAATGCCGCAAAGACAAGAGACTGATCACTGTATTTCTTCTAATCTATGGAGCAAATGCCCACTGCATTTACATTAGACTGTGTATGGACTGCCACAGCATTTATGCTAGGTGTGGACTGACAGACCAAAGTATTTATTTCAAAATGTGGACTCATGGCCACTGCCTTTAAGCTGGACTGTGGAATGACTGACCACAGCATGTACACTAGCTATGTACTGACTGAACAGTATTTATACCATGCTTTCACAGTATTTATACCAGAATGTGGACTTACAGTCCACAGCATTTACGCCAGACTGTCAACCGACTGACAAACGTAATTACGCTTAGTGTGTGCTGACTGACCACAGTATTTATACCAGCCTGTGGGTTATCTAACCACAGCATTTATACTAGTCTGTAAACTAATTGGCCACAGAAGTCAAACTCGTTTGTGGACTGACCATAACATTTACTGTAGACTGTAATCTGTCTGACTACAGCTTTTACAATACACTGTAGGCTAAGTGACCACATTCGTCATTCCTGAGATAGGTATTTTTGGCCCTAGTGTGTTATACATTTTGGTGTGTATTGCTTGTAGCAGGAGCATATTATCACGCTTTTGACTTTTTTTGCAGGTGACTGACGCCTATTGAAATAGTGGAACGGCAAACGTTTCCTTGTGAACTCCAAGGAGAGAATGAGTAAAACCACACAACAGGTAATTAATTTTTATATTAATTACTGATAATTGTCTGTCTAGTCTAGGCATAAGTTCTAGAGCTGTAGAGGTGTAATAACACCTTCCTGGTACATGAAAATATAAAGTTTGTGTTTTGAACATGTATAACGTCTATACACAAATCTTAGTATAACACAACCATATCTCAGGTACAGAGATAAGGAACATTTCTTCTCCTTATCCTGGGTTTTGTAAAGTGAGGAATCCCCTCTTATCTTTCATAGAAGAGATTTGATATCAGCGGTGTAATTATCAATGCCGCAAAGACAAGAGACTGATCACTGTATTTCTTCTAATCTATGGACCAAATGCCCACTGCATTTACATTAGACTGTGTACGGACTGCCACAGCATTTATGCTAGGTGTGGACTGACAGACCAAAGTATTTATTTCAAAATGTGGACTCATGGCCACTGCATTTAAGCTGGACTGTGGAATGACTGACCACAGCATTTACACTAGCTATGTACTGACTGAACAGTATTTATACCATGCTTTCACAGTATTTATACCAGAATGTGGACTTACAGTCCACAGCATTTACGCCAGACTGTCAACCGACTGACAAACGTTATTACGCTTCGTGTGTGCTGACTTACAACAGTATTTATATCAGCCGTTGGGTTATCTAACCACAGCATTTACACTAGTCTGTAAACTAATTGGCCACAGAAGTCAAACTCGTTTGTGGACTGACTGACCATAACATTTACTGTAGACTGTAATCTGTCTGACTACAGCTTTTATAATACACACACACAAAAACAGGAGGACAAAGGTGGCTAATGTGCAAAAAATAACAAGTATTTATTTAATAGTGAACATATCATTACATGAAAATAACGTGGAGAAGGTAGAGAGGCATGACATCAGACTGGCACAATGAGTTGCACAAAGAATATTAGTACACAGTAATACAAATAAAAGGCTGCACGAGTAGCTAGGATAATAAAGACAGTAACAGCATGAATACGTATTCAATCAAGAACATACCCAGTGCAGCCGTTTGTCACAAAGTAGCAAAATAAAGTTTTTTCCACCATTCATTTGCTAGCAAATATCATGTGACTGGTCACCTGGCCTATTTAGCATTTCCGGTAACGGAGAAAAAATGTTATCCCTCATGGTCTGATGAAGCGTGCTACCTCTTACACGCGAAACGCGCGTTACCCTTCCTAGGGGGGTATCCAGACCTCTGTCCTCTGCACTTCTGGCACTTTATTTTGCTACTTTGTGACAAACGGCTGCACTGGGTATGTTCTTGATTGAATACGTATTCATGCTGTTACTGTCTTTATTATCCTAGCTACTCGTGCAGCCTTTTATTTGTATTACTGTGTACTAATATTCTTTGTGCAACTCATTGTGCCAGCCTGATGTCATGCCTCTCTACCTTCTCCACGTTATTTTCATGTAATGATATGTTCACTATTAAATAAATACTTGTTATTTTTTGCATATTAGCCACCTTTGTCCTCTTGTTTTTGAATGCTACCTGTGGTTTGCATCTCCTTCCACGGTTCATTCCGATTGGTTTTTTCCGTGGCTTCCTCCACCTGAGATTATGTTTTGAGCCTAATGGATTGCTATTGTATTTTAGCTTTTATAATACACTGTAGGCTAAGTGACCACATTCGTCATTCCTGAGATAGGTATTTTTGGCCCTAGTGTGTTATACATTTTGGTGTGTATAGCTTGTAGCAGGAGCATATTATCACGCTTTTGACTTTTTTGCAGGTGACTGACGCCTATTGAAATAGTGGAACGGCAAACGTTTCCTTGTGAACTCCAAGGAGAGAATGAGTAAAACCACACAACAGGTAATTAATTTTTTTATTAATTACTGATAATTGTCTGTCTAGTCTAGGCATAAGTTCTAGACCTGTAGAGGTGTAATAACACCTTCCTGGTACATGAAAATATAAAGTTTGTGTTTTGAACATGTATAACGTCTATACACAAATCTTAGTATAACACAACCATATCTCAGGTACAGAGATAAGGAACATTTCTTCTCCTTATCCTGGGTTTTGTAAAGTGAGGAATCCCCTCTTATCTTTCATAGAAGAGATTTGATATCAGCGGTGTAATTATCAATGCCGCAAAGACAAGAGACTGATCACTGTATTTCTTCTAATCTATGGACCAAATGCCCACTGCATTTACATTAGACTGTGTACGGACTGCCACAGCATTTATGCTAGGTGTGGACTGACAGACCAAAGTATTTATTTCAAAATGTGGACTCATGGCCACTGCATTTAAGCTGGACTGTGGAATGACTGACCACAGCATTTACACTAGCTATGTACTGACTGAACAGTATTTATACCATGCTTTCACAGTATTTATACCAGAATGTGGACTTACAGTCCACAGCATTTACGCCAGACTGTCAACCGACTGACAAACGTTATTACGCTTAGTGTGTGCTGACTGACAACAGTATTTATACCAGCCTGTGGGTTATCTAACCACAGCATTTATACTAGTCTGTAAACTAATTGGCCACAGCAGTCAAACTCGTTTGTGGACTGACTGACCATAACATTTACTGTAGACTGTAATCTGTCTGACTACAGCTTTTACAATACACTGTAGGCTGAGTGACCACAGTCGTCATTCCTGAGATAGGTATTTTTGGCCCTAGTGTGTTATAAATTTTGGTGTGTATAGCTTGTAGCAGGAACATATTATCACGCTTTTGACTTTTTTTGCAGGTGACTGACGCCTATTGAAATAGTGGAACGGCAAACGTTTCCTTGTGAACTCCAAGGAGATAATGAGAAAAACCACACAACAGGTAATTAATTTTTATATTAATTACTGATAATTGTCTGTCTAGTCTAGGCATAAGTTCTAGACCTTTAGAGGTGTAATAACACCTTCCTGATACATGAAAATATAATGTTTGTGTTTTGAACATGTATAATGTCTATACACAAATCTAAGTATAACACAACCATATCTAAGGTACAGAGATAAGGAACATTTCTTCTCCTTATCCTGGGTTTTGTAAAGTGAGGAATCCCCTCTTATCTTTCATAGAAGAGATTTGATATCAGCGGTGTAATTATCAATGCCGCAAAGACAAGAGACTGATCACTGTATTTCTTCTAATCTATGGACCAAATGCCCACTGCATTTACATTAGACTGTGTATGGACTGCCACAGCATTTATGCTAGGTGTGGACTGACAGACCAAAGTATTTATTTCAAAATGTGGACTCATGGCCACTGCATTTAAGCTGGACTGCGGAATGACTGACCACAGCATGTACACTAGCTATGTACTGACTGAACAGTATTTATACCATGCTTTCACAGTATTTATACCAGAATGTGGACTTACAGTCCACAGCATTTACGCCAGACTGTCAACCGACTGACATACGTAATTACGCTTAGTGTGTGCTGACTGAGCACAGTATTTATACCAGCCTGTGGGTTATCTAACCACAGCATTTATACTACTCTGTAAACTAATTGGCCACAGAAGTCAAACTCGTTTGTGGACTGACTGACCATAACATTTACTGTAGACTGTAATCTGTCTGACTACAGCTTTTATAATACACTGTAGGCTAAGTGACCACATTCGTCATTCCTGAGATAGGTATTTTTGGCCCTAGTGTGTTATACATTTTGGTGTGTATAGCTTGTAGCAGGAGCATATTATCACGCTTTTGACTTTTTTGCAGGTGACTGACGCCTATTGAAATAGTGGAACGGCAAACGTTTCCTTGTGAACTCCAAGGAGAGAATGAAAAAACCACACAACAGGTAATTAATTTTTATATTAATTACTGATAATTGTCTGTCTAGTCTAGGCATAAGTTCTAGACCTGTAGAGGTGTAATAACACCTTCCTGATACATGAAAATATAATGTTTGTGTTTTGAACATGTATAATGTCTATACACAAATCTAAGTATAACACAACCATATCTAAGGTACAGAGATAAGGAACATTTCTTCTCCTTATCCTGGGTTTTGTAAAGTGAGGAATCCCCTCTTATCTTTCATAGAAGAGATTTGATATCAGCGGTGTAATTATCAATGCCGCAAAGACAAGAGACTGATCACTGTATTTCTTCTAATCTATGGACCAAATGCCCACTGCATTTACATTAGACTGTGTATGGACTGCCACAGCATTTATGCTAGGTGTGGACTGACAGACCAAAGTATTTATTTCAAAATGTGGACTCATGGCCACTGCATTTAAGCTGGACTGCGGAATGACTGACCACAGCATGTACACTAGCTATGTACTGACTGAACAGTATTTATACCATGCTTTCACAGTATTTATACCAGAATGTGGACTTACAGTCCACAGCATTTACGCCAGACTGTCAACCGACTGACAAACGTAATTACGCTTAGTGTGTGCTGACTGACCACAGTATTTATACCAGCCTGTGGGTTATCTAACCACAGCATTTATACTAGTCTGTAAACTAATTGGCCACAGAAGTCAAACTCGTTTGTGGACTGACCATAACATTTACTGTAGACTGTAATCTGTCTGACTACAGCTTTTACAATACACTGTAGGCTAAGTGACCACATTCGTCATTCCTGAGATAGGTATTTTTGGCCCTAGTGTGTTATACATTTTGGTGTGTATAGCTTGTAGCAGGAGCATATTATCACGCTTTTGACTTTTTTGCAGGTGACTGACGCCTATTGAAATAGTGGAACGGCAAACGTTTCCTTGTGAACTCCAAGGAGAGAATGAGTAAAACCACACAACAGGTAATTAATTTTTATATTAATTACTGATAATTGTCTGTCTAGTCTAGGCATAAGTTCTAGAGCTGTAGAGGTGTAATAACACCTTCCTGGTACATGAAAATATAAAGTTTGTGTTTTGAACATGTATAACGTCTATACACAAATCTTAGTATAACACAACCATATCTCAGGTACAGAGATAAGGAACATTTCTTCTCCTTATCCTGGGTTTTGTAAAGTGAGGAATCCCCTCTTATCTTTCATAGAAGAGATTTGATATCAGCGGTGTAATTATCAATGCCGCAAAGACAAGAGACTGATCACTGTATTTCTTCTAATCTATGGACCAAATGCCCACTGCATTTACATTAGATTGTGTACGGACTGCCACAGCATTTATGCTAGGTGTGGACTGACAGACCAAAGTATTTATTTCAAAATGTGGACTCATGGCCACTGCATTTAAGCTGGACTGTGGAATGACTGACCACTGCATGTACACTAGCTATGTACTGACTGAACAGTATTTATACCATGCTTTCACAGTATTTATACCAGAATGTGGACTTACAGTCCACAGCATTTACGCCAGACTGTCAACCGACTGACAAACGTTATTACGCTTAGTGTGTGCTGACTGACAACAGTATTTATACCAGCCTGTGGGTTATCTAACCACAGCATTCATACTAGTCTGTAAACTAATTGGCCACAGCAGTCAAACTCGTTTGTGGACTGACTGACCATAACATTTACTGTAGACTGTAATCTGTCTGACTACAGCTTTTACAATACACTGTAGGCTGAGTGACCACAGTCGTCATTCCTGAGATAGGTATTTTTGGCCCTAGTGTGTTATACATTTTGGTGTGTATAGCTTGTAGCAGGAACATATTATCACGCTTTTGACTTTTTTTGCAGGTGACTGACGCCTATTGAAATAGTGGAACGGCAAACGTTTCCTTGTGAACTCCAAGGAGATAATGAGAAAAACCACACAACAGGTAATTAATTTTTATATTAATTACTGATAATTGTCTGTCTAGTCTAGGCATAAGTTCTAGACCTGTAGAGGTGTAATAACACCTTCCTGATACATGAAAATATAATGTTTGTGTTTTGAACATGTATAATGTCTATACACAAATCTTAGTATAACACAACCATATCTCAGGTACAGAGATAAGGAACATTTCTTCTCCTTATCCTGGGTTTTGTAAAGTGAGGAATCCCCTCTTATCTTTCATAGAAGAGATTTGATATCAGCGGTGTAATTATCAATGCCGCAAAGACATGAGACTGATCACTGTATTTCTTCTAATCTATGGACCAAATGCCCACTGCATTTACATTAGACTGTGTACGGACTGCCACAGCATTTATGCTAGGTGTGGACTGACAGACCAAAGTATTTATTTCAATATGTGGACTCATGGCCACTGCATTTAAGCTGGACTGTGGAATGACTGACCACAGCATTTACACTAGCTATGTACTGACTGAACAGTATTTATACCATGCTTTCACAGTATTTATACCAGAATGTGGACTTACAGTCCACAGCATTTACGCCAGACTGTCAACCGACTGACAAACGTAATTACGCTTAGTGTGTGCTGACTGAGCACAGTATTTATATCAGCCGTTGGGTTATCTAACCACAGCATTTACACTAGTCTGTAAACTAATTGGCCACAGAAGTCAAACTCGTTTGTGGACTGACTGACCATAACATTTACTGTAGACTGTAATCTGTCTGACTACAGCTTTTATAATACACTGTAGGCTAAGTGACCACATTCGTCATTCCTGAGATAGGTATTTTTGGCCCTAGTGTGTTATACATTTTGGTGTGTATAGCTTGTAGCAGGAGCATATTATCACGCTTTTGACTTTTTTGCAGGTGACTGACGCCTATTAAAATAGTGGAACGGCAAACGTTTCCTTGTGAACTCCAAGGAGAGAATGAAAAAACCACACAACAGGTAATTAATTTTTATATTAATTACTGATAATTGTCTGTCTAGTCTAGGCATAAGTTCTAGACCTTTAGAGGTGTAATAACACCTTCCTGATACATGAAAATATAATGTTTGTGTTTTGAACATGTATAAGGTCTATACACAAATCTAAGTATAACACAACCATATCTAAGGTACAGAGATAAGGAACATTTCTTCTCCTTATCCTGGGTTTTGTAAAGTGAGGAATCCCCTCTTATCTTTCATAGAAGAGATTTGATATCAGCGGTGTAATTATCAATGCCGCAAAGACAAGAGACTGATCACTGTATTTCTTCTAATCTATGGACCAAATGCCCAATGCATTTACATTAGACTGTGTATGGACTGTTGATATAACAGCTGGGTAATCCACCAATAAATAAATACGCCTAAAATATACCTTTTATTATTTATTCTTAAAAGAGAAAAAGAGACCAAACAAACATATATAGCGCAAATGCGCCTAAAAATTGTCACCAGCTGTGATATCCCATATCATTAATATTAGGAATATAATGTCACAGACAACAATAAATAGTAGGCAGTAGAATAGTCGGCAATAGATAACCCTCATAGACTATTGTGTGATAGGGAAATAAAAGGCAACAATCTCACCCGTCTTCAGTTCATTAGGAGTGAGTGTTCCTCAGCCGCAATAAGTGTAGGCAAACGGAGTTGCCACATTATATTGAGATCCTATGGCTTCCACGTGTATACCACGGATCCCCTCATAGACAACTCCGATGTCATATCAAAGAAACTTTTTTCCTCTTTCTCAACGCGTTTCAATTGATCATCAGGAGAATTAGAGAAGGATTGTGGTGTCTTTCATTGAAACCGGCATATCCGCCGCAGGGTTCAGACACACATCCAATGCCACATTAATATGTCCCTCATAGGACCGGCACATCAGCCACTATATGGGTCCAAAAGAATAGAATAAGTCTCCAATACAGAACAGCCGGCCTCATATACATCAAACTGCCTCATTTCAGAGGACCAAATATAAGTTGTGTACTCACCAAAGGTCCCGACACGTGGCAATTACTGGTACTACGCCACCATGCCGAGCGCCGGCGTTCAGTTTAAATAACAGAGCATTGCCGCTCTGAAGACAGGCGTGTGACGTCACATCCGTCCCACGGGTGCCCGCCCACTTCCTGCGGGTCATTCCGTGTTGAGACACATGCGACCCAGGATAGAGTCCTGGAACGCAGGACACTCCGCGCATGCGCAGATGAACGGCCGCTGCATCTTACAGTGCAGCAGGCGCACCAGCCTGCTGTCATCGTGTATGGGAATATTGACATAGCGAACATTCCACGGAGTCCTGCCCTGGGACAAAACTGTCCCAGGAGCAGTCGATCCAGGTTAGATATGGCTGTGCCATTATGGTGAAGCGGACAATTTCAAACACAATTCATATGTCATGGTGTAGATGAACTAGGGAGGAGGAGAGGGGGGGGGTCATGGTAAAGGATTGAGGCGGGGAGAGGGAACCTGAAGAATTATTAGGAACAACCAGAGGGAATCTGGTCAAGGGCAATAGAGGATATACCTGGACCCAAACGGATGGGAGTGAAAAAAGACCCATCACCATATAAATTGGGCCTAATTACTGATCTTACACCTGCCTATCATGTGGGGGTCGGCACCCTAAAGACACGGTGGATGGTGCCCCCACTCGGCCGTCGTATAGCCCTACCAGAAAACTCACCCTATTGCTATGTTACACAAAGGGTGCAAAGGATAGCATCTCGTTTAGGCCCAGGGGTCTCACTGTCCTGAGCCAGAAAATCCATCTCGTCTCCTGTTTTAGGATCAGATTGTCCCAATCCCCCCCTCTTATGGGTTGTGGTACCAGATCAATTCCCTGAAAGTGGACGGAGTTGGGGTCACCATTGTGTTTTTCAGAGATATGCCTTGCCAGTGGGGTGTCAATTTTGTTACGGATATCTCTTAGGTGTTCCCCCACTCTACGTCTCAATTCTCTTTTAATTTTTCCCACATATTCTTTTGGGCATGTGCAGGTAGCTTTATAGATTACACCTTTTGATCTACAGTTGATAAAATGTTTAATGGTGTATTCCCTGCCGGTCACAACAGAATGGAATTTTTTCCCTACTTTTATGGAGCCACATGCTATGCAGCCACTGCATTTGTAGCAACCTTTTATGTCACTTCGGATCCAGGAAGAATTTTTGGGGGTAAAATGGCTGTGCACCAACCTGTCGCCTAATGAACGCGCCTTTTTAAAGGTAATGGTGGGAAGCGGTGTTAGAGCGGGTGCAATGTCATTATCCATCCCAAGGATTGACCAATGTTTGTTAAGGATTTTACGGAAGTCCTCAGCCCCATTATTGTAGGTAGTTATAAAACGTACCACCTCTTCCTTTGGGCTGTTCCGTGGGGCCGGATTTAACAGGGACGTCTTATTTCTTTCATTCGCCTCACAGAAAGCTTGGTCAATGACCCCCTCTGGGTACCCTCTCTGTTTTAGTCTCGTATTCAGGTCTGCCTCTGGTTGTTCCTAATAATTCTTCAGGTTCCCTCTCCCCGCCTCAATCCTTTACCATGACCCCCCCCCCCCCCTCTCCTCCTCCCTAGTTCATCTACACCATGACATATGAATTGTGTTTGAAATTGTCCGCTTCACCATAATGGCACAGCCATATCTAACCTGGATCGACTGCTCCTGGGACAGTTTTGTCCCAGGGCAGGACTCCGTGGAATGTTCGCTATGTCAATATTCCCATACACGATGACAGCAGGCTGGTACGCCTGCTGCACTGTAAGATGCAGCGGCCGTTCATCTGCGCATGCGCGGAGTGTCCTGCGTTCCAGGACTCTATCCTGGGTCGCATGCGTCTCAACACGGAATGACCCGCAGGAAGTGGGCGGGCACCCGTGGGACGGATGTGACGTCACACGCCTGTCTTCAGAGCGGCAATGCTCTGTTATTTAAACTGAACGCCGGCGCTCGGCATGGTGGCGTAGTACCAGTAATTGCCACGTGTCGGGACCTTTGGTGAGTACACAACTTATATTTGGTCCTCTGAAATGAGGCAGTTTGATGTATATGAGGCCGGCTGTTCTGTATTGGAGACTTATTCTATTCTTTTGGACCCATATAGTGGCTGATGTGCCGGTCCTATGAGGGACATATTAATGTGGCATTGGATGTGTGTCTGAACCCTGCGGCGGATATGCCGGTTTCAATGAAAGACACCACAATCCTTCTCTAATTCTCCTGATGATCAATTGAAACGCGTTGAGAAAGAGGAAAAAAGTTTCTTTGATATGACATCGGAGTTGTCTATGAGGGGATCCGTGGTATACACGTGGAAGCCATAGGATCTCAATATAATGTGGCAACTCCGTTTGCCTACACTTATTGCGGCTGAGGAACACTCACTCCTAATGAACTGAAGACGGGTGAGATTGTTGCCTTTTATTTCCCTATCACACAATAGTCTATGAGGGTTATCTATTGCCGACTATTCTACTGCCTACTATTTATTGTTGTCTGTGACATTATATTCCTAATATTAATGATATGGGATATCACAGCTGGTGACAATTTTTAGGCGCATTTGCGCTATATATGTTTGTTTGGTCTCTTTTTCTCTTTTAAGAATAATTAATAAAAGGTATATTTTAGGCGTATTTATTTATTGGTGGATTACCCAGCTGTTATATCAATTGTCCACTACGGTATATCCATATCCAGTTGCTTTATTCTCCTCTGTGTATGGACTGCCACAGCATTTATGCTAGGTGTGGACTGACAGACCAAAGTATTTATTTCAAAATGTGGACTCATGGCCACTGCATTTAAGCTGGACTGCGGAATGACTGACCACAGCATGTACACTAGCTATGTACTGACTGAACAGTATTTATACCATGCTTTCACAGTATTTATACCAGAATGTGGACTTACAGTCCACAGCATTTACGCCAGACTGTCAACCGACTGACAAACGTAATTACGCTTAGTGTGTGCTGACTGACCACAGTATTTATACCAGCCTGTGGGTTATCTAACCACAGCATTTACACTAGTCTGTAAACTAATTGGCCACAGAAGTCAAACTCGTTTGTGGACTGACCATAACATTTACTGTAGACTGTAATTTGTCTGACTACAGCTTTTACAATACACTGTAGGCTAAGTGACCACATTCGTCATTCCTGAGATAGGTATTTTTGGCCCTAGTGTGTTATACATTTTGGTGTGTATAGCTTGTAGCAGGAACATATTATCACGCTTTTGACTTTTTTTGCAGGTGACTGACGCCTATTGAAATAGTGGAACGGCAAACGTTTCCTTGTGAACTCCAAGGAGATAATGAGAAAAACCACACAACAGGTAATTAATTTTTATATTAATTACTGATAATTGTCTGTCTAGTCTAGGCATAAGTTCTAGACCTGTAGAGGTGTAATAACACCTTCCTGATACATGAAAATATAATGTTTGTGTTTTGAACATGTATAATGTCTATACACAAATCTTAGTATAACACAACCATATCTCAGGTACAGAGATAAGGAACATTTCTTCTCCTTATCCTGGGTTTTGTAAAGTGAGGAATCCCCTCTTATCTTTCATAGAAGAGATTTGATATCAGCGGTGTAATTATCAATGCCGCAAAGACATGAGACTGATCACTGTATTTCTTCTAATCTATGGACCAAATGCCCACTGCATTTACATTAGACTGTGTACGGACTGCCACAGCATTTATGCTAGGTGTGGACTGACAGACCAAAGTATTTATTTCAATATGTGGACTCATGGCCACTGCATTTAAGCTGGACTGTGGAATGACTGACCACAGCATTTACACTAGCTATGTACTGACTGAACAGTATTTATACCATGCTTTCACAGTATTTATACCAGAATGTGGACTTACAGTCCACAGCATTTATGCCAGACTGTCAACCGACTGACAAACGTAATTACGCTTAGTGTGTGCTGACTGACCACAGTATTTATACCAGCCTGTGGGTTATCTAACCACAGCATTTATACTAGTCTGTAAACTAATTGGCCACAGAAGTCAAACTCATTTGTGGACTGACCATAACATTTACTGTAGACTGTAATCTGTCTGACTACAGCTTTTACAATACACTTTAGGCTAAGTGACCACATTCGTCATTCCTGAGATAGGTATTTTTGGCCCTAGTGTGTTATACACTTTGGTGTGTATAGCTTGTAGCAGGAGCATATTATCACGCTTTTGACTTTTTTGCAGGTGACTGACGCCTATTAAAATAGTGGAACGGCAAACGTTTCCTTGTGAACTCCAAGGAGAGAATGAAAAAACCACACAACAGGTAATTAATTTTTATATTAATTACTGATAATTGTCTGTCTAGTCTAGGCATAAGTTCTAGACCTGTAGAGGTGTAATAACACCTTCCTGATACATGAAAATATAATGTTTGTGTTTTGAACATGTATAACGTCTATACACAAATCTAAGTATAACACAACCATATCTAAGGTACAGAGCTAAGGAACATTTCTTCTCCTTATCCTGGGTTTTGTAAAGTGAGGAATCCCCTCTTATCTTTCATAGAAGAGATTTGATATCAGCGGTGTAATTATCAATGCCGCAAAGACAAGAGACTGATCACTGTATTTCTTCTAATCTATGGACCAAATGCCCACTGCATTTACATTAGACTGTGTACGGACTGCCACAGCATTTATGCTAGGTGTGGACTGACAGACCAAAGTATTTATTTCAATATGTGGACTCATGGCCACTGCATTTAAGCTGGACTGTGGAATGACTGACCACAGCATTTACACTAGCTATGTACTGACTGAACAGTATTTATACCATGCTTTCACAGTATTTATACCAGAATGTGGACTTACAGTCCACAGCATTTACGCCAGACTGTCAACCGACTGACAAACGTAATTACGCTTAGTGTGTGCTGACTAACCACAGTATTTATACCAGCCTGTGGGTTATCTAACCACAGCATTTATACTAGTCTGTAAACTAATTGGCCACAGAAGTCAAACTCGTTTGTGGACTGAACATAACATTTACTGTAGACTGTAATCTGTCTGACTACAGCTTTTACAATACACTGTAGGCTAAGTGACCACATTCGTCATTCCTGAGATAGGTATTTTTGGCCCTAGTGTGTTATACATTTTGGTGTGTATAGCTTGTAGCAGGAGCATATTATCACGCTTTTGACTTTTTTGCAGGTGACTGACGCCTATTGAAATAGTGGAACGGCAAACGTTTCCTTGTGAACTCCAAGGAGAGAATGAGTAAAACCACACAACAGGTAATTAATTTTTATATTAATTACTGATAATTGTCTGTCTAGTCTAGGCATAAGTTCTAGAGCTGTAGAGGTGTAATAACACCTTCCTGGTACATGAAAATATAAAGTTTGTGTTTTGAACATGTATAACGTCTATACACAAATCTTAGTATAACACAACCATATCTCAGGTACAGAGATAAGGAACATTTCTTCTCCTTATCCTGGGTTTTGTAAAGTGAGGAATCCCCTCTTATCTTTCATAGAAGAGATTTGATATCAGCGGTGTAATTATCAATGCCGCAAAGACAAGAGACTGATCACTGTATTTCTTCTAATCTATGGACCAAATGCCCACTGCATTTACATTAGACTGTGTACGGACTGCCACAGCATTTATGCTAGGTGTGGACTGACAGACCAAAGTATTTATTTCAAAATGTGGACTCATGACCACTGCATTTAAGCTGGACTGTGGAATGACTGACCACAGCATTTACACTAGCTATGTACTGACTGAACAGTATTTATACCATGCTTTCACAGTATTTATACCAGAATGTGGACTTACAGTCCACAGCATTTACGCCAGACTGTCAACCGACTGACAAACGTAATTACGCTTAGTGTGTGCTGACTGAGCACAGTATTTATATCAGCCGTTGGGTTATCTAACCACAGCATTTACACTAGTCTGTAAACTAATTGGCCACAGAAGTCAAACTCGTTTGTGGACTGACTGACCATAACATTTACTGTAGACTGTAATCTGTCTGACTACAGCTTTTATAATACACTGTAGGCTAAGTGACCACATTCGTCATTCCTGAGATAGGTATTTTTGGCCCTAGTGTGTTATACATTTTGGTGTGTATAGCTTGTAGCAGGAGCATATTATCACGCTTTTGACTTTTTTGCAGGTGACTGACGCCTATTGAAATAGTGGAACGGCAAACGTTTCCTTGTGAACTCCAAGGAGAGAATGAAAAAACCACACAACAGGTAATTAATTTTTATATTAATTACTGATAATTGTCTGTCTAGTCTAGGCATAAGTTCTAGACCTGTAGAGGTGTAATAACACCTTCCTGGTACATGAAAATATAATGTTTGTGTTTTGAACATGTATAACGTCTATACACAAATCTAAGTATAACACAACCATATCTAAGGTACAGAGATAAGGAACATTTCTTCTCCTTATCCTGGGTTTTGTAAAGTGAGGAATCCCCTCTTATCTTTCATAGAAGAGATTTGATATCAGCGGTGTAATTATCAATGCCGCAAAGACAAGAGACTGATCACTGTATTTCTTCTAATCTATGGACCAAATGCCCACTGCATTTACATTAGACTGTGTATGGACTGCCACAGCATTTATGCTAGGTGTGGACTGACAGACCAAAGTATTTATTTCAAAATGTGGACTCATGGCCACTGCATTTAAGCTGGACTGCGGAATGACTGACCACAGCATGTACACTAGCTATGTACTGACTGAACAATATTTATACCATGCTTTCACAGTATTTATACCAGAATATGGACTTACAGTCCACAGCATTTACGCCAGACTGTCAACCGACTGAAAAACGTAATTACGCTTAGTGTGTGCTGACTGACCACAGTATTTATACCAGCCTGTGGGTTATCTAACCACAGCATTTATACTAGTCTGTAAACTAATTGGCCACAGAAGTCAAACTCGTTTGTGGACTGACCATAACATTTACTGTAGACTGTAATCTGTCTGACTACAGCTTTTACAATACACTGTAGGCTAAGTGACCACATTCGTCATTCCTGAGATAGGTATTTTTGGCCCTAGTGTGTTATACATTTTGGTGTGTATAGCTTGTAGCAGGAGCATATTATCACGCTTTTGACTTTTTTGCAGGTGACTGACGCCTATTGAAATAGTGGAACGGCAAACGTTTCCTTGTGAACTCCAAGGAGAGAATGAAAAAACCACACAACAGGTAATTAATTTTTATATTAATTACTGATAATTGTCTGTCTAGTCTACGCATAAGTTCTAGACCTGTAGAGGTGTAATAACACCTTCCTGATACATGAAAATATAATGTTTGTGTTTTGAACATGTATAACGTCTATACACAAATCTAAGTATAACACAATCATATCTAAGGTACAGAGATAAGGAACATTTCTTCTCCTTATCCTGGGTTTTGTAAAGTGAGGAATCCCCTCTTATCTTTCATAGAAGAGATTTGATATCAGCGGTGTAATTATCAATGCCTCAAAGACAAGAGACTGATCACTGTATTTCTTCTAATCTATGGACCAAATGCCCACTGCGTTTACATTAGGCCCCCTTCACACGTCGGTGAAAAACACGCACGTGTGTTACGGGCCGTTTTTCGTGTCCGTGTCCCGTTTTTGTGTCCGTTTTTATGGTCCGTGTGGCACCTGTGTGAATTGCGTATGCTAGCCGTGTTTGTGTGTAGAACGTCCGTGTGTGCGTGTGGAATTAACGTGTATATGTACGTGGAATGTCCGTGTGGAATGTCCGTGTGGAATGTCCGTGTGTGTGATGCACAATGTCGTTTATAAATGTCGGCTGACAGCAGACAGAGTTGCGCGATGAGAATGAACTCGGGTGAACTTCACCCGACTTCATCCTCATACCGCGGCTCTGTCTGTGTCGAGTACTGATTAGCGGTCACCTGTGAAGGATTCACCGGTGACCGCTAATCCCCCGAGTGACTGAAGTTTCCCCCCTCTCTCATACTCACCGTTCCTCGATCCCCGGCGCTGCACGGCGTTAACACTGCTGCGGCGGCTTTTACTATTTTGAAAAAGCCGTCCGCTCATTAAACAATCTCCTATTCCCTGCTTTCCCCGCCCACCGGCGCCTATGGTTGGTTGCAGTGAGACACGCCCCCACGCTGAGTGACAGCTGTCTCATTGCACCCAATCACAGCAGCCGGTGGGCGGGTCTATACTGTGCAGGAAAATAAATAAATAAATAATTAAAAAAAAACGGCGTGCGGTCCCCCCAATTTTAATGCCAGCCAGATAAAGCCATACGGCTGAAGGCTGGTATTCTCAGGATGGGGAGCTCCACGTTATGGGGAGCCCCCCACCCTAACAATACCAGTCAGCAGCCGCCCAGAATTGCCACATACATTAGATGCGACAGTTCTGGGGCTGTACCCGGCTCTTCCCGATTTACCCTGGTGCTTTGGCAAATCGGGGTAATAAGGAGTTAATGGCAGCCCATAGCTGCCAATAAGTCCTAGATTAATCATGTCAGGCGTCTATGAGACACCCTCCATGATTAATCTGTAAATTACAGTAAATAAACACACACACCCGAAAAATCCTTTAATAGAAATAAAAAACACACACATATACCCTCATTACCAATTTATTAACCCCGACAAACCCTCCATGTCCGGCGTAATCCACGGACTTCCAGCGTCGCTTCCAGCATGAAGGTGACAGGAGCTGCAGCAGACACCGCCGCTCCGGTCACCTCCAAGCAGCAACTGAGGTGAGTAGCGCGATCAGCTGAGCTGTCACTGAGGTTAATCGCGGCCACCGCTGGATCCTCCAACAGTGACAGCGGGTAACCTCAGTGACAGCAGCTGATCGCGCTACTCACCTCAGTTGCTGCTTGGAGGTGACCGGAGCGGCGGTGTCTTCTGCAGCTCCTGTCACCTTCATGCTGGAAGCGACGCTGGAGGTCCGTGGAGTACGCCGGACATGGAGGGTTTGTCGGGGTTAATAAATTGGTAATGAGGGTATATGTGTGTGTTTTTTATTTCTATTAAAGGATTTTTTCGGGTGTGTGTGTGTTTATTTACTGTAATTTACAGATTAATCATGGAGGGTGTCTCCTAGACGCCTGACATGATTAATCTAGGACTTATTGGCAGCTATGGGCTGCCAATAACTCCTTATTACCCCGATTTGCCAAAGCACCAGGGTAAATCGGGAAGAGCCGGGTACAGCCCCAGAACTGTCGCATCTAATGTATGCGGCAATTCTGGGCAGCTGCTGACTGGTATTGTTAGGGTCGGGGGCTCCCCATAACGTGGGGCTCCCCATCCTGAGAATACCAGCCTTCAGCCGTATGGCTTTATCTGGCTGGTATTGAAATTGGGGGGGACCGCACGCCGTTTTTTTTTAATTATTTATTTATTTATTTTCCTGCACAGTATAGACCCGCCCACCGGCTGCTGTGATTGGGTGCAATGAGACAGCTGTCACTCAGCGTGGGGGCGTGTCTCACTGCAACCAATCATAGGCGCCGGTGGGCGGGGAAAGCAGGGAATAGGAGATTGTTTAATGAGCGGCCGGCTTTTTCAAAATAGTAAAAGCCGCCGGAGCAGTGTGAATGCAGTGCAGCGCCGCGCCGGTGATCGGGGAACGGTAAGTATGAGAGAGGGGGGGAAACTGACCAACAGACTGTGAGAGAGGGACAGACAGACAGAGAGACGACCGACGGACTCAGGGAGATTGACCGACATACACAGAAATAGAAAGAATAGCCGACATCACTAGAAATAAAAACACCAAACGGACACGGACTATAGGTAGATGCATACGTGTTTACTAACGTGTGTGCACATACCTATAGACTTTCATTGTGTCCACGTGTGCGTGCTCCGTGCAGATAACGGACATGCATCCGTGCAAAACGCAAACACATACGGATCACGGACACGCACACACGGACATAATGAAATAACGCACGTGTGACCACAATCATAGATTAACAATGGTGCACGTTTGTCCATGTCTCCGGACATACGGACACGGACCGAACACGCACGTGTTTCACGGACGTGTGAAGGGGGCCTTAGACTGTGTACGGACTGCCACAGCATTTATGCTAGGTGTGGACTGACAGACCAAAGTATTTATTTCAATATGTGGACTCATGGCCACTGCATTTAAGCTGGACTGTGGAATGACTGACCACAGCATTTACACTAGCTATGTACTGACTGAACAGTATTTATACCATGCTTTCACAGTATTTATACCAGAATGTGAACTTACAGTCCACAGCATTTACGCCAGACTGTCAACCGACTGACAAACGTAATTACGCTTAGTGTGTGCTGACTGAGCACAGTATTTATATCAGCCGTTGGGTTATCTAACCACAGCATTTACACTAGTCTGTAAACTAATTGGCCACAGAAGTCAAACTCGTTTGTGGACTGACTGACCATAACATTTACTGTAGACTGTAATCTGTCTGACTACAGCTTTTATAATACACTGTAGGCTAAGTGACCACATTCGTCATTCCTGAGATAGGTATTTTTGGCCCTAGTGTGTTATACATTTTGGTGTGTATAGCTTGTAGCAGGAGCATATTATCACGCTTTTGACTTTTTTGCAGGTGACTGACGCCTATTAAAATAGTGGAACGGCAAACGTTTCCTTGTGAACTCCAAGGAGAGAATGAAAAAACCACACAACAGGTAATTAATTTTTATATTAATTACTGATAATTGTCTGTCTAGTCTAGGCATAAGTTCTAGACCTTTAGAGGTGTAATAACACCTTCCTGATACATGAAAATATAATGTTTGTGTTTTGAACATGTATAACGTCTATACACAAATCTAAGTATAACACAACCATATCTAAGGTACAGAGATAAGGAACATTTCTTCTCCTTATCCTGGGTTTTGTAAAGTGAGGAATCCCCTCTTATCTTTCATAGAAGAGATTTGATATCAGCGGTGTAATTATCAATGCCGCAAAGACAAGAGACTGATCACTGTATTTCTTCTAATCTATGGACCAAATGCCCACTGCATTTACATTAGACTGTGTACGGACTGCCACAGCATTTATGCTAGGTGTGGACTGACAGACCAAAGTATTTATTTCAAAATGTGGACTCATGGCCACTGCATTTAAGCTGGACTGTGGAATGACTGACCACAGCATTTACACTAGCTATGTACTGACTGAACAGTATTTATACCATGCTTTCACAGTATTTATACCAGAATGTGGACTTACAGTCCACAGCATTTACGCCAGACTGTCAACCGACTGACAAACGTTATTACGCTTAGTGTGTGCTGACTGACAACAGTATTTATACCAGCCTGTGGGTTATCTAACCACAGCATTTATACTAGTCTGTAAACTAATTGGCCACAGCAGTCAAACTCGTTTGTGGACTGACTGACCATAACATTTACTGTAGACTGTAATCTGTCTGACTACAGCTTTTACAATACACTGTAGGCTGAGTGACCACAGTCGTCATTCCTGAGATAGGTATTTTTGGCCCTAGTGTGTTATACATTTTGGTGTGTATAGCTTGTAGCAGGAACATATTATCACGCTTTTGACTTTTTTTGCAGGTGACTGACGCCTATTGAAATAGTGGAACGGCAAACGTTTCCTTGTGAACTCCAAGGAGATAATGAGAAAAACCACACAACAGGTAATTAATTTTTATATTAATTACTGATAATTGTCTGTCTAGTCTAGGCATAAGTTCTAGACCTGTAGAGGTGTAATAACACCTTCCTGATACATGAAAATATAATGTTTGTGTTTTGAACATGTATAATGTCTATACACAAATCTTAGTATAACACAACCATATCTCAGGTACAGAGATAAGGAACATTTCTTCTCCTTATCCTGGGTTTTGTAAAGTGAGGAATCCCCTCTTATCTTTCATAGAAGAGATTTGATATCAGCGGTGTAATTATCAATGCCGCAAAGACATGAGACTGATCACTGAATTTCTTCTAATCTATGGACCAAATGCCCACTGCATTTACATTAGACTGTGTACGGACTGCCACAGCATTTATGCTAGGTGTGGACTGACAGACCAAAGTATTTATTTCAATATGTGGACTCATGGCCACTGCATTTAAGCTGGACTGTGGAATGACTGACCACAGCATTTACACTAGCTATGTACTGACTGAACAGTATTTATACCATGCTTTCACAGTATTTATACCAGAATGTGGACTTACAGTCCACAGCATTTACGCCAGACTGTCAACCGACTGACAAACGTAATTACGCTTAGTGTGTGCTGACTGACCACAGTATTTATACCAGCCTGTGAGTTATCTAACCACAGCATTTATACTAGTCTGTAAACTAATTGGCCACAGAAGTCAAACTCGTTTGTGGACTGACCATAACATTTACTGTAGACTCTAATCTGTCTGACTACAGCTTTTACAATACACTGTAGGCTAAGTGACCACATTCGTCATTCCTGAGATAGGTATTTTTGGCCCTAGTGTGTTATACATTTTGGTGTGTATAGCTTGTAGCAGGAACATATTATCACGCTTTTGACTTTTTTGCAGGTGACTGACGCCTATTGAAATAGTGGAACGGCAAACGTTTCCTTGTGAACTCCAAGGAGAGAATGAGTAAAACCACACAACAGGTAATTAATTTTTATATTAATTACTGATAATTGTCTGTCTAGTCTAGGCATAAGTTCTAGAGCTGTAGAGGTGTAATAACACCTTCCTGGTACATGAAAATATAATGTTTGTGTTTTGAACATGTATAACGTCTATACACAAATCTTAGTATAACACAACCATATCTCAGGTACAGAGATAAGGAACATTTCTTCTCCTTATCCTGGGTTTTGTAAAGTGAGGAATCCCCTCTTATCTTTCATAGAAGAGATTTGATATCAGCGGTGTAATTATCAATGCCGCAAAGACAAGAGACTGATAACTGTATTTCTTCTAATCTATGGACCAAATGCCCACTGCATTTACATTAGACTGTGTACGGACTGCCACAGCATTTATGCTAGGTGTGGACTGACAGACCAAAGTATTTATTTCAAAATGTGGACTCATGGCCACTGCATTTAAGCTGGACTGTGGAATGACTGACCACAGCATTTACACTAGCTATGTACTGACTGAACAGTATTTATACCATGCTTTCACAGTATTTATACCAGAATGTGGACTTACAGTCCACAGCATTTACGCCAGACTGTCAACTGACTGACAAACGTTATTACGCTTAGTGTGTGCTGACTGACAACAGTATTTATACCAGCCTGTGGGTTATCTAGCCACAGCATTTACACTAGTCTGTAAACTAATTGGCCACAGAAGTCAAACTCGTTTGTGGACTGACTGACCATAACATTTACTGTAGACTGTAATCTGTCTGACTACAGCTTTTATAATACACTGTAGGCTAAGTGACCACATTCGTCATTCCTGAGATAGGTATTTTTGGCCCTAGTGTGTTATACATTTTGGTGTGTATAGCTTGTAGCAGGAGCATATTATCACGCTTTTGACTTTTTTGCAGGTGACTGACGCCTATTGAAATAGTGGAACGGCAAACGTTTCCTTGTGAACTCCAAGGAGAGAATGAAAAAACCACACAACAGGTAATTAATTTTTATATTAATTACTGATAATTGTCTGTCTAGTCTAGGCATAAGTTCTAGACCTGTAGAGGTGTAATAACACCTTCCTGATACATGAAAATATAATGTTTGTGTTTTGAACATGTATAACGTCTATACACTAATCTAAGTATAACACAACCATATCTAAGGTACAGAGATAAGGAACATTTCTTCTCCTTATCCTGGGTTTTGTAAAGTGAGGAATCCCCTCTTATCTTTCATAGAAGAGATTTGATATCAGCGGTGTAATTATCAATGCCGCAAAGACAAGAGACTGATCACTGTATTTCTTCTAATCTATGGACCAAATGCCCACTGCATTTACATTAGACTGTGTATGGACTGCCACAGCATTTATGCTAGGTGTGGACTGACAGACCAAAGTATTTATTTCAAAATGTGGACTCATGGCCACTGCATTTAAGCTGGACTGCGGAATGACTGACCACAGCATGTACACTAGCTATGTACTGACTGAACAGTATTTATACCATGCTTTCACAGTATTTATACCAGAATGTGGACTTACAGTCCACAGCATTTACGCCAGACTGTCAACCGACTGACAAACGTAATTACGCTTAGTGTGTGCTGACTGACCACAGTATTTATACCAGCCTGTGGGTTATCTAACCACAGCATTTATACTAGTCTGTAAACTAATTGGCCACAGAAGTCAAACTCGTTTGTGGACTGACCATAACATTTACTGTAGACTGTAATCTGTCTGACTACAGCTTTTACAATACACTGTAGGCTAAGTGACCACATTCGTCATTCCTGAGATAGGTATTTTTGGCCCTAGTGTGTTATACATTTTGGTGTGTATAGCTTGTAGCAGGAACATATTATCACGCTTTTGACTTTTTTGCAGGTGACTGACGCCTATTGAAATAGTGGAACGGCAAACGTTTCCTTGTGAACTCCAAGGAGAGAATGAGTAAAACCACACAACAGGTAATTAATTTTTATATTAATTACTGATAATTGTCTGTCTAGTCTAGGCATAAGTTCTAGAGCTGTAGAGGTGTAATAACACCTTGCTGGTACATGAAAATATAAAGTTTGTGTTTTGAACATGTATAACGTCTATACACAAATCTTAGTATAACACAACCATATCTCAGGTACAGAGATAAGGAACATTTCTTCTCCTTATCCTGGGTTTTGTAAAGTGAGGAATCCCCTCTTATCTTTCATAGAAGAGATTTGATATCAGCGGTGTAATTATCAATGCCGCAAAGACAAGAGACTGATCACTGTATTTCTTCTAATCTATGGACCAAATGCCCACTGCATTTACATTAGACTGTGTACGGACTGCCACAGCATTTATGCTAGGTGTGGACTGACAGACCAAAGTATTTATTTCAAAATGTGGACTCATGGCCACTGCATTTAAGCTGGACTGTGGAATGACTGACCACAGCATTTACACTAGCTATGTACTGACTGAACAGTATTTATACCATGCTTTCACAGTATTTATACCAGAATGTGGACTTACAGTCCACAGCATTTACGCCAGACTGTCAACCGACTGACAAACGTTATTACGCTTAGTGTGTGCTGACTGACAACAGTATTTATACCAGCCTGTGGGTTATCTAGCCACAGCATTTATACTAGTCTGTAAACTAATTGGCCACAGCAGTCAAACTCGTTTGTGGACTGACTGACCATAACATTTACTGTAGACTGTAATCTGTCTGACTACAGCTTTTACAATACACTGTAGGCTGAGTGACCACAGTCGTCATTCCTGAGATAGGTATTTTTGGCCCTAGTGTGTTATACATTTTGGTGTGTATAGCTTGTAGCAGGAACATATTATCACGCTTTTGACTTTTTTTGCAGGTGACTGACGCCTATTGAAATAGTGGAACGGCAAACGTTTCCTTGTGAACTCCAAGGAGATAATGAGAAAAACCACACAACAGGTAATTAATTTTTATATTAATTACTGATAATTGTCTGTCTAGTCTAGGCATAAGTTCTAGACCTGTAGAGGTGTAATAACACCTTCCTGATACATGAAAATATAATGTTTGTGTTTTGAACATGTATAATGTCTATACACAAATCTTAGTATAACACAACCATATCTCAGGTACAGAGATAAGGAACATTTCTTCTCCTTATCCTGGGTTTTGTAAAGTGAGGAATCCCCTCTTATCTTTCATAGAAGAGATTTGATATCAGCGGTGTAATTATCAATGCCGCAAAGACATGAGACTGATCACTGAATTTCTTCTAATCTATGGACCAAATGCCCACTGCATTTACATTAGACTGTGTACGGACTGCCACAGCATTTATGCTAGGTGTGGACTGACAGACCAAAGTATTTATTTCAATATGTGGACTCATGGCCACTGCATTTAAGCTGGACTGTGGAATGACTGACCACAGCATTTACACTAGCTATGTACTGACTGAACAGTATTTATACCATGCTTTCACAGTATTTATACCAGAATGTGGACTTACAGTCCACAGCATTTACGCCAGACTGTCAACCGACTGACAAACGTAATTACGCTTAGTGTGTGCTGACTGACCACAGTATTTATACCAGCCTGTGAGTTATCTAACCACAGCATTTATACTAGTCTGTAAACTAATTGGCCACAGAAGTCAAACTCGTTTGTGGACTGACCATAACATTTACTGTAGACTGTAATCTGTCTGACTACAGCTTTTACAATACACTGTAGGCTAAGTGACCACATTCGTCATTCCTGAGATAGGTATTTTTGGCCCTAGTGTGTTATACATTTTGGTGTGTATAGCTTGTAGCAGGAACATATTATCACGCTTTTGACTTTTTTGCAGGTGACTGACGCCTATTGAAATAGTGGAACGGCAAACGTTTCCTTGTGAACTCCAAGGAGAGAATGAGTAAAACCACACAACAGGTAATTAATTTTTATATTAATTACTGATAATTGTCTGTCTAGTCTAGGCATAAGTTCTAGAGCTGTAGAGGTGTAATAACACCTTCCTGGTACATGAAAATATAATGTTTGTGTTTTGAACATGTATAACGTCTATACACAAATCTAAGTATAACACAACCATATCTCAGGTACAGAGATAAGGAACATTTCTTCTCCTTATCCTGGGTTTTGTAAAGTGAGGAATCCCCTCTTATCTTTCATAGAAGAGATTTGATATCAGCGGTGTAATTATCAATGCCGCAAAGACAAGAGACTGATAACTGTATTTCTTCTAATCTATGGACCAAATGCCCACTGCATTTACATTAGACTGTGTACGGACTGCCACAGCCTTTATGCTAGGTGTGGACTGACAGACCAAAGTATTTATTTCAAAATGTGGACTCATGGCCACTGCATTTAAGCTGGACTGTGGAATGACTGACCACAGCATTTACACTAGCTATGTACTGACTGAACAGTATTTATACCATGCTTTCACAGTATTTATACCAGAATGTGGACTTACAGTCCACAGCATTTACGCCAGACTGTCAACCGACTGACAAACGTTATTACGCTTAGTGTGTGCTGACTGACAACAGTATTTATACCAGCCTGTGGGTTATCTAGCCACAGCATTTACACTAGTCTGTAAACTAATTGGCCACAGAAGTCAAACTCGTTTGTGGACTGACTGACCATAACATTTACTGTAGACTGTAATCTGTCTGACTACAGCTTTTATAATACACTGTAGGCTAAGTGACCACATTCGTCATTCCTGAGATAGGTATTTTTGGCCCTAGTGTGTTATACATTTTGGTGTGTATAGCTTGTAGCAGGAGCATATTATCACGCTTTTGACTTTTTTGCAGGTGACTGACGCCTATTGAAATAGTGGAACGGCAAACGTTTCCTTGTGAACTCCAAGGAGAGAATGAAAAAACCACACAACAGGTAATTAATTTTTATATTAATTACTGATAATTGTCTGTCTAGTCTAGGCATAAGTTCTAGACCTGTAGAGGTGTAATAACACCTTCCTGATACATGAAAATATAATGTTTGTGTTTTGAACATGTATAACGTCTATACACTAATCTAAGTATAACACAACCATATCTAAGGTACAGAGATAAGGAACATTTCTTCTCCTTATCCTGGGTTTTGTAAAGTGAGGAATCCCCTCTTATCTTTCATAGAAGAGATTTGATATCAGCGGTGTAATTATCAATGCCGCAAAGACAAGAGACTGATCACTGTATTTCTTCTAATCTATGGACCAAATGCCCACTGCATTTACATTAGACTGTGTATGGACTGCCACAGCATTTATGCTAGGTGTGGACTGACAGACCAAAGTATTTATTTCAAAATGTGGACTCATGGCCACTGCATTTAAGCTGGACTGCGGAATGACTGACCACAGCATGTACACTAGCTATGTACTGACTGAACAGTATTTATACCATGCTTTCACAGTATTTATACCAGAATGTGGACTTACAGTCCACAGCATTTACGCCAGACTGTCAACCGACTGACAAACGTAATTACGCTTAGTGTGTGCTGACTGACCACAGTATTTATACCAGCCTGTGGGTTATCTAACCACAGCATTTATACTAGTCTGTAAACTAATTGGCCACAGAAGTCAAACTCGTTTGTGGACTGACCATAACATTTACTGTAGACTGTAATCTGTCTGACTACAGCTTTTACAATACACTGTAGGCTAAGTGACCACATTCGTCATTCCTGAGATAGGTATTTTTGGCCCTAGTGTGTTATACATTTTGGTGTGTATAGCTTGTAGCAGGAACATATTATCACGCTTTTGACTTTTTTGCAGGTGACTGACGCCTATTGAAATAGTGGAACGGCAAACGTTTCCTTGTGAACTCCAAGGAGAGAATGAGTAAAACCACACAACAGGTAATTAATTTTTATATTAATTACTGATAATTGTCTGTCTAGTCTAGGCATAAGTTCTAGAGCTGTAGAGGTGTAATAAC
Organism: Anomaloglossus baeobatrachus; assembly: GCF_048569485.1. Lineage (NCBI taxonomy): Eukaryota > Metazoa > Chordata > Amphibia > Anura > Aromobatidae > Anomaloglossus > Anomaloglossus baeobatrachus. The sequence goes on from NC_134353.1 coordinate 668,298,789, forward strand.
ACCTTGCTGGTACATGAAAATATAAAGTTTGTGTTTTGAACATGTATAACGTCTATACACAAATCTTAGTATAACACAACCATATCTCAGGTACAGAGATAAGGAACATTTCTTCTCCTTATCCTGGGTTTTGTAAAGTGAGGAATCCCCTCTTATCTTTCATAGAAGAGATTTGATATCAGCGGTGTAATTATCAATGCCGCAAAGACAAGAGACTGATCACTGTATTTCTTCTAATCTATGGACCAAATGCCCACTGCATTTACATTAGACTGTGTACGGACTGCCACAGCATTTATGCTAGGTGTGGACTGACAGACCAAAGTATTTATTTCAAAATGTGGACTCATGGCCACTGCATTTAAGCTGGACTGTGGAATGACTGACCACAGCATTTACACTAGCTATGTACTGACTGAACAGTATTTATACCATGCTTTCACAGTATTTATACCAGAATGTGGACTTACAGTCCACAGCATTTACGCCAGACTGTCAACCGACTGACAAACGTTATTACGCTTAGTGTGTGCTGACTGACAACAGTATTTATACCAGCCTGTGGGTTATCTAGCCACAGCATTTATACTAGTCTGTAAACTAATTGGCCACAGCAGTCAAACTCGTTTGTGGACTGACTGACCATAACATTTACTGTAGACTGTAATCTGTCTGACTACAGCTTTTACAATACACTGTAGGCTGAGTGACCACAGTCGTCATTCCTGAGATAGGTATTTTTGGCCCTAGTGTGTTATACATTTTGGTGTGTATAGCTTGTAGCAGGAACATATTATCACGCTTTTGACTTTTTTTGCAGGTGACTGACGCCTATTGAAATAGTGGAACGGCAAACGTTTCCTTGTGAACTCCAAGGAGATAATGAGAAAAACCACACAACAGGTAATTAATTTTTATATTAATTACTGATAATTGTCTGTCTAGTCTAGGCATAAGTTCTAGACCTGTAGAGGTGTAATAACACCTTCCTGATACATGAAAATATAATGTTTGTGTTTTGAACATGTATAATGTCTATACACAAATCTTAGTATAACACAACCATATCTCAGGTACAGAGATAAGGAACATTTCTTCTCCTTATCCTGGGTTTTGTAAAGTGAGGAATCCCCTCTTATCTTTCATAGAAGAGATTTGATATCAGCGGTGTAATTATCAATGCCGCAAAGACATGAGACTGATCACTGAATTTCTTCTAATCTATGGACCAAATGCCCACTGCATTTACATTAGACTGTGTACGGACTGCCACAGCATTTATGCTAGGTGTGGACTGACAGACCAAAGTATTTATTTCAATATGTGGACTCATGGCCACTGCATTTAAGCTGGACTGTGGAATGACTGACCACAGCATTTACACTAGCTATGTACTGACTGAACAGTATTTATACCATGCTTTCACAGTATTTATACCAGAATGTGGACTTACAGTCCACAGCATTTACGCCAGACTGTCAACCGACTGACAAACGTAATTACGCTTAGTGTGTGCTGACTGACCACAGTATTTATACCAGCCTGTGAGTTATCTAACCACAGCATTTATACTAGTCTGTAAACTAATTGGCCACAGAAGTCAAACTCGTTTGTGGACTGACCATAACATTTACTGTAGACTGTAATCTGTCTGACTACAGCTTTTACAATACACTGTAGGCTAAGTGACCACATTCGTCATTCCTGAGATAGGTATTTTTGGCCCTAGTGTGTTATACATTTTGGTGTGTATAGCTTGTAGCAGGAACATATTATCACGCTTTTGACTTTTTTGCAGGTGACTGACGCCTATTGAAATAGTGGAACGGCAAACGTTTCCTTGTGAACTCCAAGGAGAGAATGAGTAAAACCACACAACAGGTAATTAATTTTTATATTAATTACTGATAATTGTCTGTCTAGTCTAGGCATAAGTTCTAGAGCTGTAGAGGTGTAATAACACCTTCCTGGTACATGAAAATATAATGTTTGTGTTTTGAACATGTATAACGTCTATACACAAATCTTAGTATAACACAACCATATCTCAGGTACAGAGATAAGGAACATTTCTTCTCCTTATCCTGGGTTTTGTAAAGTGAGGAATCCCCTCTTATCTTTCATAGAAGAGATTTGATATCAGCGGTGTAATTATCAATGCCGCAAAGACAAGAGACTGATCACTGTATTTCTTCTAATCTATGGACCAAATGCCCACTGCATTTACATTAGACTGTGTACGGACTGCCACAGCATTTATGCTAGGTGTGGACTGACAGACCAAAGTATTTATTTCAAAATGTGGACTCATGGCCACTGCATTTAAGCTGGACTGTGGAATGACTGACCACAGCATTTACACTAGCTATGTACTGACTGAACAGTATTTATACCATGCTTTCACAGTATTTATACCAGAATGTGGACTTACAGTCCACAGCATTTACGCCAGACTGTCAACCGACTGACAAACGTTATTACGCTTAGTGTGTGCTGACTGACAACAGTATTTATACCAGCCTGTGGGTTATCTAACCACAGCATTTACACTAGTCTGTAAACTAATTGGCCACAGAAGTCAAACTCGTTTGTGGACTGACTGACCATAACATTTACTGTAGACTGTAATCTGTCTGACTACAGCTTTTATAATACACTGTAGGCTAAGTGACCACATTCGTCATTCCTGAGATAGGTATTTTTGGCCCTAGTGTGTTATACATTTTGGTGTGTATAGCTTGTAGCAGGAGCATATTATCACGCTTTTGACTTTTTTGCAGGTGACTGACGCCTATTGAAATAGTGGAACGGCAAACGTTTCCTTGTGAACTCCAAGGAGAGAATGAAAAAACCACACAACAGGTAATTAATTTTTATATTAATTACTGATAATTGTCTGTCTAGTCTAGGCATAAGTTCAAGACCTGTAGAGGTGTAATAACACCTTCCTGATACATGAAAATATAATGTTTGTGTTTTGAACATGTATAACGTCTATACACAAATCTAAGTATAACACAACCATATCTAAGGTACAGAGATAAGGAACATTTCTTCTCCTTATCCTGGGTTTTGTAAAGTGAGGAATCCCCTCTTATCTTTCATAGAAGAGATTTGATATCAGCGGTGTAATTATCAATGCCGCAAAGACAAGAGACTGATCACTGTATTTCTTCTAATCTATGGACCAAATGCCCACTGCATTTACATTAGACTGTGTATGGACTGCCACAGCATTTATGCTAGGTGTGGACTGACAGACCAAAGTATTTATTTCAAAATGTGGACTCATGGCCACTGCATTTAAGCTGGACTGCGGAATGACTGACCACAGCATGTACACTAGCTATGTACTGACTGAACAGTATTTATACCATGCTTTCACAGTATTTATACCAGAATGTGGACTTACAGTCCACAGCATTTACGCCAGACTGTCAACCGACTGACAAACGTAATTACGCTTAGTGTGTGCTGACTGACCACAGTATTTATACCAGCCTGTGGGTTATCTAACCACAGCATTTATACTAGTCTGTAAACTAATTGGCCACAGAAGTCAAACTCGTTTGTGGACTGACCATAACATTTACTGTAGACTGTAATCTGTCTGACTACAGCTTTTACAATACACTGTAGGCTAAGTGACCACATTCGTCATTCCTGAGATAGGTATTTTTGGCCCTAGTGTGTTATACATTTTGGTGTGTATAGCTTGTAGCAGGAACATATTATCACGCTTTTGACTTTTTTGCAGGTGACTGACGCCTATTGAAATAGTGGAACGGCAAACGTTTCCTTGTGAACTCCAAGGAGAGAATGAGTAAAACCACACAACAGGTAATTAATTTTTATATTAATTACTGATAATTGTCTGTCTAGTCTAGGCATAAGTTCTAGAGCTGTAGAGGTGTAATAACACCTTGCTGGTACATGAAAATATAAAGTTTGTGTTTTGAACATGTATAACGTCTATACACAAATCTTAGTATAACACAACCATATCTCAGGTACAGAGATAAGGAACATTTCTTCTCCTTATCCTGGGTTTTGTAAAGTGAGGAATCCCCTCTTATCTTTCATAGAAGAGATTTGATATCAGCGGTGTAATTATCAATGCCGCAAAGACAAGAGACTGATCACTGTATTTCTTCTAATCTATGGACCAAATGCCCACTGCATTTACATTAGACTGTGTATGGACTGCCACAGCATTTATGCTAGGTGTGGACTGACAGACCAAAGTATTTATTTCAAAATGTGGACTCATGGCCACTGCATTTAAGCTGGACTGTGGAATGACTGACCACAGCATTTACACTAGCTATGTACTGACTGAACAGTATTTATACCATGCTTTCACAGTATTTATACCAGAATGTGGACTTACAGTCCACAGCATTTACGCCAGACTGTCAACCGACTGACAAACGGTATTACGCTTAGTGTGTGCTGACTGACAACAGTATTTATACCAGCCTGTGGGTTATCTAGCCACAGCATTTATACTAGTCTGTAAACTAATTGGCCACAGCAGTCAAACTCGTTTGTGGACTGACTGACCATAACATTTACTGTAGACTGTAATCTGTCTGACTACAGCTTTTACAATACACTGTAGGCTGAGTGACCACAGTCGTCATTCCTGAGATAGGTATTTTTGGCCCTAGTGTGTTATACATTTTGGTGTGTATAGCTTGTAGCAGGAACATATTATCACGCTTTTGACTTTTTTTGCAGGTGACTGACGCCTATTGAAATAGTGGAACGGCAAACGTTTCCTTGTGAACTCCAAGGAGATAATGAGAAAAACCACACAACAGGTAATTAATTTTTATATTAATTACTGATAATTGTCTGTCTAGTCTAGGCATAAGTTCTAGACTTGTAGAGGTGTAATAACACCTTCCTGATACATGAAAATATAATGTTTGTGTTTTGAACATGTATAATGTCTATACACAAATCTTAGTATAACACAACCATATCTCAGGTACAGAGATAAGGAACATTTCTTCTCCTTATCGTGGGTTTTGTAAAGTGAGGAATCCCCTCTTATCTTTCATAGAAGAGATTTGATATCAGCGGTGTAATTATCAATGCCGCAAAGACAAGAGACTGATCACTGTATTTCTTCTAATCTATGGACCAAATGCCCACTGCATTTACATTAGACTGTGTACGGACTGCCACAGCATTTATGCTAGGTGTGGACTGACAGACCAAAGTATTTATTTCAAAATGTGGACTCATGGCCACTGCATTTAAGCTGGACTGTGGAATGACTGACCACAGCATTTACACTAGCTATGTACTGACTGAACAGTATTTATACCATGCTTTCACAGTATTTATACCAGAATGTGGACTTACAGTCCACAGCATTTACGCCAGACTGTCAACCGACTGACAAACGTTATTACGCTTAGTGTGTGCTGACTGACAACAGTATTTATACCAGCCTGTGGGTTATCTAGCCACAGCAATTATACTAGTCTGTAAACTAATTGGCCACAGCAGTCAAACTCGTTTGTGGACTGACTGACCATAACATTTACTGTAGACTGTAATCTGTCTGACTACAGCTTTTACAATACACTGTAGGCTGAGTGACCACAGTCGTCATTCCTGAGATAGGTATTTTTGGCCCTAGTGTGTTATACATTTTGGTGTGTATAGCTTGTAGCAGGAACATATTATCACGCTTTTGACTTTTTTTGCAGGTGACTGACGCCTATTGAAATAGTGGAACGGCAAACGTTTCCTTGTGAACTCCAAGGAGATAATGAGAAAAACCACACAACAGGTAATTAATTTTTATATTAATTACTGATAATTGTCTGTCTAGTCTAGGCATAAGTTCTAGACCTGTAGAGGTGTAATAACACCTTCCTGATACATGAAAATATAATGTTTGTGTTTTGAACATGTATAATGTCTATACACAAATCTTAGTATAACACAACCATATCTCAGGTACAGAGATAAGGAACATTTCTTCTCCTTATCGTGGGTTTTGTAAAGTGAGGAATCCCCTCTTATCTTTCATAGAAGAGATTTGATATCAGCGGTGTAATTATCAATGCCGCAAAGACAAGAGACTGATCACTGTATTTCTTCTAATCTATGGACCAAATGCCCACTGCATTTACATTAGACTGTGTACGGACTGCCACAGCATTTATGCTAGGTGTGGACTGACAGACCAAAGTATTTATTTCAATATGTGGACTCATGGCCACTGCATTTAAGCTGGACTGTGGAATGACTGACCACAGCATTTACACTAGCTATGTACTGACTGAACAGTATTTATACCATGCTTTCACAGTATTTATACCAGAATGTGGACTTACAGTCCACAGCATTTACGCCAGACTGTCAACCGACTGACAAACGTAATTACGCTTAGTGTGTGCTGACTGAGCACAGTATTTATATCAGCCGTTGGGTTATCTAACCACAGCATTTACACTAGTCTGTAAACTAATTGGCCACAGAAGTCAAACTAGTTTGTGGACTGACTGACCATAACATTTACTGTAGACTGTAATCTGTCTGACTACAGCTTTTATAATACACTGTAGGCTAAGTGACCACATTCGTCATTCCTGAGATAGGTATTTTTGGCCCTAGTGTGTTATACATTTTGGTGTGTATAGCTTGTAGCAGGAGCATATTATCATGCTTTTGACTTTTTTGCAGGTGACTGACGCCTATTGAAATAGTGGAACGGCAAACGTTTCCTTGTGAACTCCAAGGAGAGAATGAAAAAACCACACAACAGGTAATTAATTTTTATATTAATTACTGATAATTGTCTGTCTAGTCTAGGCATAAGTTCTAGACCTGTAGAGGTGTAATAACACCTTCCTGATACAGGAAAATATAATGTTTGTGTGTTGAACATGTATAACGTCTATACACAAATCTAAGTATAACACAACCATATCTAAGGTACAGAGATAAGGAACATTTCTTCTCCTTATCCTGGGTTTTGTAAAGTGAGGAATCCCCTCTTATCTTTCATAGAAGAGATTTGATATCAGCGGTGTAATTATCAATGCCGCAAAGACAAGAGACTGATCACTGTATTTCTTCTAATCTATGGACCAAATGCCCACTGCATTTACATTAGACTGTGTATGGACTGCCACAGCATTTATGCTAGGTGTGGACTGACAGACCAAAGTATTTATTTCAAAATGTGGACTCATGGCCACTGCATTTAAGCTGGACTGCGGAATGACTGACCACAGCATGTACACTAGCTATGTACTGACTGAACAGTATTTATACCATGCTTTCACAGTATTTATACCAGAATGTGGACTTACAGTCCACAGCATTTACGCCAGACTGTCAACCGACTGACAAACGTAATTACGCTTAGTGTGTGCTGACTGACCACAGTATTTATACCAGCCTGTGGGTTATCTAACCACAGCATTTATACTAGTCTGTAAACTAATTGGCCACAGAAGTCAAACTCGTTTGTGGACTGACCATAACATTTACTGTAGACTGTAATCTGTCTGACTACAGCTTTTACAATACACTGTAGGCTAAGTGACCACATTCGTCATTCCTGAGATAGGTATTTTTGGCCCTAGTGTGTTATACATTTTGGTGTGTATAGCTTGTAGCAGGAGCATATTATCACGCTTTTGACTTTTTTGCAGGTGACTGACGCCTATTGAAATAGTGGAACGGCAAACGTTTCCTTGTGAACTCTAAGGAGAGAATGAGTAAAACCACACAACAGGTAATTAATTTTTATATTAATTACTGATAATTGTCTGTCTAGTCTAGGCATAAGTTCTAGAGCTGTAGAGGTGTAATAACACCTTCCTGGTACATGAAAATATAAAGTTTGTGTTTTGAACATGTATAACGTCTATACACAAATCTTAGTATAACACAACCATATCTCAGGTACAGAGATAAGGAACATTTCTTCTCCTTATCCTGGGTTTTGTAAAGTGAGGAATCCCCTCTTATCTTTCATAGAAGAGATTTGATATCAGCGGTGTAATTATCAATGCCGCAAAGACATCAGACTGATCACTGTATTTCTTCTAATCTATGGACCAAATGCCCACTGCATTTACATTAGACTGTGTACGGACTGCCACAGCATTTATGCTAGGTGTGGACTGACAGACCAAAGTATTTATTTCAATATGTGGACTCATGGCCACTGCATTTAAGCTGGACTGTGGAATGACTGATGACTGACCACAGCATTTACACTAGCTATGTACTGACTGAACAGTATTTATACCATGCTTTCACAGTATTTATACCAGAATGTGGACTTACAGTCCACAGCATTTACGCCAGACTGTCAACCGACTGACAAACGTAATTACGCTTAGTGTGTGCTGACTGAGCACAGTATTTATATGAGCCGTTGGGTTATCTAACCACAGCATTTACACTAGTCTGTAAACTAATTGGCCACAGAAGTCAAACTCGTTTGTGGACTGACTGACCATAACATTTACTGTAGACTGTAATCTGTCTGACTACAGCTTTTACAATACACTGTAGGCTGAGTGACCACAGTCGTCATTCCTGAGATAGGTATTTTTGGCCCTAGTGTGTTATACATTTTGGTGTGTATAGCTTGTAGCAGGAGCATATTATCACGCTTTTGACTTTTTTGCAGGTGACTGACGCCTATTGAAATAGTGGAACGGCAAACGTTTCCTTGTGAACTCCAAGGAGAGAATGAAAAAACCACACAACAGGTAATTAATTTTTATATTAATTACTGATAATTGTCTGTCTAGTCTAGGCATAAGTTCTAGACCTGTAGAGGTGTAATAACACCTTCCTGATACATGAAAATATAATGTTTGTGTTTTGAACATGTATAACGTCTATACACAAATCTAAGTATAACACAACCATATCTAAGGTACAGAGATAAGGAACATTTCTTCTCCTTATCCTGGGTTTTGTAAAGTGAGGAATCCCCTCTTATCTTTCATAGAAGAGATTTGATATCAGCGGTGTAATTATCAATGCCGCAAAGACAAGAGACTGATCACTGTATTTCTTCTAATCTATGGACCAAATGCCCACTGCATTTACATTAGACTGTGTATGGACTGCCACAGCATTTATGCTAGGTGTGGACTGACAGACCAAAGTATTTATTTCAAAATGTGGACTCATGGCCACTGCATTTAAGCTGGACTGCGGAATGACTGACCACAGCATGTACACTAGCTATGTACTGACTGAACAGTATTTATACCATGCTTTCACAGTATTTATACCAGAATGTGGACTTACAGTCCACAGCATTTACGCCAGACTGTCAACCGACTGACAAACGTAATTACGCTTAGTGTGTGCTGACTGACCACAGTATTTATACCAGCCTGTGGGTTATCTAACCACAGCATTTATACTAGTCTGTAAACTAATTGGCCACAGAAGTCAAACTCGTTTGTGGACTGACCATAACATTTACTGTAGACTGTAATCTGTCTGACTACAGCTTTTACAATACACTGTAGGCTAAGTGACCACATTCGTCATTCCTGAGATAGGTATTTTTGGCCCTAGTGTGTTATACATTTTGGTGTGTATAGCTTGTAGCAGGAACATATTATCACGCTTTTGACTTTTTTGCAGGTGACTGACGCCTATTGAAATAGTGGAACGGCAAACGTTTCCTTGTGAACTCCAAGGAGAGAATGAGTAAAACCACACAACAGGTAATTAATTTTTATATTAATTACTGATAATTGTCTGTCTAGTCTAGGCATAAGTTCTAGAGCTGTAGAGGTGTAATAACACCTTGCTGGTACATGAAAATATAAAGTTTGTGTTTTGAACATGTATAACGTCTATACACAAATCTTAGTATAACACAACCATATCTCAGGTACAGAGATAAGGAACATTTCTTCTCCTTATCCTGGGTTTTGTAAAGTGAGGAATCCCCTCTTATCTTTCATAGAAGAGATTTGATATCAGCGGTGTAATTATCAATGCCGCAAAGACAAGAGACTGATCACTGTATTTCTTCTAATCTATGGACCAAATGCCCACTGCATTTACATTAGACTGTGTACGGACTGCCACAGCATTTATGCTAGGTGTGGACTGACAGACCAAAGTATTTATTTCAAAATGTGGACTCATGGCCACTGCATTTAAGCTGGACTGTGGAATGACTGACCACAGCATTTACACTAGCTATGTACTGACTGAACAGTATTTATACCATGCTTTCACAGTATTTATACCAGAATGTGGACTTACAGTCCACAGCATTTACGCCAGACTGTCAACCGACTGACAAACGTTATTACGCTTAGTGTGTGCTGACTGACAACAGTATTTATACCAGCCTGTGGGTTATCTAGCCACAGCATTTATACTAGTCTGTAAACTAATTGGCCACAGCAGTCAAACTCGTTTGTGGATTGACTGACCATAACATTTACTGTAGACTGTAATCTGTCTGACTACAGCTTTTACAATACACTGTAGGCTGAGTGACCACAGTCGTCATTCCTGAGATAGGTATTTTTGGCCCTAGTGTGTTATACATTTTGGTGTGTATAGCTTGTAGCAGGAACATATTATCACGCTTTTGACTTTTTTTGCAGGTGACTGACGCCTATTGAAATAGTGGAACGGCAAACGTTTCCTTGTGAACTCCAAGGAGATAATGAGAAAAACCACACAACAGGTAATTAATTTTTATATTAATTACTGATAATTGTCTGTCTAGTCTAGGCATAAGTTCTAGACCTGTAGAGGTGTAATAACACCTTCCTGATACATGAAAATATAATGTTTGTGTTTTGAACATGTATAGTGTCTATACACAAATCTTAGTATAACACAACCATATCTCAGGTACAGAGATAAGGAACATTTCTTCTCCTTATCGTGGGTTTTGTAAAGTGAGGAATCCCCTCTTATCTTTCATAGAAGAGATTTGATATCAGCGGTGTAATTATCAATGCCGCAAAGACAAGAGACTGATCACTGTATTTCTTCTAATCTATGGACCAAATGCCCACTGCATTTACATTAGACTGTGTACGGACTGCCACAGCATTTATGCTAGGTGTGGACTGACAGACCAAAGTATTTATTTCAAAATGTGGACTCATGGCCACTGCATTTAAGCTGGACTGTGGAATGACTGACCACAGCATTTACACTAGCTATGTACTGACTGAACAGTATTTATACCATGCTTTCACAGTATTTATACCAGAATGTGGACTTACAGTCCACAGCATTTACGCCAGACTGTCAACCGACTGACAAACGTTATTACGCTTAGTGTGTGCTGACTGACAACAGTATTTATACCAGCCTGTGGGTTATCTAGCCACAGCAATTATACTAGTCTGTAAACTAATTGGCCACAGCAGTCAAACTCGTTTGTGGACTGACTGACCATAACATTTACTGTAGACTGTAATCTGTCTGACTACAGCTTTTACAATACACTGTAGGCTGAGTGACCACAGTCGTCATTCCTGAGATAGGTATTTTTGGCCCTAGTGTGTTATACATTTTGGTGTGTATAGCTTGTAGCAGGAACATATTATCACGCTTTTGACTTTTTTTGCAGGTGACTGACGCCTATTGAAATAGTGGAACGGCAAACGTTTCCTTGTGAACTCCAAGGAGATAATGAGAAAAACCACACAACAGGTAATTAATTTTTATATTAATTACTGATAATTGTCTGTCTAGTCTAGGCATAAGTTCTAGACCTGTAGAGGTGTAATAACACCTTCCTGATACATGAAAATATAATGTTTGTGTTTTGAACATGTATAATGTCTATACACAAATCTTAGTATAACACAACCATATCTCAGGTACAGAGATAAGGAACATTTCTTCTCCTTATCCTGGGTTTTGTAAAGTGAGGAATCCCCTCTTATCTTTCATAGAAGAGATTTGATATCAGTGGTGTAATTATCAATGCCACAAAGACATGAGACTGATCACTGTATTTCTTCTAATCTATGGACCAAATACCCACTGCATTTACATTAGACTGTGTACGGACTGCCACAGCATTTATGCTAGGTGTGGACTGACAGACCAAAGTATTTATTTCAATATGTGGACTCATGGCCACTGCATTTAAGCTGGACTGTGGAATGACTGACCACAGCATTTACACTAGCTATGTACTGACTGAACAGTATTTATACCATGCTTTCACAGTATTTATACCAGAATGTGGACTTACAGTCCACAGCATTTACGCCAGACTGTCAACCGACTGACAAACGTAATTACGCTTAGTGTGTGCTGACTGAGCACAGTATTTATATCAGCCGTTGGGTTATCTAACCACAGCATTTACACTAGTCTGTAAACTAATTGGCCACAGAAGTCAAACTAGTTTGTGGACTGACTGACCATAACATTTACTGTAGACTGTAATCTGTCTGACTACAGCTTTTATAATACACTGTAGGCTAAGTGACCACATTCGTCATTCCTGAGATAGGTATTTTTGGCCCTAGTGTGTTATACATTTTGGTGTGTATAGCTTGTAGCAGGAGCATATTATCATGCTTTTGACTTTTTTGCAGGTGACTGACGCCTATTGAAATAGTGGAACGGCAAACGTTTCCTTGTGAACTCCAAGGAGAGAATGAAAAAACCACACAACAGGTAATTAATTTTTATATTAATTACTGATAATTGTCTGTCTAGTCTAGGCATAAGTTCTAGACCTGTAGAGGTGTAATAACACCTTCCTGATACAGGAAAATATAATGTTTGTGTGTTGAACATGTATAACGTCTATACACAAATCTAAGTATAACACAACCATATCTAAGGTACAGAGATAAGGAACATTTCTTCTCCTTATCCTGGGTTTTGTAAAGTGAGGAATCCCCTCTTATCTTTCATAGAAGAGATTTGATATCAGCGGTGTAATTATCAATGCCGCAAAGACAAGAGACTGATCACTGTATTTCTTCTAATCTATGGACCAAATGCCCACTGCATTTACATTAGACTGTGTATGGACTGCCACAGCATTTATGCTAGGTGTGGACTGACAGACCAAAGTATTTATTTCAAAATGTGGACTCATGGCCACTGCATTTAAGCTGGACTGCGGAATGACTGACCACAGCATGTACACTAGCTATGTACTGACTGAACAGTATTTATACCATGCTTTCACAGTATTTATACCAGAATGTGGACTTACAGTCCACAGCATTTACGCCAGACTGTCAACCGACTGACAAACGTAATTACGCTTAGTGTGTGCTGACTGACCACAGTATTTATACCAGCCTGTGGGTTATCTAACCACAGCATTTATACTAGTCTGTAAACTAATTGGCCACAGAAGTCAAACTCGTTTGTGGACTGACCATAACATTTACTGTAGACTGTAATCTGTCTGACTACAGCTTTTACAATACACTGTAGGCTAAGTGACCACATTCGTCATTCCTGAGATAGGTATTTTTGGCCCTAGTGTGTTATACATTTTGGTGTGTATAGCTTGTAGCAGGAGCATATTATCACGCTTTTGATTTTTTTGCAGGTGACTGACGCCTATTGAAATAGTGGAACGGCAAACGTTTCCTTGTGAACTCTAAGGAGAGAATGAGTAAAACCACACAACAGGTAATAATTTTTATATTAATTACTGATAATTGTCTGTCTAGTCTAGGCATAAGTTCTAGAGCTGTAGAGGTGTAATAACACCTTGCTGGTACATGAAAATATAAAGTTTGTGTTTTGAACATGTATAACGTCTATACACAAATCTTAGTATAACACAACCATATCTCAGGTACAGAGATAAGGAACATTTCTTCTCCTTATCCTGGGTTTTGTAAAGTGAGGAATCCCCTCTTATCTTTCATAGAAGAGATTTGATATCAGCGGTGTAATTATCAATGCCGCAAAGACATCAGACTGATCACTGTATTTCTTCTAATCTATGGACCAAATGCCCACTGCATTTACATTAGACTGTGTACGGACTGCCACAGCATTTATGCTAGGTGTGGACTGACAGACCAAAGTATTTATTTCAATATGTGGACTCATGGCCACTGCATTTAAGCTGGACTGTGGAATGACTGACCACAGCATTTACACTAGCTATGTACTGACTGAACAGTATTTATACCATGCTTTCACAGTATTTATACCAGAATGTGGACTTACAGTCCACAGCATTTACGCCAGACTGTCAACCGACTGACAAACGTAATTACGCTTAGTGTGTGCTGACTGACCACAGTATTTATACCAGCCTGTGGGTTATCTAACCACAGCATTTATACTAGTCTGTAAACTAATTGGCCACAGAAGTCAAACTCGTTTGTGGACTGACCATAACATTTACTGTAGACTGTAATCTGTCTGACTACAGCTTTTACAATACACTGTAGGCTAAGTGACCACATTCGTCATTCCTGAGATAGGTATTTTTGGCCCTAGTGTGTTATACATTTTGGTGTGTATAGCTTGTAGCAGGAGCATATTATCACGCTTTTGACTTTTTTGCAGGTGACTGACGCCTATTGAAATAGTGGAACGGCAAACGTTTCCTTGTGAACTCCAAGGAGAGAATGAGTAAAACCACACAACAGGTAATTAATTTTTATATTAATTACTGATAATTGTCTGTCTAGTCTAGGCATAAGTTCTAGAGCTGTAGAGGTGTAATAACAACTTCCTGGTACATGAAAATATAAAGTTTGTGTTTTGAACATGTATAACGTCTATACACAAATCTTAGTATAACACAACCATATCTCAGGTACAGAGATAAGGAACATTTCTTCTCCTTATCCTGGGTTTTGTAAAGTGAGGAATCCCCTCTTATCTTTCATAGAAGAGATTTGATATCAGCGGTGTAATTATCAATGCCGCAAAGACAAGAGACTGATCACTGTATTTCTTCTAATCTATGGACCAAATGCCCACTGCATTTACATTAGACTGTGTACGGACTGCCACAGCATTTATGCTAGGTGTGGACTGACAGACCAAAGTATTTATTTCAAAATGTGGACTCATGGCCACTGCATTTAAGCTGGACTGTGGAATGACTGACTACAGCATTTACACTAGCTATGTACTGACTGAACAGTATTTATACCATGCTTTCACAGTATTTATACCAGAATGTGGACTTACAGTCCACAGCATTTACGCCAGACTGTCAACCGACTGACAAACGTAATTACGCTTAGTGTGTGCTGACTGAGCACAGTATTTATATCAGCCGTTGGGTTATCTAACCACAGCATTTACACTAGTCTGTAAACTAGTTGGCCACATAAGTCAAACTCGTTTGTGGACTGACTGACCATAACATTTACTGTAGACTGTAATCTGTCTGACTACAGCTTTTATAATACACTGTAGGCTAAGTGACCACATTCGTCATTCCTGAGATAGGTATTTTTGGCCCTAGTGTGTTATACATTTTGGTGTGTATAGCTTGTAGCAGGAGCATATTATCACGCTTTTGACTTTTTTGCATGTGACTGACGCCTATTGAAATAGTGGAACGGCAAACGTTTCCTTGTGAACTCCAAGGAGAGAATGAAAAAACCACACAACAGGTAATTAATTTTTATATTAATTACTGATAATTGTCTGTCTAGTCTAGGCATAAGTTCTAGACCTGTAGAGGTGTAATAACACCTTCCTGATACATGAAAATATAATGTTTGTGTTTTGAACATGTATAACGTCTATACACAAATCTAAGTATAACACAACCATATCTAAGGTACAGAGATAAGGAACAGTTCTTCTCCTTATCCAGGGTTTTGTAAAGTGAGGAATCCCCTCTTATCTTTCATAGAAGAGATTTGATATCAGTGGTGTAATTATCAATGCCGCAAAGACAAGAGACTGATCACTGTATTTCTTCTAATCTATGGACCAAATGCCCACTGCATTTACATTAGACTGTGTATGGACTGCCACAGCATTTATGCTAGGTGTGGACTGACAGACCAAAGTATTTATTTCAAAATGTGGACTCATGGCCACTGCATTTAAGCTGGACTGCGGAATGACTGACCACAGCATGTACACTAGCTATGTACTGACTGAACAGTATTTATACCATGCTTTCACAGTATTTATACCAGAATGTGGACTTACAGTCCACAGCATTTACGCCAGACTGTCAACCGACTGACAAACGTAATTACGCTTAGTGTGTGCTGACTGACCACAGTATTTATACCAGCCTGTGGGTTATCTAACCACAGCATTTATACTAGTCTGTAAACTAATTGGCCACAGAAGTCAAACTCGTTTGTGGACTGACCATAACATTTACTGTAGACTGTAATCTGTCTGACTACAGCTTTTACAATACACTGTAGGCTAAAGGTCCAGTCACACTAAGCAACTTACCAGCGATCCCAACAACGATAGGGATTGCTGGTAAGTTGCTAGGAGGTTGCTGGTGAGATGTCACACTGCGACGCTCCAGCGATCCCACCAGCAACCTGACCTGGCAGGGATCTCTGGAGCGTGGCTACACAAGTTGCTGGTGAGCTCACCAGCAACCAGTGACAAGCCCCCAGCGCGGCGTGGAAGATGCTGCGCTTGGTAACTAAGGTAAATATTGGGTAACCAACCCGATATTTACCTTGGTTACCACCGCACGCAGCTACACGTGCAGAGAGCAGGGAGCAGCGCACACTGAGCGCTGGCTCCCTGCTCTCCTAGTTACAGCACACATCGGGTTAATTACCCGATGTGTGCTGCAGCTAAATGTGCACAGAGCAGGGAGCAGCGCACAATGCTTAGCGCTGGCTCCTTGCTCTCCTAGTTACAGCACACATCGGGTTAATTACCCGATGTGTGCTGCAGCACCATGTGCACAAAGCAGGAGCCGGCAGCACAGGCAGTGAGAGCGGCGGAGGCTGGTATCAAAGGTAAATATCGGGTAACCAAGGACAGGGCTTCTTGGTTACCCGATGTTTACATTGGTTACCAGCCTCCGCAGAAGCCGGCTCCTGCTGCCTGCACATTTAGTTGTTGCTGTCTCGCTGTCACACACAGCGATCTGTGCTTCACAGCGGGACAGCAACAACTAAATAATGGCCCAGGACATTCAGCAACAACCAACGACCTCACAGCAGGGGCCAGGTTGTTGCTGGATGTCACACACAGCAACATCGCTAGCAACGTCACAAAAGTTGTTCGTTAGCAGCGACGTTGCTAGCGATGTTGCTTAGTGTGACGGGGCCTTTAGTGACCACATTCGTCATTCCTGAGATAGGTATTTTTGGCCCTAGTGTGTTATACATTTTGGTGTGTATAGCTTGTAGCAGGAGCATATTATCACGCTTTTGACTTTTTTGCAGGTGACTGACGCCTATTGAAATAGTGGAACGGCAAACGTTTCCTTGTGAACTCCAAGGAGAGAATGAGTAAAACCACACAACAGGTAATTAATTTTTATATTAATTACTGATAATTGTCTGTCTAGTCTAGGCATAAGTTCTAGAGCTGTAGAGGTGTAATAACACCTTCCTGGTACATGAAAATATAAAGTTTGTGTTTTGAACATGTATAACGTCTATACACAAATCTTAGTATAACACAACCATATCTCAGGTACAGAGATAAGGAACATTTCTTCTCCTTATCCTGGGTTTTGTAAAGTGAGGAATCCCCTCTTATCTTTCATAGAAGAGATTTGATATCAGCGGTGTAATTATAAATGCCGCAAAGACAAGAGACTGATCACTGTATTTCTTCTAATCTATGGACCAAATGCCCACTGCATTTACATTAGACTGTGTACGGACTGCCACAGCATTTATGCTAGGTGTGGACTGACAGACCAAAGTATTTATTTCAAAATGTGGACTCATGGCCACTGCATTTAAGCTGGACTGTGGAATGACTGACCACAGCATTTACACTAGCTATGTACTGACTGAACAGTATTTATACCATGCTTTCACAGTATTTATACCAGAATGTGGACTTACAGTCCACAGCATTTACGCCAGACTGTCAACCGACTGACAAACGTTATTACGCTTAGTGTGTGCTGACTGACAACAGTATTTATACCAGCCTGTGGGTTATCTAACCACAGCATTTATACTAGTCTGTAAACTAATTGGCCACAGCAGTCAAACTCGTTTGTGGACTGACTGACCATAACATTTACTGTAGACTGTAATCTGTCTGACTACAGCTTTTACAATACACTGTAGACTGAGTGACCACTGTCGTCATTCCTGAGATAGGTATTTTTGGCCCTAGTGTGTTATACATTTTGGTGTGTATAGCTTGTAGCAGGAACATATTATCACGCTTTTGACTTTTTTTGCAGGTGACTGACGCCTATTGAAATAGTGGAACGGCAAACGTTTCCTTGTGAACTCCAAGGAGATAATGAGAAAAACCACACAACAGGTAATTAATTTTTATATTAATTACTGATAATTGTCTGTCTAGTCTAGGCATAAGTTATAGACCTGTAGAGGTGTAATAACACCTTCCTGATACATGAAAATATAATGTTTGTGTTTTGAACATGTATAATGTCTATACACCAATCTTAGTATAACACAACCATATCTCAGGTACAGAGATAAGGAACATTTCTTCTCCTTATCCTGGGTTTTGTAAAGTGAGGAATCCCCTCTTATCTTTCATAGAAGAGATTTGATATCAGCGGTGTAATTATCAATGCCGCAAAGACATGAGACTGATCACTGTATTTCTTCTAATCTATGGACCAAATGCCCACTGCATTTACATTAGACTGTGTACGGACTGCCACAGCATTTATGCTAGGTGTGGACTGACAGACCAAAGTATTTATTTCAATATGTGGACTCATGGCCACTGCATTTAAGCTGGACTGCGGAATGACTGACCACAGCATTTACACTAGCTATGTACTGACTGAACAGTATTTATACCATGCTTTCACAGTATTTATACCAGAATGTGGACTTACAGTCCACAGCATTTACGCCAGACTGTCAACCGACTGACAAACGTAATTACGCTTAGTGTGTGCTGACTGAGCACAGTATTTATATCAGCCGTTGGGTTATCTAACCACAGCATTTACACTAGTCTGTAAACTAATTGGCCACAGAAGTCAAACTCGTTTGTGGACTGACTGACCATAACATTTACTGTAGACTGTAATCTGTCTGACTACAGCTTTTATAATACACTGTAGGCTAAGTGACCACATTCGTCATTCCTGAGATAGGTATTTTTGGCCCTAGTGTGTTATACATTTTGGTGTGTATAGCTTGTAGCAGGAGCATATTATCACGCTTTTGACTTTTTTGCAGGTGACTGACGCCTATTGAAATAGTGGAACGGCAAACGTTTCCTTCTGAACTCCAAGGAGAGAATGAAAAAAACCACACAACAGGTAATTAATTTTTATATTAATTATTGATAATTGTCTGTCTAGTCTAGGCATAAGTTCTAGACCTGTAGAGGTGTAATAACACCTTCCTGATACATGAAAATATAATGTTTGTGTTTTGAACATGTATAACGTCTATACACAAATCTAAGTATAACACAACCATATCTAAGGTACAGAGATAAGGAACATTTCTTCTCCTTATCGTGGGTTTTGTAAAGTGAGGAATCCCCTCTTATCTTTCATAGAAGAGATTTGATATCAGCGGTGTAATTATCAATGCCACAAAGACAAGAGACTGATCACTGTATTTCTTCTAATCTATGGACCAAATGCCCACTGCATTTACATTAGACTGTGTATGGACTGCCACAGCATTTATGCTAGGTGTGGACTGACAGACCAAAGTATTTATTTCAAAATGTGGACTCATGGCCACTGCATTTAAGCTGGACTGCGGAATGACTGACCACAGCATGTACACTAGCTATGTACTGACTGAACAGTATTTATACCATGCTTTCACAGTATTTATACCAGAATGTGGACTTACAGTCCACAGCATTTACGCCAGACTGTCAACCGACTGACAAACGTAATTACGCTTAGTGTGTGCTGACTGACCACAGTATTTATACCAGCCTGTGGGTTATCTAACCACAGCATTTATACTAGTCTGTAAACTAATTGGCCACAGAAGTCAAACTCGTTTGTGGACTGACCATAACATTTACTGTAGACTGTAATCTGTCTGACTACAGCTTTTACAATACACTGTAGGCTAAGTGACCACATTCGTCATTCCTGAGATAGGTATTTTTGGCCCTAGTGTGTTATACATTTTGGTGTGTATAGCTTGTAGCAGGAGCATATTATCACGCTTTTGACTTTTTTGCAGGTGACTGACGCCTATTGAAATAGTGGAACGGCAAACGTTTCCTTGTGAACTCCAAGGAGATAATGAGAAAAACCACACAACAGGTAATTAATTTTTATATTAATTACTGATAATTGTCTGTCTAGTCTAGGCATAAGTTCTAGACCTGTAGAGGTGTAATAACACCTTCCTGATACATGAAAATATAATGTTTGCGTTTTGAACATGTATAATGTCTATACACAAATCTTAGTATAACACAACCATATCTCAGGTACAGAGATAAGGAACATTTCTTCTCCTTATCCTGGGTTTTGTAAAGTGAGGAATCCCCTCTTATCTTTCATAGAAGAGATTTGATATCAGAGGTGTAATTATCAATGCCGCAAAGACATGAGACTGATCACTGTATTTCTTCTAATCTATGGACCAAATGCCCACTGCATTTACATTAGACTGTGTACGGACTGCCACAGCATTTATGCTAGGTGTGGACTGACAGACCAAAGTATTTATTTCAATATGTGGACTCATGGCCACTGCATTTAAGCTGGACTGTGGAATGACTGACCACAGCATTTACACTAGCTATGTACTGACTAAACAGTATTTATACCATGCTTTCACAGTATTTATACCAGAATGTGGACTTACAGTCCACAGCATTTACGCCAGACTGTCAACCGACTGACAAACGTAATTACGCTTAGTGTGTGCTGACTGAGCACAGTATTTATATCAGCCGTTGGGTTATCTAACCACAGCATTTACACTAGTCTGTAAACTAATTGGCCACAGAAGTCAAACTCGTTTGTGGACTGACTGACCATAACATTTACTGTAGACTGTAATCTGTCTGACTACAGCTTTTATAATACACTGTAGGCTAAGTGACCACATTCGTCATTCCTGAGATAGGTATTTTTGGCCCTAGTGTGTTATACATTTTGGTGTGTATAGCTTGTAGCAGGAGCATATTATCACGCTTTTGACTTTTTTGCAGGTGACTGACGCCTATTGAAATAGTGGAACAGCAAACGTTTCCTTGTGAACTCCAAGGAGAGAATGAAAAAACCACACAACAGGTAATTAATTTTTATATTAATTACTGATAATTGTCTGTCTAGTCTAGGCATAAGTTCTAGACCTGTAGAGGTGTAATAACACCTTCCTGATACATGAAAATATAATGTTTGTGTTTTGAACATGTATAACGTCTATACACAAATCTAAGTATAACACAACCATATCTAAGGTACAGAGATCAGGAACATTTCTTCTCCTTATCCTGGGTTTTGTAAAGTGAGGAATCCCCTCTTATCTTTCATAGAAGAGATTTGATATCAGTGGTGTAATTATCAATGCCGCAAAGACAAGAGACTGATCACTGTATTTCTTCTAATCTATGGACCAAATGCCCACTGCATTTACATTAGACTGTGTATGGACTGCCACAGCATTTATGCTAGGTGTGGACTGACAGACCAAAGTATTTATTTCAAAATGTGGACTCATGGCCACTGCATTTAAGCTGGACTGTGGAATGACTGACCACAGCATTTACTTTAGCTATGTACTGACTGAACAGTATTTATACCATGCTTTCACAGTATTTATACCAGAATGTGGACTTACAGTCCACAGCATTTACGCCAGACTATCAACCGACTGACAAACGTAATTACGCTTAGTGTGTGCTGACTGACAACAGTATTTATACCAGCCTGTGGGTTATCTAACCACAGCATTTATACTAGTCTGTAAACTAATTGGCCACAGAAGTCAAACTCGTTTGTGGACTGACTGACCATAACATTTACTGTAAACTGTAATCTGTCTGACTACAGCTTTTACAATACACTGTAGGCTAAGTGACCACAGTCGTCATTCCTGAGATAGGTATTTTTGGCCCTAGTGTGTTATACATTTTGGTGTGTATAGCTTGTAGCAGGAGCATATTATCACGCTTTTGACTTTTTTGCAGGTGACTGACGCCTATTGAAATAGTGGAACGGCAAACGTTTCCTTGTGAACTCCAAGGAGAGAATGAGTAAAACCACACAACAGGTAATTAATTTTTATATTAATTACTGATAATTGTCTGTCTAGTCTAGGCATAAGTTCTAGAGCTGTAGAGGTGTAATAACACCTTCCTGGTACATGAAAATATAAAGTTTGTGTTTTGAACATGTATAACGTCTATACACAAATCTTAGTATAACACAACCATATCTCAGGTACAGAGATAAGGAACATTTCTTCTCCTTATCCTGGGTTTTGTAAAGTGAAGAATCCCCTCTTATCTTTCATAGAAGAGATTTGATATCAGCGGTGTAATTATCAATGCCGCAAAGACAAGAGACTGATCACTGTATTTCTTCTAATCTATGGACCAAATGCCCACTGCATTTACATTAGACTATGTACGGACTGCCACAGCATTTATGCTAGGTGTGGACTGACAGACCAAAGTATTTATTTCAAAATGTGGACTCATGGCCACTGCATTTAAGCTGGACTGTGGAATGACTGACCACAGCATTTACACTAGCTATGTACTGACTGAACAGTATTTATACCATGCTTTCACAGTATTTATACCAGAATGTGGACTTACAGTCCACAGCATTTACGCCAGACTGTCAACCGACTGACAAACGTTATTACGCTTAGTGTGTGCTGACTGACAACAGTATTTATACCAGCCTGTGGGTTATCTAACCACAGCATTTACACTAGTCTGTAAACTAATTGGCCACAGACGTCAAACTCGTTTGTGGACTGACTGACCATAACATTTACTGTAGACTGTAATCTGTCTGACTACAGCTTTCATAATACACTGTAGGCTAAGTGACCACATTCGTCATTCCTGAGATAGGTATTTTTGGCCCTAGTGTGTTATACATTTTGGTGTGTATAGCTTGTAGCAGGAGCATATTATCACGCTTTTGACTTTTTTGCAGGTGACTGACGCCTATTGAAATAGTGGAACGGCAAACGTTTCCTTGTGAACTCCAAGGAGAGAATGAAAAAACCACACAACAGGTAATTAATTTTTATATTAATTACTGATAATTGTCTGTCTAGTCTAGGCATACGTTCTAGACCTGTAGAGGTGTAATAACACCTTCCTGATACATGAAAATATAATGTTTGTGTTTTGAACATGTATAACGTCTATACACAAATCTAAGTATAACACAACCATATCTAAGGTACAGAGATAAGGAACATTTCTTCTCCTTATCCTGGGTTTTGTAAAGTGAGGAATCCCCTCTTATCTTTCATAGAAGAGATTTGATATCAGCGGTGTAATTATCAATGCCGCAAAGACAAGAGACTGATCACTGTATTTCTTCTAATCTATGGACCAAATGCCCACTGCATTTACATTAGACTGTGTATGGACTGCCACAGCATTTATGCTAGGTGTGGACTGACAGACCAAAGTATTTATTTCAAAATGTGGACTCATGGCCACTGCATTTAAGCTGGACTGCGGAATGACTGACCACAGCATGTACACTAGCTATGTACTGACTGAACAGTATTTATACCATGCTTTCACAGTATTTATACCAGAATGTGGACTTACAGTCCACAGCATTTACGCCAGACTGTCAACCGACTGACAAACGTAATTACGCTTAGTGTGTGCTGACTGACCACAGTATTTATACCAGCCTGTGGGTTATCTAACCACAGCATTTATACTAGTCTGTAAACTAATTGGCCACAGAAGTCAAACTCGTTTGTGGACTGACCATAACATTTACTGTAGACTGTAATCTGTCTGACTACAGCTTTTACAATACACTGTAGGCTAAGTGACCACATTCGTCATTCCTGAGATAGGTATTTTTTGCCCTAATGTGTTATACATTTTGGTGTGTATAGCTTGTAGCAGGAGCATATTATCACGCTTTTGACTTTTTTGCAGGTGACTGACGCCTATTGAAATAGTGGAACGGCAAACGTTTCCTTGTGAACTCCAAGGAGAGAATGAGTAAAACCACACAACAGGTAATTAATTTTTATATTAATTACTGATAATTGTCTGTCTAGTCTAGGCATAAGTTCTAGAGCTGTAGAGGTGTAATAACACCTTCCTGGTACATGAAAATATAAAGTTTGTGTTTTGAACATGTATAACGTCTATACACAAATCTTAGTATAACACAACCATATCTCAGGTACAGAGATAAGGAACATTTCTTCTCCTTATCCTGGGTTTTGTAAAGTGAGGAATCCCCTCTTATCTTTCATAGAAGAGATTTGATATCAGCGGTGTAATTATCAATGCCGCAAAGACAAGAGACTGATCACTGTATTTCTTCTAATCTATGGACCAAATGCCCACTGCATTTACATTAGACTGTGTACGGACTGCCACAGCATTTATGCTAGGTGTGGACTGACAGACCAAAGTATTTATTTCAAAATGTGGACTCATGACCACTGCATTTAAGCTGGACTGTGGAATGACTGACCACAGCATTTACACTAGCTATGTACTGACTGAACAGTATTTATACCATGCTTTCACAGTATTTATACCAGAATGTGGACTTACAGTCCACAGCATTTACGCCAGACTGTCAACCGACTGACAAACGTAATTACGCTTAGTGTGTGCTGACTGAGCACAGTATTTATATCAGCCGTTGGGTTATCTAACCACAGCATTTACACTAGTCTGTAAACTAATTGGCCACAGAAGTCAAACTCGTTTGTGGACTGACCATAACATTTACTGTAGACTGTAATCTGTCTGACTACAGCTTTTACAATACACTGTAGGCTAAGTGACCACATTCGTCATTCCTGAGATAGGCATTTTTGGCCCTAGTGTGTTATACATTTTGGTGTGTATAGCTTGTAGCAGGAGCATATTATCACGCTTTTGACTTTTTTGCAGGTGACTGACGCCTATTGAAATAGTGGAACGGCAAACGTTTCCTTGTGAACTCCAAGGAGAGAATGAAAAAACCACACAACAGGTAATTAATTTTTATATTAATTACTGATAATTGTCTGTCTAGTCTAGGCATAAGTTCTAGACCTGTAGAGGTGTAATAACACCTTCCTGATACATGAAAATATAATGTTTGTGTTTTGAACATGTATAACGTCTATACACAAATCTAAGTATAACACAACCATATCTAAGGTACAGAGATAAGGAACATTTCTTCTCCTTATCCTGGGTTTTGTAAAGTGAGGAATCCCCTCTTATCTTTCATAGAAGAGATTTGATATCAGCGGTGTAATTATCAATGCCGCAAAGACAACAGACTGATCACTGTATTTCTTCTAATCTATGGACCAAATGCCCACTGCATTTACATTAGACTGTGTATGGACTGCCACAGCATTTATGCTAGGTGTGGACTGACAGACCAAAGTATTTATTTCAAAATGTGGACTCATGGCCACTGCATTTAAGCTGGACTGCGGAATGACTGACCAAAGCATGTACACTAGCTATGTACTGACTGAACAGTATTTATACCATGCTTTCACAGTATTTATACCAGAATGTGGACTTACAGTCCACAGCATTTACGCCAGACTGTCAACCGACTGACAAATGTAATTACGCTTAGTGTGTGCTGACTGACCACAGTATTTATACCAGCCTGTGGGTTATCTAACCACAGCATTTATACTAGTCTGTAAACTAATTGGCCACAGAAGTCAAACTCGTTTGTGGACTGACCATAACATTTACTGTAGACTGTAATCTGTCTGACTACAGCTTTTACAATACACTGTAGGCTAAGTGACCACATTCGTCATTCCTGAGATAGGTATTTTTGGCCCTAGTGTGTTATACATTTTGGTGTGTATAGCTTGTAGCAGGAGCATATTATCACGCTTTTGACTTTTTTGCAGGTGACTGACGCCTATTGAAATAGTGGAACGGCAAACGTTTCCTTGTGAACTCCAAGGAGAGAATGAGTAAAACCACACAACAGGTAATTAATTTTTATATTAATTACTGATAATTGTCTGTCTAGTCTAGGCATAAGTTCTAGAGCTGTAGAGGTGTAATAACACCTTCCTGGTACATGAAAATATAAAGTTTGTGTTTTGAACATGTATAACGTCTATACACAAATCTTAGTATAACACAACCATATCTCAGGTACAGAGATAAGGAACATTTCTTCTCCTTATCCTGGGTTTTGTAAAGTGAGGAATCCCCTCTTATCTTTCATAGAAGAGATTTGATATCAGCGGTGTAATTATCAATGCCGCAAAGACAAGAGACTGATCACTGTATTTCTTCTAATCTATGGACCAAATGCCCACTGCATTTACATTAGACTGTGTACGGACTGCCACAGCATTTATGCTAGGTGTGAACTGACAGACCAAAGTATTTATTTCAAAATGTGGACTCATGGCCACTGCATTTAAGCTGGACTGTGGAATGACTGACCACAGCATTTACACTAGCTATGTACTGACTGAACAGTATTTATACCATGCTTTCACAGTATTTATACCAGAATGTGGACTTACAGTCCACAGCATTTACGCCAGACTGTCAACCGACTGACAAACGTTATTACGCTTAGTGTGTGCTGACTGACAACAGTATTTATACCAGCCTGTGGGTTATCTAACCACAGCATTTATACTAGTCTGTAAACTAATTGGCCACAGCAGTCAAACTCGTTTGTGGACTGACTGACCATAACATTTACTGTAGACTGTAATCTGTCTGACTACAGCTTTCATAATACACTGTAGGCTAAGTGACCACATTCGTCATTCCTGAGATAGGTATTTTTGGCCCTAGTGTGTTATACATTTTGGTGTGTATAGCTTGTAGCAGGAGCATATTATCACGCTTTTGACTTTTTTGCAGGTGACTGACGCCTATTGAAATAGTGGAACGGCAAACGTTTCCTTGTGAACTCCAAGGAGAGAATGAAAAAACCACACAACAGGTAATTAATTTTTATATTAATTACTGATAATTGTCTGTCTAGTCTAGGCATACGTTCTAGACCTGTAGAGGTGTAATAACACCTTCCTGATACATGAAAATATAATGTTTGTGTTTTGAACATGTATAACGTCTATACACAAATCTAAGTATAACACAACCATATCTAAGGTACAGAGATAAGGAACATTTCTTCTCCTTATCCTGGGTTTTGTAAAGTGAGGAATCCCCTCTTATCTTTCATAGAAGAGATTTGATATCAGCGGTGTAATTATCAATGCCGCAAAGACAAGAGACTGATCACTGTATTTCTTCTAATCTATGGACCAAATGCCCACTGCATTTACATTAGACTGTGTATGGACTGCCACAGCATTTATGCTAGGTGTGGACTGACAGACCAAAGTATTTATTTCAAAATGTGGACTCATGGCCACTGCATTTAAGCTGGACTGCGGAATGACTGACCACAGCATGTACACTAGCTATGTACTGACTGAACAGTATTTATACCATGCTTTCACAGTATTTATACCAGAATGTGGACTTACAGTCCACAGCATTTACGCCAGACTGTCAACCGACTGACAAACGTAATTACGCTTAGTGTGTGCTGACTGACCACAGTATTTATACCAGCCTGTGGGTTATCTAACCACAGCATTTATACTAGTCTGTAAACTAATTGGCCACAGAAGTCAAACTCGTTTGTGGACTGACCATAACATTTACTGTAGACTGTAATCTGTCTGACTACAGCTTTTACAATACACTGTAGGCTAAGTGACCACATTCGTCATTCCTGAGATAGGTATTTTTTGCCCTAATGTGTTATACATTTTGGTGTGTATAGCTTGTAGCAGGAGCATATTATCACGCTTTTGACTTTTTTGCAGGTGACTGACGCCTATTGAAATAGTGGAACGGCAAACGTTTCCTTGTGAACTCCAAGGAGAGAATGAGTAAAACCACACAACAGGTAATTAATTTTTATATTAATTACTGATAATTGTCTGTCTAGTCTAGGCATAAGTTCTAGAGCTGTAGAGGTGTAATAACACCTTCCTGGTACATGAAAATATAAAGTTTGTGTT
Source organism: Anomaloglossus baeobatrachus (assembly GCF_048569485.1). Lineage (NCBI taxonomy): Eukaryota > Metazoa > Chordata > Amphibia > Anura > Aromobatidae > Anomaloglossus > Anomaloglossus baeobatrachus. The sequence continues at coordinate 668,327,147 of NC_134353.1, forward strand.
TTGAACATGTATAACGTCTATACACAAATCTTAGTATAACACAACCATATCTCAGGTACAGAGATAAGGAACATTTCTTCTCCTTATCCTGGGTTTTGTAAAGTGAGGAATCCCCTCTTATCTTTCATAGAAGAGATTTGATATCAGCGGTGTAATTATCAATGCCGCAAAGACAAGAGACTGATCACTGTATTTCTTCTAATCTATGGACCAAATGCCCACTGCATTTACATTAGACTGTGTACGGACTGCCACAGCATTTATGCTAGGTGTGGACTGACAGACCAAAGTATTTATTTCAAAATGTGGACTCATGACCACTGCATTTAAGCTGGACTGTGGAATGACTGACCACAGCATTTACACTAGCTATGTACTGACTGAACAGTATTTATACCATGCTTTCACAGTATTTATACCAGAATGTGGACTTACAGTCCACAGCATTTACGCCAGACTGTCAACCGACTGACAAACGTAATTACGCTTAGTGTGTGCTGACTGAGCACAGTATTTATATCAGCCGTTGGGTTATCTAACCACAGCATTTACACTAGTCTGTAAACTAATTGGCCACAGAAGTCAAACTCGTTTGTGGACTGACCATAACATTTACTGTAGACTGTAATCTGTCTGACTACAGCTTTTACAATACACTGTAGGCTAAGTGACCACATTCGTCATTCCTGAGATAGGCATTTTTGGCCCTAGTGTGTTATACATTTTGGTGTGTATAGCTTGTAGCATGAGCATATTATCACGCTTTTGACTTTTTTGCAGGTGACTGACGCCTATTGAAATAGTGGAACGGCAAACGTTTCCTTGTGAACTCCAAGGAGAGAATGAAAAAACCACACAACAGGTAATTAATTTTTATATTAATTACTGATAATTGTCTGTCTAGTCTAGGCATAAGTTCTAGACCTGTAGAGGTGTAATAACACCTTCCTGATACATGAAAATATAATGTTTGTGTTTTGAACATGTATAACGTCTATACACAAATCTAAGTATAACACAACCATATCTAAGGTACAGAGATAAGGAACATTTCTTCTCCTTATCCTGGGTTTTGTAAAGTGAGGAATCCCCTCTTATCTTTCATAGAAGAGATTTGATATCAGCGGTGTAATTATCAATGCCGCAAAGACAACAGACTGATCACTGTATTTCTTCTAATCTATGGACCAAATGCCCACTGCATTTACATTAGACTGTGTATGGACTGCCACAGCATTTATGCTAGGTGTGGACTGACAGACCAAAGTATTTATTTCAAAATGTGGACTCATGGCCACTGCATTTAAGCTGGACTGCGGAATGACTGACCACAGCATGTACACTAGCTATGTACTGACTGAACAGTATTTATACCATGCTTTCACAGTATTTATACCAGAATGTGGACTTACAGTCCACAGCATTTACGCCAGACTGTCAACCGACTGACAAATGTAATTACGCTTAGTGTGTGCTGACTGACCACAGTATTTATACCAGCCTGTGGGTTATCTAACCACAGCATTTATACTAGTCTGTAAACTAATTGGCCACAGAAGTCAAACTCGTTTGTGGACTGACCATAACATTTACTGTAGACTGTAATCTGTCTGACTACAGCTTTTACAATACACTGTAGGCTAAGTGACCACATTCGTCATTCCTGAGATAGGTATTTTTGGCCCTAGTGTGTTATACATTTTGGTGTGTATAGCTTGTAGCAGGAGCATATTATCACGCTTTTGACTTTTTTGCAGGTGACTGACGCCTATTGAAATAGTGGAACGGCAAACGTTTCCTTGTGAACTCCAAGGAGAGAATGAGTAAAACCACACAACAGGTAATTAATTTTTATATTAATTACTGATAATTGTCTGTCTAGTCTAGGCATAAGTTCTAGAGCTGTAGAGGTGTAATAACACCTTCCTGGTACATGAAAATATAAAGTTTGTGTTTTGAACATGTATAACGTCTATACACAAATCTTAGTATAACACAACCATATCTCAGGTACAGAGATAAGGAACATTTCTTCTCCTTATCCTGGGTTTTGTAAAGTGAGGAATCCCCTCTTATCTTTCATAGAAGAGATTTGATATCAGCGGTGTAATTATCAATGCCGCAAAGACAAGAGACTGATCACTGTATTTCTTCTAATCTATGGACCAAATGCCCACTGCATTTACATTAGACTGTGTACGGACTGCCACAGCATTTATGCTAGGTGTGAACTGACAGACCAAAGTATTTATTTCAAAATGTGGACTCATGGCCACTGCATTTAAGCTGGACTGTGGAATGACTGACCACAGCATTTACACTAGCTATGTACTGACTGAACAGTATTTATACCATGCTTTCACAGTATTTATACCAGAATGTGGACTTACAGTCCACAGCATTTACGCCAGACTGTCAACCGACTGACAAACGTTATTACGCTTAGTGTGTGCTGACTGACAACAGTATTTATACCAGCCTGTGGGTTATCTAACCACAGCATTTATACTAGTCTGTAAACTAATTGGCCACAGCAGTCAAACTCGTTTGTGGACTGACTGACCATAACATTTACTGTAGACTGTAATCTGTCTGACTACAGCTTTTACAATACACTGTAGGCTGAGTGACCACAGTCGTCATTCCTGAGATAGGTATTTTTGGCCCTAGTGTGTTATACATTTTGGTGTGTATAGCTTGTAGCAGGAACATATTATCACGCTTTTGACTTTTTTTGCAGGTGACTGACGCCTATTGAAATAGTGGAACGGCAAACGTTTCCTTCTGAACTCCAAGGAGATAATGAGAAAAACCACACAACAGGTAATTAATTTTTATATTAATTACTGATAATTGTCTGTCTAGTCTAGGCATAAGTTCTAGACCTGTAGAGGTGTAATAACACCTTCCTGATACATGAAAATATAATGTTTGTGTTTTGAACATGTATAATGTCTATACACAAATCTTAGTATAACACAACCATATCTCAGGTACAGAGATAAGGAACATTTCTTCTCCTTATCCTGGGTTTTGTAAAGTGAGGAATCCCCTCTTATCTTTCATAGAAGAGATTTGATATCAGCGGTGTAATTATCAATGCCGCAAAGACATGAGACTGATCACTGTATTTCTTCTAATCTATGGACCAAATGCCCACTGCATTTACATTAGACTGTGTACGGACTGCCACAGCATTTATGCTAGGTGTGGACTGACAGACCAAAGTATTTATTTCAATATGTGGACTCATGGCCACTGCATTTAAGCTGGACTGTGGAATGACTGACCACAGCATTTACACTAGCTATGTACTGACTGAACAGTATTTATACCATGCTTTCACAGTATTTATACCAGAATGTGGACTTACAGTCCACAGCATTTACGCCAGACTGTCAACCGACTGACAAACGTAATTACGCTTAGTGTGTGCTGACTGACCACAGTATTTATACCAGCCTGTGGGTTATCTAACCACAGCATTTATACTAGTCTGTAAACTAATTGGCCACAGAAGTCAAACTCGTTTGTGGACTGACTGACCATAACATTTACTGTAGACTGTAATCTGTCTGACTACAGCTTTTATAATACACTGTAGGCTAAGTGACCACATTCGTCATTCCTGAGATAGGTATTTTTGGCCCTAGTGTGTTATACATTTTGGTCTGTATAGCTTGTAGCAGGAGCATATTATCACGCTTTTGACTTTTTTGCAGGTGACTGACGCCTATTGAAATAGTGGAACGGTAAACGTTTCCTTGTGAACTCCAAGGAGAGAATGAAAAAACCACACAACAGGTAATTAATTTTTATATTAATTACTGATAATTGTCTGTCTAGTCTAGGCATAAGTTCTAGACCTGTAGAGGTGTAATAACACCTTCCTGATACATGAAAATATAATGTTTGTGTTTTGAACATGTATAACGTCTATACACAAATCTAAGTATAACACAACCATATCTAAGGTACAGAGATAAGGAACATTTCTTCTCCTTATCCTGGGTTTTGTAAACTGAGGAATCCCCTCTTATCTTTCATAGAAGAGATTTGATATCAGCGGTGTAATTATCAATGCCACAAAGACAAGAGACTGATCACTGTATTTCTTCTAATCTATGGACCAAATGCCCACTGCATTTACATTAGACTGTGTACGGACTGCCACAGCATTTATGCTAGGTGTGGACTGACAGACCAAAGTATTTATTTCAATATGTGGACTCATGGCCACTGCATTTAAGCTGGACTGTGGAATGACTGACCACAGCATTTACACTAGCTATGTACTGACTGAACAGTATTTATACCATGCTTTCACAGTATTTATACCAGAATGTGAACTTACAGTCCACAGCATTTACGCCAGACTGTCAACCGACTGACAAACGTAATTACGCTTAGTGTGTGCTGACTGACCACAGTATTTATACCAGCCTGTGGGTTATCTAACCACAGCATTTATACTAGTCTGTAAACTAATTGGCCACAGAAGTCAAACTCGTTTGTGGACTGACCATAACATTTACTGTAGACTGTAATCTGTCTGACTACAGCTTTTACAATACACTGTAGGCTGAGTGACCACAGTCGTCATTCCTGAGATAGGTATTTTTGGCCCTAGTGTGTCATACATTTTGGTGTGTATAGCTTGTAGCAGGAACATATTATCACGCTTTTGACTTTTTTTGCAGGTGACTGACGCCTATTGAAATAGTGGAACGGCAAACGTTTCCTTGTGAACTCCAAGGAGATAATGAGAAAAACCACACAACAGGTAATTAATTTTTATATTAATTACTGATAATTGTCTGTCTAGTCTAGGCATAAGTTCTAGACCTGTAGAGGTGTAATAACACCTTCCTGATACATGAAAATATAATGTTTGTGTTTTGAACATGTATAATGTCTATACACAAATCTTAGTATAACACAACCATATCTCAGGTACAGAGATAAGGAACATTTCTTCTCCTTATCCTGGGTTTTGTAAAGTGAGGAATCCCCTCTTATCTTTCATAGAAGAGATTTGATATCAGCGGTGTAATTATCAATGCCGCAAAGACATAAGACTGATCACTGTATTTCTTCTAATCTATGGACCAAATGCCCACTGCATTTACATTAGACTGTGTACGGACTGCCACAGCATTTATGCTAGGTGTGGACTGACAGACCAAAGTATTTATTTCAATATGTGGACTCATGGCCACTGCATTTAAGCTGGACTGTGGAATGACTGACCACAGCATTTACACTAGCTATGTACTGATTGAACAGTATTTATACCATGCTTTCACAGTATTTATACCAGAATGTGGACTTACAGTCCACAGCATTTACGCCAGACTGTCAACCGACTGACAAACGTAATTACGCTTAGTGTGTGCTGACTGAGCACAGTATTTATATCAGCCGTTGGGTTATCTAACCACAGCATTTACACTAGTCTGTAAACTAATTGGCCACAGAAGTCAAACTCGTTTGTGGACTGACTGACCATAACATTTACTGTAGACTGTAATCTGTCTGACTACAGCTTTTATAATACACTGTAGGCTAAGTGACCACATTCGTCATTCCTGTGATAGGTATTTTTGGCCCTAGTGTGTTATACATTTTGGTGTGTATAGCTTGTAGCAGGAGCATATTATCACGCTTTTGACTTTTTTGCAGGTGACTGACGCCTATTGAAATAGTGGAACGGCAAACGTTTCCTTGTGAACTCCAAGGAGAGAATGAAAAAACCACACAACAGGTAATTAATTTTTATATTAATTACTGATACTTGTCTGTCTAGTCTAGGCATAAGTTCTAGACCTGTAGAGGTGTAATAACACCTTCCTGATACATGAAAATATAATGTTTGTGTTTTGAACATGTATAATGTCTATACACAAATCTTAGTATAACACAACCATATCTCAGGTACAGAGATAAGGAACATTTCTTCTCCTTATCCTGGGTTTTGTAAAGTGAGGAATCCCCTCTTATCTTTCATAGAAGAGATTTGATATCAGCGGTGTAATTATCAATGCCGCAAAGACAAGAGACTGATCACTGTATTTCTTCTAATCTATGGACCAAATGCCCACTGCATTTACATTAGACTGTGTATGGACTGCCACAGCATTTATGCTAGGTGTGGACTGACAGACCAAAGTATTTATTTCAAAATGTGGACTCATGGCCACTGCATTTAAGCTGGACTGCGGAATGACTGACCACAGCATGTACACTAGCTATGTACTGACTGAACAGTATTTATACCATGCTTTCACAGTATTTATACCAGAATGTGGACTTAAAGTCCACAGCATTTACGCCAGACTGTCAACCGACTGACAAACGTTATTACGCTTAGTGTGTGCTGACTGACAACAGTATTTATACCAGCCTGTGGGTTATCTAACCACAGCATTTATACTAGTCTGTAAACTAATTGGCCACAGCAGTCAAACTCGTTTGTGGACTGACTGACCATAACATTTACTGTAGACTGTAATCTGTCTGACTACAGCTTTTACAATACACTGTAGGCTGAGTGACCACAGTCGTCATTCCTGAGATAGGTATTTTTGGCCCTAGTGTGTTATACATTTTGGTGTGTATAGCTTGTAGCAGGAACATATTATCACGCTTTTGACTTTTTTTGCAGGTGACTGACGCCTATTGAAATAGTGGAACGGCAAACGTTTCCTTGTGAACTCCAAGGAGAGAATGAGAAAAACCACACAACAGGTAATTAATTTTTATATTAATTACTGATAATTGTCTGTCTAGTCTAGGCATAAGTTCTAGACCTGTAGAGGTGTAATAACACCTTCCTGATACATGAAAATATAATGTTTGTGTTTTGAACATGTATAATGTCTATACACAAATCTTAGTATAACACAACCATATCTCAGGTACAGAGATAAGGAACATTTCTTCTCCTTATCCTGGGTTTTGTAAAGTGAGGAATCGCCTCTTATCTTTCATACAAGAGATTTGATATCAGTGGTGTAATTATCAATGCCGCAAAGACAAGAGACTGATCACTGTATTTCTTCTAATCTATGGACCAAATGCCCACTGCATTTACATTAGACTGTGTATGGACTGCCACAGCATTTATGCTAGGTGTGGACTGACAGACCAAAGTATTTATTTCAATATGTGGACTCATGGCCACTGCATTTAAGCTGGACTGTGGAATGACTGACCACAGCATTTACACTAGCTATGTACTGACAGAACAGTATTTATACCATGCTTTCACAGTATTTATACCAGAATGTGGACTTACAGTCCACAGCATTTACGCCAGACTGTCAACCGACTGACAAACGTTATTACGCTTAGTGTGTGCTGACTGACAACAGTATTTATACCAGCCTGTGGGTTATCTAACCACAGCATTTATACTAGTCTGTAAACTAATTGGCCACAGCAGTCAAACTCGTTTGTGGACTGACTGACCATAACATTTACTGTAGACTGTAATCTGTCTGACTACAGCTTTTACAATACACTGTAGGCTGAGTGACCACAGTCGTCATTCCTGAGATAGGTATTTTTGGCCCTAGTGTGTTATACATTTTGGTGTGTATAGCTTGTAGCAGGAACATATTATCACGCTTTTGACTTTTTTTGCAGGTGACTGACGCCTATTGAAATAGTGGAACGGCAAACGTTTCCTTCTGAACTCCAAGGAGATAATGAGAAAAACCACACAACAGGTAATTAATTTTTATATTAATTACTGATAATTGTCTGTCTAGTCTAGGCATAAGTTCTAGACCTGTAGAGGTGTAATAACACCTTCCTGATACATGAAAATATAATGTTTGTGTTTTGAACATGTATAATGTCTATACACAAATCTTAGTATAACACAACCATATCTCAGGTACAGAGATAAGGAACATTTCTTCTCCTTATCCTGGGTTTTGTAAAGTGAGGAATCCCCTCTTATCTTTCATAGAAGAGATTTGATATCAGCGGTGTAATTATCAATGCCGCAAAGACAAGAGACTGATCACTGTATTTCTTCTAATCTATGGACCAAATGCCCACTGCATTTACATTAGACTGTGTATGGACTGCCACAGCATTTATGCTAGGTGTGGACTGACAGACCAAAGTATTTATTTCAATATGTGGACTCATGGCCACTGCATTTAAGCTGGACTGTGGAATGACTGACCACAGCATTTACACTAGCTATGTACTGACTGAACAGTATTTATACCATGCTTTCACAGTATTTATACCAGAATGTGGACTTACAGTCCACAGCATTTACGCCAGACTGTCAACCGACTGACAAACGTAATTACGCTTAGTGTGTGCTGACTGAGCACAGTATTTATATCAGCCGTTGGGTTATCTAACCACAGCATTTACACTAGTCTGTAAACTAATTGGCCACAGAAGTCAAACTCGTTTGTGGACTGACTGACCATAACATTTACTGTAGACTGTAATCTGTCTGACTACAGCTTTTATAATACACTGTAGGCTAAGTGACCACATTCGTCATTCCTGAGATAGGTATTTTTGGCCCTAGTGTGTTATACATTTTGGTGTGTATAGCTTGTAGCAGGAGCATATTATCACGCTTTTGACTTTTTTGCAGGTGACTGACGCCTATTGAAATAGTGGAACGGCAAACGTTTCCTTGTGAACTCCAAGGAGAGAATGAGTAAAACCACACAACAGGTAATTAATTTTTATATTAATTACTGATAATTGTCTGTCTAGTCTAGGCATAAGTTCTAGAGCTGTAGAGGTGTAATAACACCTTCCTGGTACATGAAAATATAAAGTTTGTGTTTTGAACATGTATAACGTCTATACACAAATCTTAGTATAACACAACCATATCTCAGGTACAGAGATAAAGAACATTTCTTCTCCTTATCCTGGGTTTTGTAAAGTGAGGAATCCCCTCTTATCTTTCATAGAAGAGATTTGATATCAGGGGTGTAATTATCAATGCCGCAAAGACAAGAGACTGATCACTGTATTTCTTCTAATCTATGGACCAAATGCCCACTGCATTTACATTAGACTGTGTACGGACTGCCACAGCATTTATGCTAGGTGTGGACTGACAGACCAAAGTATTTATTTCAAAATGTGGACTCATGGCCACTGCATTTAAGCTGGACTGTGGAATTACTGACCACAGCATTTACACTAGCTATGTACTGACTGAACAGTATTTATACCATGCTTTCACAGTATTTATACCAGAATGTGGACTTACAGTCCACAGCATTTACGCCAGACTGTCAACCGACTGACAAACGTTATTACGCTTAGTGTGTGCTGACTGACAACAGTATTTATACCAGCCTGTGGGTTATCTAACCACAGCATTTATACTAGTCTGTAAACTAATTGGCCACAGCAGTCAAACTCGTTTGTGGACTGACTGACCATAACATTTACTGTAGACTGTAATCTGTCTGACTACAGCTTTTACAATACACTGTAGGCTGAGTGACCACAGTCGTCATTCCTGAGATAGGTATTTTTGGCCCTAGTGTGTTATACATTTTGGGGTGTATAGCTTGTAGCAGGAACATATTATCACGCTTTTGACTTTTTTTGCAGGTGACTGACGCCTATTGAAATAGTGGAACGGCAAACGTTTCCTTCTGAACTCCAAGGAGATAATGAGAAAAACCACACAACAGGTAATTATTTTTTATATTAATTACTGATAATTGTCTGTCTAGTCTAGGCATAAGTTCTAGACCTGTAGAGGTGTAATAACACCTTCCTGATACATGAAAATATAATGTTTGTGTTTTGAACATGTATAATGTCTATACACAAATCTTAGTATAACACAACCATATCTCAGGTACAGAGATAAGGAACATTTCTTCTCCTTATCCTGGGTTTTGTAAAGTGAGGAATCCCCTCTTATCTTTCATACAAGAGATTTGATATCAGTGGTGTAATTATCAATGCCGCAAAGACAAGAGACTGATCACTGTATTTCTTCTAATCTATGGACCAAATGCCCACTGCATTTACATGAGACTGTGTATGGACTGCCACAGCATTTATGCTAGGTGTGGACTGACAGACCAAAGTATTTATTTCAATATGTGGACTCATGGCCACTGCATTTAAGCTGGACTGTGGAATGACTGACCACAGAATTTACACTAGCTATGTACTGACTGAACAGTATTTATACCATGCTTTCACAGTATTTATACCAGAATGTGGACTTACAGTCCACAGCATTTACGCCAGACTGTCAACCGACTGACAAACGTTATTACGCTTAGTGTGTGCTGACTGACAACAGTATTTATACCAGCCTGTGGGTTATCTAACCACAGCATTTATACTAGTCTGTAAACTAATTGGCCACAGCAGTCAAACTCGTTTGTGGACTGACTGACCATAACATTTACTGTAGACTGTAATCTGTCTGACTACAGCTTTTACAATACACTGTAGGCTGAGTGACCACAGTCGTCATTCCTGAGATAGGTATTTTTGGCCCTAGTGTGTTATACATTTTGGTGTGTATAGCTTGTAGCAGGAGCATATTATCACGCTTTTGACTTTTTTGCAGGTGACTGACGCCTATTGAAATAGTGGAACGGCAAACGTTTCCTTGTGAACTCCAAGGAGAGAATGAGTAAAACCACACAACAGGTAATTAATTTTTATATTAATTACTGATAATTGTCTGTCTAGTCTAGGCATAAGTTCTAGAGCTGTAGAGGTGTAATAACACCTTCCTGGTACATGAAAATATAAAGTTTGTGTTTTGAACATGTATAACGTCTATACACAAATCTTAGTATAACACAACCATATCTCAGGTACAGAGATAAGGAACATTTCTTCTCCTTATCCTGGGTTTTGTAAAGTGAGGAATCCCCTCTTATCTTTCATAGAAGAGATTTGATATCAGGGGTGTAATTATCAATGCCGCAAAGACAAGAGACTGATCACTGTATTTCTTCTAATCTATGGACCAAATGCCCACTGCATTTACATTAGACTGTGTACGGACTGCCACAGCATTTATGCTAGGTGTGGACTGACAGACCAAAGTATTTATTTCAAAATGTGGACTCATGGCCACTGCATTTAAGCTGGACTGTGGAATTACTGACCACAGCATTTACACTAGCTATGTACTGACTGAACAGTATTTATACCATGCTTTCACAGTATTTATACCAGAATGTGGACTTACAGTCCACAGCATTTACGCCAGACTGTCAACCGACTGACAAACGTTATTACGCTTAGTGTGTGCTGACTGACAACAGTATTTATACCAGCCTGTGGGTTATCTAACCACAGCATTTATACTAGTCTGTAAACTAATTGGCCACAGCAGTCAAACTCGTTTGTGGACTGACTGACCATAACATTTACTGTAGACTGTAATCTGTCTGACTACAGCTTTTACAATACACTGTAGGCTGAGTGACCACAGTCGTCATTCCTGAGATAGGTATTTTTGGCCCTAGTGTGTTATACATTTTGGGGTGTATAGCTTGTAGCAGGAACATATTATCACGCTTTTGACTTTTTTTGCAGGTGACTGACGCCTATTGAAATAGTGGAACGGCAAACGTTTCCTTGTGAACTCCAAGGAGAGAATGAAAAAACCACACAACAGGTAATTAATTTTTATATTAATTACTGATAATTGTCTGTCTAGTCTAGGCATAAGTTCTAGACCTGTAGAGGTGTAATAACACCTTCCTGATACATGAAAATATAATGTTTGTGTTTTGAACATGTATAACGTCTATACACAAATCTAAGTATAACACAACCATATCTAAGGTACAGAGATAAGGAACATTTCTTCTCCTTATCCTGGGTTTTGTAAAGTGAGGAATCCCCTCTTATCTTTCATAGAAGAGATTTGATATCAGCGGTGTAATTATCAATGCTGCAAAGACAAGAGACTGATCACTGTATTTCTTCTAATCTATGGACCAAATGCCCACTGCATTTACATTAGACTGTGTATGGACTGCCACAGCATTTATGCTAGGTGTGGACTGACAGACCAAAGTATTTATTTCAAAATGTGGACTCATGGCCACTGCATTTAAGCTGGACTGCGGAATGACTGACCACAGCATGTACACTAGCTATGTACTGACTGAACAGTATTTCTACCATGCTTTCACAGTATTTATACCAGAATGTGGACTTACAGTCCACAGCATTTACGCCAGACTGTCAACCGACTGACAAACGTAATTACGCTTAATGTGTGCTGACTGACCACATTATTTATACCAGCCTGTGGGTTATCTAACCACAGCATTTATACTAGTCTGTAAACTAATTGGCCACAGAAGTCAAACTCGTTTGTGGACTGACCATAACATTTACTGTAGACTGTAATCTGTCTGACTACAGCTTTTACAATACACTGTAGGCTAAGTGACCACATTCGTCATTCCTGAGATAGGTATTTTTGGCCCTAGTGTGTTATACATTTTGGTGTGTATAGCTTGTAGCAGGAGCATATTATCACGCTTTTGACTTTTTTGCAGGTGACTGACGCCTATTGAAATAGTGGAACGGCAAACGTTTCCTTGTGAACTCCAAGGAGAGAATGAGTAAAACCACACAACAGGTAATTAATTTTTATATTAATTACTGATAATTGTCTGTCTAGTCTAGGCATAAGTTCTAGAGCTGTAGAGGTGTAATAACACCTTCCTGGTACATGAAAATATAAAGTTTGTGTTTTGAACATGTATAACGTCTATACACAAATCTTAGTATAACACAACCATATCTCAGGTACAGAGATAAAGAACATTTCTTCTCCTTATCCTGGGTTTTGTAAAGTGAGGAATCCCCTCTTATCTTTCATAGAAGAGATTTGATATCAGGGGTGTAATTATCAATGCCGCAAAGACAAGAGACTGATCACTGTATTTCTTCTAATCTATGGACCAAATGCCCACTGCATTTACATTAGACTGTGTACGGACTGCCACAGCATTTATGCTAGGTGTGGACTGACAGACCAAAGTATTTATTTCAAAATGTGGACTCATGGCCACTGCATTTAAGCTGGACTGTGGAATTACTGACCACAGCATTTACACTAGCTATGTACTGACTGAACAGTATTTATACCATGCTTTCACAGTATTTATACCAGAATGTGGACTTACAGTCCACAGCATTTACGCCAGACTGTCAACCGACTGACAAACGTTATTACGCTTAGTGTGTGCTGACTGACAACAGTATTTATACCAGCCTGTGGGTTATCTAACCACAGCATTTATACTAGTCTGTAAACTAATTGGCCACAGCAGTCAAACTCGTTTGTGGACTGACTGACCATAACATTTACTGTAGACTGTAATCTGTCTGACTACAGCTTTTACAATACACTGTAGGCTGAGTGACCACAGTCGTCATTCCTGAGATAGGTATTTTTGGCCCTAGTGTGTTATACATTTTGGGGTGTATAGCTTGTAGCAGGAACATATTATCACGCTTTTGACTTTTTTTGCAGGTGACTGACGCCTATTGAAATAGTGGAACGGCAAACGTTTCCTTCTGAACTCCAAGGAGATAATGAGAAAAACCACACAACAGGTAATTATTTTTTATATTAATTACTGATAATTGTCTGTCTAGTCTAGGCATAAGTTCTAGACCTGTAGAGGTGTAATAACACCTTCCTGATACATGAAAATATAATGTTTGTGTTTTGAACATGTATAATGTCTATACACAAATCTTAGTATAACACAACCATATCTCAGGTACAGAGATAAGGAACATTTCTTCTCCTTATCCTGGGTTTTGTAAAGTGAGGAATCCCCTCTTATCTTTCATACAAGAGATTTGATATCAGTGGTGTAATTATCAATGCCGCAAAGACAAGAGACTGATCACTGTATTTCTTCTAATCTATGGACCAAATGCCCACTGCATTTACATGAGACTGTGTATGGACTGCCACAGCATTTATGCTAGGTGTGGACTGACAGACCAAAGTATTTATTTCAATATGTGGACTCATGGCCACTGCATTTAAGCTGGACTGTGGAATGACTGACCACAGAATTTACACTAGCTATGTACTGACTGAACAGTATTTATACCATGCTTTCACAGTATTTATACCAGAATGTGGACTTACAGTCCACAGCATTTACGCCAGACTGTCAACCGACTGACAAACGTTATTACGCTTAGTGTGTGCTGACTGACAACAGTATTTATACCAGCCTGTGGGTTATCTAACCACAGCATTTATACTAGTCTGTAAACTAATTGGCCACAGCAGTCAAACTCGTTTGTGGACTGACTGACCATAACATTTACTGTAGACTGTAATCTGTCTGACTACAGCTTTTACAATACACTGTAGGCTGAGTGACCACAGTCGTCATTCCTGAGATAGGTATTTTTGGCCCTAGTGTGTTATACATTTTGGTGTGTATAGCTTGTAGCAGGAGCATATTATCACGCTTTTGACTTTTTTGCAGGTGACTGACGCCTATTGAAATAGTGGAACGGCAAACGTTTCCTTGTGAACTCCAAGGAGAGAATGAGTAAAACCACACAACAGGTAATTAATTTTTATATTAATTACTGATAATTGTCTGTCTAGTCTAGGCATAAGTTCTAGAGCTGTAGAGGTGTAATAACACCTTCCTGGTACATGAAAATATAAAGTTTGTGTTTTGAACATGTATAACGTCTATACACAAATCTTAGTATAACACAACCATATCTCAGGTACAGAGATAAGGAACATTTCTTCTCCTTATCCTGGGTTTTGTAAAGTGAGGAATCCCCTCTTATCTTTCATAGAAGAGATTTGATATCAGGGGTGTAATTATCAATGCCGCAAAGACAAGAGACTGATCACTGTATTTCTTCTAATCTATGGACCAAATGCCCACTGCATTTACATTAGACTGTGTACGGACTGCCACAGCATTTATGCTAGGTGTGGACTGACAGACCAAAGTATTTATTTCAAAATGTGGACTCATGGCCACTGCATTTAAGCTGGACTGTGGAATTACTGACCACAGCATTTACACTAGCTATGTACTGACTGAACAGTATTTATACCATGCTTTCACAGTATTTATACCAGAATGTGGACTTACAGTCCACAGCATTTACGCCAGACTGTCAACCGACTGACAAACGTTATTACGCTTAGTGTGTGCTGACTGACAACAGTATTTATACCAGCCTGTGGGTTATCTAACCACAGCATTTATACTAGTCTGTAAACTAATTGGCCACAGCAGTCAAACTCGTTTGTGGACTGACTGACCATAACATTTACTGTAGACTGTAATCTGTCTGACTACAGCTTTTACAATACACTGTAGGCTGAGTGACCACAGTCGTCATTCCTGAGATAGGTATTTTTGGCCCTAGTGTGTTATACATTTTGGGGTGTATAGCTTGTAGCAGGAACATATTATCACGCTTTTGACTTTTTTTGCAGGTGACTGACGCCTATTGAAATAGTGGAACGGCAAACGTTTCCTTGTGAACTCCAAGGAGAGAATGAAAAAACCACACAACAGGTAATTAATTTTTATATTAATTACTGATAATTGTCTGTCTAGTCTAGGCATAAGTTCTAGACCTGTAGAGGTGTAATAACACCTTCCTGATACATGAAAATATAATGTTTGTGTTTTGAACATGTATAACGTCTATACACAAATCTAAGTATAACACAACCATATCTAAGGTACAGAGATAAGGAACATTTCTTCTCCTTATCCTGGGTTTTGTAAAGTGAGGAATCCCCTCTTATCTTTCATAGAAGAGATTTGATATCAGCGGTGTAATTATCAATGCTGCAAAGACAAGAGACTGATCACTGTATTTCTTCTAATCTATGGACCAAATGCCCACTGCATTTACATTAGACTGTGTATGGACTGCCACAGCATTTATGCTAGGTGTGGACTGACAGACCAAAGTATTTATTTCAAAATGTGGACTCATGGCCACTGCATTTAAGCTGGACTGTGGAATGACTGACCACAGCATGTACACTAGCTATGTACTGACTGAACAGTATTTATACCATGCTTTCACAGTATTTATACCAGAATGTGGACTTACAGTCCACAGCATTTACGCCAGACTGTCAACCGACTGACAAACGTAATTACGCTTAGTGTGTGCTGACTGACCACAGTATTTATACCAGCCTGTGAGTTATCTAACCACAGCATTTATACTAGTCTGTAAACTAATTGGCCACAGAAGTCAAACTCGTTTGTGGACTGACCATAACATTTACTGTAGACTGTAATCTGTCTGACTACAGCTTTTACAATACACTGTAGGCTAAGTGACCACATTCGTCATTCCTGAGATAGGTATTTTTGGCCCTAGTGTGTTATACATTTTGGTGTGTATAGCTTGTAGCAGGAGCATATTATCACGCTTTTGACTTTTTTGCAGGTGACTGACGCCTATTGAAATAGTGGAACGGCAAACGTTTCCTTGTGAACTCCAAGGAGAGAATGAGTAAAACCACACAACAGGTAATTAATTTTTATATTAATTACTGATAATTGTCTGTCTAGTCTAGGCATAAGTTCTAGAGCTGTAGAGGTGTAATAACACCTTCCTGGTACATGAAAATATAATGTTTGTGTTTTGAACATGTATAATGTCTATACACAAATCTTAGTATAACACAACCATATCTCAGGTACAGAGATAAGGAACATTTCTTCTCCTTATCCTGGGTTTTGTAAAGTGAGGAATCCCCTCTTATCTTTCATAGAAGAGATTTGATATCAGCGGTGTAATTATCAATGCCGCAAAGACATGAGACTGATCACTGTATTTCTTCTAATCTATGGACCAAATGCCCACTGCATTTACATTAGACTGTGTACGGACTGCCACAGCATTTATGCTAGGTGTGGACTGACAGACCAAAGTATTTATTTCAATATGTGGACTCATGGCCACTGCATTTAAGCTGGACTGTGGAATGACTGACCACAGCATTTACACTAGCTATGTACTGACTGAAGAGTATTTATACCATGCTTTCACAGTATTTATACCAGAATGTGGACTTACAGTCCACAGCATTTACGCCAGACTGTCAACCGACTGACAAACGTAATTACGCTTAGTGTGTGCTGACTGACCACAGTATTTATACCAGCCTGTGGGTTATCTAACCACAGCATTTATACTAGTCTGTAAACTAATTGGCCACAGAAGTCAAACTCGTTTGTGGACTGACCATAACATTTACTGTAGACTGTAATCTGTCTGACTACAGCTTTTACAATACACTGTAGGCTAAGTGACCACATTCGTCATTCCTGAGATAGGTATTTTTGGCCCTAGTGTGTTATACATTTTGGTGTGTATAGCTTGTAGCAGGAGCATATTATCACGCTTTTGACTTTTTTGCAGGTGACTGACGCCTATTGAAATAGTGGAACGGCAAACGTTTCCTTGTGAACTCCAAGGAGAGAATGAAAAAACCACACAACAGGTAATTAATTTTTATATTAATTACTGATAATTGTCTATCTAGTCTAGGCATAAGTTCTAGACCTGTAGAGGTGTAATAACACCTTCCTGATACATGAAAATATAATGTTTGTGTTTTGAACATGTATAACGTCTATACACAAATCTAAGTATAACACAACCATATCTAAGGTACAGAGATAAGGAACATTTCTTCTCCTTATCCTGGGTTTTGTAAAGTGAGGAATCCCCTCTTACCTTTCATAGAAGAGATTTGATATCAGCGGTGTAATTATCAATGCCGCAAAGACAAGAGACTGATCACTGTATTTCTTCTAATCTATGGACCAAATGCCCACTGCATTTACATTAGACTGTGTATGGACTGCCACAGCATTTATGCTAGGTGTGGACTGACAGACCAAAGTATTTATTTCAAAATGTGGACTCATGGCCACTGCATTTAAGCTGGACTGCGGAATGACTGACCACAGCATGTACACTAGCTATGTACTGACTGAACAGTATTTATACCATGCTTTCACAGTATTTATACCAGAATGTGGACTTACAGTCCACAGCATTTACGCCAGACTGTCAACCGACTGACAAACGTAATTACGCTTAGTGTGTGCTGACTGACCACAGTATTTATACCAGCCTGTGGGTTATCTAACCACAGCATTTATACTAGTCTGTAAACTAATTGGCCACAGAAGTCAAACTCGTTTGTGGACTGACCATAACATTTACTGTAAACTGTAATCTGTCTGACTACAGCTTTTACAATACACTGTAGGCTAAGTGACCACATTCGTCATTCCTGAGATAGGTATTTTTGGCCCTAGTGTGTTATATATTTTGGTGTGTATAGCTTGTAGCAGGAGCATATTATCACGCTTTTGACTTTTTTGCAGGTGACTGACGCCTATTGAAATAGTGGAACGGCAAACGTTTCCTTGTGAACTCCAAGGAGAGAATGAGAAAACCACACAACAGGTAATTAATTTTTATATTAATTACTGATAATTGTCTGTCTAGTCTAGGCATAAGTTCTAGAGCTGTAGAGGTGTAATAACACCTTCCTGGTACATGAAAATATAAAGTTTGTGTTTTGAACATGTATAACGTCTATACACAAATCTTAGTATAACACAACCATATCTCAGGTACAGAGATAAGGAACATTTCTTCTCCTTATCCTGGGTTTTGTAAAGTGAGGAATCCCCTCTTATCTTTCATAGAAGAGATTTAATATCAGCGGTGTAATTATCAATGCCGCAAAGACAAGAGACTGATCACTGTATTTCTTCTAATCTATGGACCAAATGCCCACTGCATTTACATTAGACTGTGTACGGACTGCCACAGCATTTATGCTAGGTGTGGACTGACAGACCAAAGTATTTATTTCAAAATGTGGACTCATGGCCACTGCATTTAAGCTGGACTGTGGAATGACTGACCACAGCATTTACACTAGCTATGTACTGACTGAACAGTATTTATACCATGCTTTCACAGTATTTATACCAGAATGTGGACTTACAGTCCACATCATTTACGCCAGACTGTCAACCGACTGACAAACGTTATTACGCTTAGTGTGTGCTGACTGACAACAGTATTTATACCAGCCTGTGGGTTATCTAACCACAGCATTTATACTAGTCTGTAAACTAATTGGCCACAGAAGTCAAACTCGTTTGTGGACTGACCATAACATTTACTGTAAACTGTAATCTGTCTGACTACAGCTTTTACAATACACTGTAGGCTAAGTGACCACATTCGTCATTCCTGAGATAGGTATTTTTGGCCCTAGTGTGTTATACATTTTGGTGTGTATAGCTTGTAGCAGGAGCATATTATCACGCTTTTGTCTTTTTTGCAGGTGACTGACGCCTATTGAAATAGTGGAACGGCAAACGTTTCCTTGTGAACTCCAAGGAGAGAATGAAAATACCACACAACAGGTAATTAATTTTTATATTAATTACTGATAATTGTCTGTCTAGTCTAGGCATAAGTTCTAGACCTGTAGAGTTGTAATAACACCTTCCTGATACATGAAAATATAATGTTTGTGTTTTGAACATGTATAACGTCTATACACAAATCTAAGTATAACACAACCATATCTAAGGTACAGAGATAAGGAACATTTCTTCTCCTTATCCTGGGTTTTGTAAAGTGAGGAATCCCCTCTTATCTTTCATAGAAGAGATTTGATATCAGCGGTGTAATTATCAATGCCGCAAAGACAAGAGACTGATCACTGTATTTCTTCTAATCTATGGACCAAATGCCCACTGCATTTACATTAGACTGTGTATGGACTGCCACAGCATTTATGCTAGGTGTGGACTGACAGACCAAAGTATTTATTTCAAAATAAGGACTCATGGCCACTGCATTTAAGCTGGACTGCGGAATGACTGACCACAGCATTTACACTAGCTATGTACTGACTGAACAGTATTTATACCATGCTTTCACAGTATTTACACCAGAATGTGGACTTACAGTCCACAGCATTTACGCCAGACTGTCAACCGACTGACAAACGTAATTACGCTTAGTGTGTGCTGACTGACCACAGTATTTATACCAGCCTGCGGGTTATCTAACCACAGCATTTATACTAGTCTGTAAACTAATTGGCCACAGAAGTCAAACTCGTTTGTGGACTGACCATAACATTTACTGTAGACTGTAATCTGTCTGACTACAGCTTTTACAATACACTGTAGGCTAAGTGACCACATTCGTCATTCCTAAGATAGGTATTTTTGGCCCTAGTGTGTTATACATTTTGGTGTGTATAGCTTGTAGCAGGAGCATATTATCACGCTTTTGACTTTTTTGCAGGTGACTGACGCCTATTGAAATAGTGGAACGTCAAACGTTTCCTTGTGAACTCCAAGGAGAGAATGAGTAAAACCACACAACAGGTAATTAATTTTTATATTAATTACTGATAATTGTCTGTCTAGTCTAGGCATAAGTTCTAGACCTGTAGAGGTGTAATAACACCTTCCTGATACATGAAAATATAATGTTTGTGTTTTGAACATGTATAATGTCTATACACAAATCTTAGTATAACACAACCATATCTCAGGTATAGAGATAAGGAACATTTCTTCTCCTTATCCTGGGTTTTGTAAAGTGAGGAATCCCCTCTTATCTTTCATAGAAGAGATTTGATATCAGCGGTGTAATTATCAATGCCGCAAAGACATGAGACTGATCACTGTATTTCTTCTAATCTATGGACCAAATGCCCACTGCATTTACATTAGACTGTGTACGGACTGCCACAGCATTTATGCTAGGTGTGGACTGACAGACCAAAGTATTTATTTCAATATGTGGACTCATGGCCACTGCATTTAAGCTGGACTGTGGAATGACTGACCACAGCATTTACACTAGCTATGTACTGACTGAACAGTATTTATACCATGCTTTCACAGTATTTATACCAGAATGTGGACTTACAGTCCACAGCATTTACGCCAGACTGTCAACCGACTGACAAACGTTATTACGCTTAGTGTGTGCTGACTGACAACAGTATTTATACCAGCCTGTGGGTTATCTAACCACAGCATTTATACTAGTCTGTAAACTAATTGGCCACAGCAGTCAAACTCGTTTGTGGACTGACTGACCATAACATTTACTGTAGACTGTAATCTGTCTGACTACAGCTTTTACAATACACTGTAGGCTGAGTGACCACAGTCGTCATTCCTGAGATAGGTATTTTTGGCCCTAGTGTGTTATACATTTTGGTGTGTATAGCTTGTAGCAGGAACATATTATCACGCTTTTGACTTTTTTTGCAGGTGACTGACGCCTATTGAAATAGTGGAATGGCAAACGTTTCCTTGTGAACTCCAAGGAGATAATGAGAAAAACCACACAACAGGTAATTAATTTTTATATTAATTACTGATAATTGTCTGTCTAGTCTAGGCATAAGTTCTAGACCTGTAGAGGTGTAATAACACCTTCCTGATACATGAAAATATAATGTTTGTGTTTTGAACATGTATAATGTCTATACACAAATCTTAGTATAACACAACCATATCTCAGGTACAGAGATAAGGAACATTTCTTCTCCTTATCCTGGGTTTTGTAAAGTGAGGAATCCCCTCTTATCTTTCATAGAAGAGATTTGATAACAGCGGTGTAATTATCAATGCCGCAAAGACATGAGTCTGATCACTGTATTTCTTCTAATCTATGGACCAAATGCCCACTGCATTTACATTAGACTGTGTACGGACTGCCACAGCATTTATGCTAGGTGTGGACTGACAGACCAAAGTATTTATTTCAATATTTGGACTCATAGCCACTGTATTTAAGCTGGACTGTGGAATGACTGACCACAGCATTTACACTAGCTATGTACTGACTGAACAGTATTTATACCATGCTTTCACAGTATTTATACCAGAATGTGGACTTACAGTCCACAGCATTTACGCCAGACTGTCAACCGACTGACAAACGTTATTACGCTTAGTGTGTCCTGACTGAGCACAGTATTTATATCAGCCGTTGGGTTATCTAACCACAGCATTTACACTAGTCTGTAAACTAATTGGCCACAGAAGTCAAACTCGTTTGTGGACTGACTGACCATAACATTTACTGTAGACTGTAATCTGTCTGACTACAGCTTTTATAATACACTGTAGGCTAAGTGACCACATTCGTCATTCCTGAGATAGGTATTTTTGGCCCTAGTGTGTTATACATTTTGGTGTGTATAGCTTGTAGCAGGAGCATATTATCACGCTTTTGACTTTTTTGCAGGTGACTGACGCCTATTGAAATAGTGGAACGGCAAACGTTTCCTTGTGAACTCCAAGGAGATAATGAGAAAAACCACACAACAGGTAATTAATTTTTATATTAATTACTGATAATTGTCTGTCTAGTCTAGGCATAAGTTCTAGACCTGTAGAGGTGTAATAACACCTTCCTGATACATGAAAATATAATGTTTGTGTTTTGAACATGTATAATGTCTATACACAAATCTTAGTATAACACAACCATATCTCAGGTACAGAGATAAGGAACATTTCTTCTCCTTATCCTGGGTTTTGTAAAGTGAGGAATCCCCTCTTATCTTTCATAGAAGAGATTTGATATCAGCGGTGTAATTATCAATGCCGCAAAGACATGAGTCTGATCACTGTATTTCTTCTAATCTATGGACCAAATGCCCACTGCATTTACATTAGACTGTGTACGGACTGCCACAGCATTTATGCTAGGTGTGGACTGACAGACCAAAGTATTTATTTCAATATGTGGACTCATAGCCACTGTATTTAAGCTGGACTGTGGAATGACTGACCACAGCATTTACACTAGCTATGTACTGACTGAACAGTATTTATACCATGCTTTCACAGTATTTATACCAGAATGTGGACTTACAGTCCACAGCATTTACGCCAGACTGTCAACCGACTGACAAACGTAATTACGCTTAGTGTGTGCTGACTGAGCACAGTATTTATATCAGCCGTTGGGTTATCTAACCACAGCATTTACACTAGTCTGTAAACTAATTGGCCACAGAAGTCAAACTCGTTTGTGGACTGACTGACCATAACATTTACTGTAGACTGTAATCTGTCTGACTACAGCTTTTATAATACACTGTAGGCTAAGTGACCACATTCGTCATTCCTGAGATAGGTATTTTTGGCCCTAGTGTGTTATACATTTTGGTGTGTATAGCTTGTAGCAGGAGCATATTATCACGCTTTTGACTTTTTTGCAGGTGACTGACGCCTATTGAAATAGTGGAACGGCAAACGTTTCCTTGTGAACTCCAAGGAGAGAATGAAAAAACCACACAACGGGTAATTAATTTTTATATTAATTACTGATAATTGTCTGTCTAGTCTAGGCATAAGTTCTAGACCTGTAGAGGTGTAATAACACCTTCCTGATACATGAAAATATAATGTTTGTGTTTTGAACATGTATAACGTCTATACACAAATCTAAGTATAACACAACCATATCTAAGGTACAGAGATAAGGAACATTTCTTCTCCTTATCCTGGGTTTTGTAAAGTGAGGAATCCCCTCTTATCTTTCATAGAAGAGATTTGATATCAGCGGTGTAATTATCAATGCCGCAAAGACAAGAGACTGATCACTGTATTTCTTCTAATCTATGGACCAAATGCCCACTGCATTTACATTAGACTGTGTATGGACTGCCACAGCATTTATGCTAGGTGTGGACTGACAGACCAAAGTATTTATTTCAAAATGTGGACTCATGGCCACTGCATTTAAGCTGGACTGTGGAATGACTGACCACAGCATTTACACTAGTTATGTACTGACTGAACAGTATTTATACCATGCTTTCACAGTATTTATACAAAAAAGGGGAATTACAGTCCACAGCATTTACGCCAGACTGTCAACCGACTGACAAACGTAATTACGCTTAGTGTGTGCTGACTGACCACAGTATTTATACCAGCCTGTGGGTTATCTAACCACAGCATTTATACTAGTCTGTAAACTAATTGGCCACAGAAGTCAAACTCGTTTGTGGACTGACCATAACATTTACTGTAGACTGTAATCTGTCTGACTACAGCTTTTACAATACACTGTAGGCTAAGTGACCACATTCGTAATTCCTGAGATAGGTATTTTTGGCCCTAGTGTGTTATACATTTTGGTGTGTATAGCTTGTAGCAGGAGCATATTATCACGCTTTTGACTTTTTTGCAGGTGACTGACGCCTATTGAAATAGTGGAACGGCAAATGTTTCCTTGTGAACTCCAAGGAGAGAATGAGTAAAACCACACAACAGGTAATTAATTTTTATATTAATTACTGATAATTGTCTGTCTAGTCTAGGCATAAGTTCTAGAGCTGTAGAGGTGTAATAACACCTTCCTGGTACATGAAAATATAAAGTTTGTGTTTTGAACATGTATAACGTCTATACACAAATCTTAGTATAACACAACCATATCTCAGGTACAGAGATAAGGAACATTTCTTCTCCTTATCCTGGGTTTTGTAAAGTGAGGAATCCCCTCTTATCTTTCATAGAAGAGATTTGATATCAGCGGTGTAATTATCAATGCCGCAAAGACAAGAGACTGATCACTGTATTTCTTCTAATCTATGGACCAAATGCCCACTGCATTTACATTAGACTGTGTACGGACTGCCACAGCATTTATGCTAGGTGTGGACTGACAGACCAAAGTATTTATTTCAAAATGTGGACTCATGGCCACTGCATTTAAGCTGGACTGTGGAATGACTGACCACAGCATTTACACTAGCTATGTACTGACTGAACAGTATTTATACCATGCTTTCACAGTATTTATACCAGAATGTGGACTTACAGTCCACAGCATTTACGCCAGACTGTCAACCGACTGACAAACGTTATTACGCTTAGTGTGTGCTGACTGACAACAGTATTTATACCAGCCTGTGGGTTATCTAACCACAGCATTTATACTAGTCTGTAAACTAATTGGCCACAGAAGTCAAACTCGTTTGTGGACTGACTGACCATAACATTTACTGTAGACTGTAATCTGTCTGACTACAGCTTTTACAATACACTGTAGGCTAAGTGACCACAGTCGTCATTCCTGAGATAGGTATTTTTGGCCCTAGTGTGTTATACATTTTGGTGTGTATAGCTTGTAGCAGGAGCATATTATCACGCTTTTGACTTTTTTGCAGGTGACTGACGCCTATTGAAATAGTGGAACGGCAAACGTTTCCTTGTGAACTCCAAGGAGAGAATGAGAAAAATCACACAACAGGTAATTAATTTTTATATTAATTACTGATAATTGTCTATCTAGTCTAGGCATAAGTTCTAGACCTGTAGAGGTGTAATAACACCTTCCTGATACATGAAAATACAATATTTGTGTTTTGAACATGCATAACGTCTATACACAAATCTTAGTATAACACAACCATATCTCAGGTACAGAGATAAGGAACATTTCTTCTCCTTATCCTGGGTTTTGTAAAGTGAGGAATCCCCTCTTATCTTTCATAGAAGAGATTTGATATCAGCGGTGTAATTATCAATGCCACAAAGACAAGAGACTGATCACTGTATTTCTTCTAATCTATGGACCAAATGGCCACTGCATTTACATTAGACTGTGTACGGACTGCCACAGCATTTATGCTAGGTGTGGACTGACAGACCACCGTATTTTTTATTTCAAAATGTGGACTCATGGCCACTGCATTTAAGCTGGACTGTGGAATGACTGACCACAGCATTTACTCTAGCTATATACTGACTGAACAGTATTTATACCATGCTTTCACAGTATTTATACCAGAATGTGGACTTACAGTCCACAGCATTTACGCCAGACTGTCAACCGACTGACAAACGTAATTACGCTTAGTGTGTGCTGACTGACCACAGTATTTATACCAGCCTGTGGGTTATCTAACCACAGCATTTATACTAGTCTGTAAACTAATTGGCCACAGAAGTCAAACTCGTTTGTGGACTGACTGACCATAACATTTACTGTAGACTGTAATCTGTCTGACTACAGCTTTTACAATACACTGTAGGCTAAGGGACCACAGTCGTCATTCCTGAGATAGGTATTTTTGGCCCTAGTGTGTTATACATTTTGGTGTGTATAGCTTGTAGCAGGAGCATATTATCACGCTTTTGACTTTTTTGCAGGTGACTGACGCCTATTGAAATAGTGGAACGGCAAACGTTTCCTTGTGAACTCCAAGGAGAGACTGAGAAAAATCACACAACAGGTAATTAATTTTTATATTAATTACTGATAATTGTCTATCTAGTCTAGGCATAAGTTCTAGAACTGTAGAGGTGTAATAACACCTTCCTGATACATGAAAATATAATGTTTGTGTTTTGAACATGTATAACGTCTATACACAAATCTTAGTATAACACAACCATATCTCAGGTACAGAGATAAGGAACATTTCTTCTCCTTATCCTGGGTTTTGTAAAGTGAGGAATCCCCTCTTATCTTTCATAGAAGAGATTTCATATCAGCGGTGTAATTATCATGCCGCCAAGACAAGAGACTGATCACTGTATTTCTTCTAATCTATGGACCAAATGCCCACTGCATTTACATTAGACTGTGTACGGACTGCCACAGCATTTATGCTAGGTGTGGACTGACAGACCAAAGTATTTATTTATTTCAAAATGTGGACTCATGGCACCTGCATTTAAGCTGGACTGTGGAATGACTGACCACAGCATTTACTCTAGCTATATACTGACTGAACAGTATTTATACCATGCTTTCACAGTATTTATACCAGAATGTGGACTTACAGTCCACAGCATTTACGCCAGACTGTCAACCGACTGACAAACGTAATTACGCTTAGTGTGTGCTGACTGACAACAGTATTTATACCAGCCTGTGGGTTATCTAACCACAGCATTTATACTAGTCTGTAAACTAATTGGCCACAGCAGTCAAACTCGTTTGTGGACTGACTGACCATAACATTTACTGTAGACTGTAATCTGTCTGACTACAGCTTTTACAATACACTGTAGGCTGAGTGAACACAGTCGTCATTCCTGAGATAGGTATTTTTGGCCCTAGTGTGTTATACATTTTGGTGTGTATAGCTTGTAGCAGAAGCATATTATCACGCTTTTGACTTTTTTGCAGGTGACTGACGCCTATTGAAATAGTGGAACGGCAAACGTTTCCTTGTGAACTCCAAGGAGAGAATGAGAAAAATCACACAACAGGTAATTAATTTTTATATTAATTACTGATAATTGTCTGTCCAGTCTAGTCATAAGTTCTAGAACTGTAGAGGTGTAATAACACCTTCCTGATACATGAAAATATAATGTTTGTGTTTTGAACATGTATAATGTCTATACACAAATCTTAGTATAACACAATCATATCTAAGGTACAGAGATAAGGAACATTTCTTCTCCTTATCCTGGGTTTTGTAAAGTGAGGAATCCCCTCTTATCTTTCATAGAAGAGATTTGATATCAGCGGTGTAATTATCAATGCCGCAAAGACAAGAGACTGATTACTGTATTTCTTCTAATCTATGGACCAAATGCCCACTGCATTTACATTAGACTGTGTACGGACTGCCACAGCATTTATGCTAGGTGTGGACTGACAGACCAAAGTATTTATTTCAAAATGTGGACTCATGGCCACTGCATTTAAGCTGGACTGTGGAATGACTGACCACAGCATTTACACTAGCTATGTACTGACTGAACAGTATTTATACCATGCTTTCACAGTATTTATACCAGAATGTGGACTTACAGTCCACAGCATTTACGCCAGACTGTCAACCGACTGACAAATGTAATTACGCTTAGTGTGTGCTGACTGACAACAGTATTTATACCAGCCTGTGGGTTATCTAACCACAGCATTTATACTAGTCTGTAAATTAATTGGTCACAGAAGTCAAACTCGTTTGTGGACTGACTGACCATAACATTTACTGTAGACTATAATCTGTCTGACTACAGCTTTTATAATACACTGTAGGCTAAGTGACCACAGTCGTCATTCCTGAGATAGTTTTTTTTGGCCCTAGTGTGTTATACATTTTGGTGTGTATAGCTTGTAGCAGGAGCATATTATCACGCTTTTGACTTTTTTGAAGGTGACTGACGCCTATTGAAATAGTGGAACTGCAAACGTTTCCTTGTGAACTCCAAGGAGAGAATGAGAAAAATCACACAACAGGTAATTAATTTTTATATTAATTACTGATTATTGTCTATCTAGTCTAGCCATAAGTTCTAGACCTGTAGAGGTGTAATAACACCTTCCTGATACATGAAAATGTAATGTTTGTGTTTTGAACATGTATAATGTCTATACACAAATCTTAGTATAACACAACCATATCTCAGGTACAGAGATAAGGAACATTTCTTCTCCTTATCCTGGGTTTTGTAAAGTGAGGAATCCCCTCTTATCTTTCATAGAAGAGATTTGATATCAGCGGTGTAATTATCAATGCCGCAAAGACAAGAGACTGATCACTGTATTTCTTCTAATCTATGGACCAAATGTCCACTGCATTTACATTAGACTGTGTACGGACTGCCACAGCATTTATGCTAGGTGTGGACTGACAGACCAAAGTATTTATTTCAATATGTGGACTCATGGCCACTGCATTTAAGCTGGACTGTGGAATGACTGACCACAGCATTTACACTAGCTGTGTACTGACTGAACAGTATTTATACCATGCTTTCACAGTATTTATACCAGAATGTGGACTTACAGTCCACAGCATTTACGCCAGACTGTCAACCGACTGACAAACGTAATTACGCTTAGTGTGTGCTGACTGACCCACAGTATTTATACCAGCCTGTGGGTTATCTAACCACAGCATTTATACTAGTCTGTAAACTAATTGGCCACAGAAGTCAAACTCGTTTGTGGACTGACTAACCATAACATTTACTGTAGACTGTAATCTGTCTGACTACAGTTTTTACAATACACTGTAGGCTAAGTGACCACAGTCGTCATTCCTGAGATAGGTATTTTTGGCCCTAGTGTGTTATACATTTTGGTGTGTATAGCTTGTAGCAGGTGCATATTATCACGCTTTTGACTTTTTTGCAGGTGACTGACGCCTATTGAAATAGTGGAACGGCAAACGTTTCCTTGTGAACTCCAAGGAGAGAATGAGAAAAACCACACAACAGGTAATTAATTTTTATATTAATTACTGATAATTGTGTGTCTAGTCTAGGCATAAGTTCTAGACCTGTAGAGGTGTAATAACACCTTCCTGATACATGAAAATATAATGTTTGTGTTTTGAACATGTATAACGTCTATACACAAATCTTAAGGCCCCGTCACACTAAGCAACATCGCTAGCAACATCGCTGCTAACGAACAACTTTTGTGACGTTGCTAGCGATGTTGCTGTGTGTGACATCCAGCAACAACCTGGCCCCTGCTGTGAGGTCGTTGGTTGTTGCTGAATGTCCTGGGCCATTTTTTAGTTGTTGCTGTCCCGCTGTGAAGCACAGATCGCTGTGTGTGACAGCGAGACAGCAACAACTAAATGTGCAGGCAGCAGGAGCCGGCTTCTGCGGAGGCTGGTAACCAATGTAAACATCGGGTAACCAAGAAGCCCTGTCCTTGGTTACCCGATATTTACCTTTGTTACCAGCCTCCGCCGCTCTCACTGCCTGTGCTGCCGGCTCCTGCTCTGTGCACATGTAGCTGCAGCACACATGGGGTTAATTAACCCGATGTGTGCTGTAACTAGGAGAGCAAGGAGCCAGCGCTAAGCATTGTGCGCTGCTCCCTGCTCTGTGCACATGTAGCTGCAGCTCACATCGGGTTAATTAACCCGATGTGTGCTGTAACTAGGAGAGCAAGGAGCCAGCGCTAAGCAGTGTGCGCTGCTTCCTGCTCTGTGCACATTTAGCTGCAGCACACATCGGGTAGTTAACCCGATGTGTGCTGTAGCTAGGAGAGCAATGAGCCAGCGCTAAGCATTGTGCGCTGCTCCCTGCTCTGTGCACATTTAGCTGCAGCACACATCGGGTAATTAACCCGATGTGTGCTGTAACTAGGAGAGCAAGGAGCCAGCGCTCAGTGTGCGCTGCTCCCTGCTCTCTGCACGTGTAGCTGCGTGCGGTGGTAACCAAGGTAAAATTCGGGTTGGTTACCCGATATTTACCTTAGTTACCAAGCGCAGCATCTTCCACGCGGCGCTGGGGGCTGGTCACTGGTTGCTGGTGAGCTCACCAGCAACTTGTGTAGCGACGCTCCAGCGATCCCTGCCAGGTCAAGTTGCTGGTGGGATCGCTGGAGCGTCGCAGTGTGACATCTCACCAGCAACCTCCTAGCAACTTACCAGCGATCCCTATCGTTGTTGGGATCGCTGGTAAGTTGCTTAGTGTGACGGTACCTTTAGTATAACACAACCATATCTCAGGTACAGAGATAAGGAGCATTTCTTCTCCTTATCCTGGGTTTTGTGGAGTGAGGAATCCCCTCTTATCTTTCATAGAAGAGATTTGATATCAGCGGTGTAATTATCAATGCCACAAAGACAAGTGACTGATCACTGTATTTCTTCTAATCTATGGACCAAATGCCCACTGCATTTACATTAGACTGTGTACGGACTGCCACAGCATTTATGCTAGGTGTGGACTGACAGACCAAAGTATTTATTTCAAAATGTGGACTCATGGCCACTGCATTTAAGCTGGACTGTGGAATGACTGACCACAGCATTTACACTAGCTATATACTGACTGAACAGTATTTATACCATGCTTTCACAGTATTTATACCAGAATGTGGACTTACAGTCCACAGCATTTACGCCAGACTGTCAACCGACTGACAAACGTAATTACGCTTAGTGTGTGCTGACTGACCACAGTATTTATACCAGCCTGTGGGTTATCTAACCACAGCATTTATACTAGTCTGTAAACTAATTGGCCACAGAAGTCAAACTCGTTTGTGGACTGACTGACCATAACATTTACTGTAGACTGTAATCTGTCTGACTACAGCTTTTACAATACACTGTAGGCTAAGTGACCACAGTCGTCATTCCTGAGATAGGTATTTTTGGCCCTAGTGTGTTATACATTTTGGTGTGTATAGCTTGTAGCAGGAGCATATTATCACGCTTTTGACTTTTTTGCAGGTGACTGACGCCTATTGAAATAGTGGAACGGCAAACGTTTCCTTGTGAACTCCAAGGAGAGAATGAGAAAAATCACACAACAGGTAATTAATTTTTATATTAATTACTGATAATTGTCTATCTAGTCTAGGCATAAGTTCTAGACCTGTAGAGGTGTAATAACACCTTCCTGATACATGAAAATACAATATTTGTGTTTTGAACATGCATAACGTCTATACACAAATCTAAGTATAACACAACCATATCTCAGGTACAGAGATAAGGAACATTTCTTCTCCTTATCCTGGGTTTTGTAAAGTGAGGAATCCCCTCTTATCTTTCATAGAAGAGATTTGATATCAGCGGTGTAATTATCAATGCCACAAAGACAAGAGACTGATCACTGTATTTCTTCTAATCTATGGACCAAATGGCCACTGCATTTACATTAGACTGTGTACGGACTGCCACAGCATTTATGCTAGGTGTGGACTGACAGACCAAAGTATTTATTTCAAAATGTGGACTCATGGCCACTGCATTTAAGCTGGACTGTGGAATGACTGACCACAGCATTTACTCTAGCTATAAACTGACTGAACAGTATTTATACCATGCTTTCACAGTATTTATACCAGAATGTGGACTTACAGTCCACAGCATTTACGCCAGACTGTCAACCGACTGACAAACGTAATTACGCTTAGTGTGTGCTGACTGACCACAGTATTTATACCAGCCTGTGGGTTATCTCACCACAGCATTTATACTAGTCTGTAAACTAATTGGCCACAGAAGTCAAACTCGTTTGTGGACTGACTGACCATAACATTTACTGTAGACTGTAATCTGTCTGACTACAGCTTTTACAATACACTGTAGGCTAAGTGACCACAGTCGTCATTCCTGAGATAGGTATTTTTGGCCCTAGTGTGTTATACATTTTGGTGTGTATAGCTTGTAGCAGGAGCATATTATCACGCTTTTGACTTTTTTGCAGGTGACTGACGCCTATTGAAATAGTGGAACGGCAAACGTTTCCTTGTGAACTCCAAGGAGAGACTGAGAAAAATCACACAACAGGTAATTAATTTTTATATTAATTACTGATAATTGTCTATCTAGTCTAGGCATACGTTCTAGAACTGTAGAGGTGTAATAACACCTTCCTGATACATGAAAATATAATGTTTGTGTTTTGAACATGTATAACGTCTATACACAAATCTTAGTATAACACAACCATATCTCAGGTACAGAGATAAGGAACATTTCTTCTCCTTATCCTGGGTTTTGTAAAGTGAGGAATCCCCTCTTATCTTTCATAGAAGAGATTTCATATCAGCGGTGTAATTATCAATGCCGCCAAGACAAGAGACTGATCACTGTATTTCTTCTAATCTATGGACCAAATGCCCACTGCATTTACATTAGACTGTGTACGGACTGCCACAGCATTTATGCTAGGTGTGGACTGACAGACCAAAGTATTTATTTCAAAATGTGGACTCATGGCCACTGCATTTAAGCTGGACTGTGGAATGACTGACCACAGCATTTACACTAGCTATGTACTGACTGAACAGTATTTATACCATGCTTTCACAGTATTTATACCAGAATGTGGACTTACAGTCCACAGCATTTACGCCAGACTGTCAACCGACTGACAAATGTAATTACGCTTAGTGTGTGCTGACTGACAACAGTATTTATACCAGCCTGTGGGTTATCTAACCACAGCATTTATACTAGTCTGTAAATTAATTGGTCACAGAAGTCAAACTCGTTTGTGGACTGACTGACCATAACATTTACTGTAGACTGTAATCTGTCTGACTACAGCTTTTACAATACACTGTAGGCTAAGTGACCACAGTCGTCATTCCTGAGATAGTTTTTTTTGGCCCTAGTGTGTTATACATTTTGGTGTGTATAGCTTGTAGCAGGAGCATATTATCACGCTTTTGACTTTTTTGAAGGTGACTGACGCCTATTGAAATAGTGGAACGGCAAACGTTTCCTTGTGAACTCCAAGGAGAGAATGAGAAAAACCACACAACAGGTAATTAATTTTCATATTAATTACTGATAATTGTCTATCTAGTCTAGGCATAAGTTCTAGACCTGTAGAGGTGTAATAACACCTTCCTGATACATGAAGATATAATGTTTGTGTTTTGAACATGTATAACGTCGATACACAAATCTTAGTTTAACACAACCATATCTTAGGTACAGAGATAAGGAACATTTCTTCTCCTTATCCTGGGTTTTATAAAGTGAGGAATCCCCTCTCATCTTTCATAGAAGAGATTTGATATCAGGGGTGTAATTATCAATGCCACAAAGACAAGAGACTGATCACTGTATTTCTTCTAATCTATGGACCAAATGCCCACTGCATTTACATTAGACTGTGTACGGACTGCCACAGCATTTATGCTAGGTGTGGACTGACAGACCAAAGTATTTATTTAAAAATGTGGACTCATGGCCACTGCATTTAAGCTGGACTGTGGAATGACTGACCACAGCATGTACACTAGCTATGTACTGACTGAACAGTATTTATACCATGCTTTCACAGTATTTATACCAGAATGTGGACTTACAGTCCACAGCATTTACGCCAGACTGTCAACTGACTGAAAAACGTAATTACGCTTGGTGTGTGCTGACTGACCACAGTATTTATACCAGCCTGTCGGTTATCTAACCACAGCATTTATACTAGTCTGTAAACTAATTGGCCACAGCAGTCAAACTCGTTTGTGGACTGACTGACCATAACATTTACTGTAGACTGTAATCTGTCTGACTACAGCTTTTACAATACACTGTAAGCTAAGTGTCCACAGTCGTCATTCCTGAGATAGGTATTTTTGGCCCTAGTGTGTTATACATTTTGGTGTGTATAGCTTGTAGCAGGAGCATATTATCACGCTTTTGACTTTTTTGCAGGTGACTGACGCCTATTGAAATAGTGGAACGGCAAACGTTTCCTTGTGAACTCCAAGGAGAGAATGAGAAAAATCACACAACAGGTAATTAATTTTTATATTAATTACTGATAATTGTCTGTCTAGTCTAGGCATAAGTTCTAGACCTGTAGAGATGTAATAACACCTTCCTGATACATGAAAATATAATGTTTGTGTTTTGAACATGTATAACGTCTATACACAAATCTTAGTATAACACAACCATATTTCAGGTACAGAGATAAGGAACATTTCTTCTCCTTATCCTGGGTTTTGTAAAGTGAGGAATCCCCTCTTATCTTTCATAGAAGAGATTTGATATCAGCAGTGTAATTATCAATGCTGCAAAGACAAGAGACTGATCACTGAATTTCTTCTAATCTATGGACCAAATGCCCACTGCATTTACATTAGACTGTGTACGGACTGCCACAGCATTTATGCTAGGTGTGGACTGACAGACCAAAGTATTTTTTTCAAAATGTGGACTCATGGCCACTGCATTTAAGCTGGACTGTGGAATGACTGAGCACAGCATTTACACTAGCTATGTACTGACTGAACAGTACAGAGATAAGGAACATTTCTTCTCCTTTTCTTGCATCTTTTTCTTTTTCAAAAGGGGGGTCAACTGATGCCAGTCAAGTGGGGTGTGTGTGGCCCAATTAGTGGCAACGAGGGAGACTGTGGTTGGAGTCCCCTTGCTGTGTTTCTAAAAGAACCAAGATGAACAAGTCATGGCTCTCAGAGGACTTTTCTTCCCCTGGGTCAGCCAGGGGACGGGAAAGTCACGCGTATTTTTGAGAGTGCTTCATACAAAGCATCTTTTTCTTTTTCAAAAGGGGGGTCAACTGATGCCAGTCAAGTGGGGTGTGTGTGGCCCAATTAGTGGCAACGAGGGAGACTGTGGTTGGAGTCCCCTCGCTGTGTTTCTAAAATAACCAAGATGAACAAGTCATGGCTCTCAGAGGACTTTTCTTCCCCTGGGTCAGCCAGGGGACGTGAAAGGCAAGCGTATTTTTGAGAGTGCTTCATGCAAAGCATCTTTTTTTTTTTCAAAAGGGGGGTCAACTGATGCCAGTCAAGTGGGGTGTGTGGCCCAATTAGTGGCAACGAGGGAGACTGTGGTTGGAGTCCCCTCGCTGTGTTTCTAAAAGAACCAAGATGAACAAGTCATGGCTCTCAGAGGACTTTTCTTCCCCTGGGTCAGCCAGGGGACGGGAAAGGCACGCGTGTTTTTGAGAGTGCTTCATGCAAAGCATCTTTTTTCATTTTGAAAAGGGGAATCAACTGATGCCAGTCAAGTGGGGTGTGTGTGGCCCAATTAGTGTAAATGAGGGTGACATCATCTGCAACTTGTTGGCAACAGAAAGGCTGCCTTTACACCCTTTTGAGACCGACGATTTTCGAGACCTTATGCCCATTGCACTTCCCCAAGAGCCGATGGCCAGTCGTCACTCCTTCTCCAAGAAAGGCGTGCCCGCGCTACCACAGTAGGTCGCACACAACCTCACCGATTCCTTGAGAAACTCTGTGTGTGACAGGGTGCATTTCACCAAAGATACTGGGACCAGTAAGCATGGACAGGGGAGTTACATGTTGCTGACTGGGCACTGGGTAACTATGGTGAGAGATGGAGAAGAGTTTGCTGTACAAGTCTTGCCGTCCCCACGACTTGTGTGTCAATCCTTCCTCTGTATGTACAAGTTCCTCCACTGCTTCTGCCTCCTCAACCTCGTGTGGGTCCTCCACCTCGGCCCAAACCCTGTGTGGTCAGTCCACCCTTCCTTGTAACTGCGCCCAAGGAATCCCACTCACCTCCTTACTATGCTGGCAGCAGAACTCAAGGCCATCAGGCGGTCAAATGTTTACTTTGAAATGTAGGGGAAATGTGAGACACCGCTGAGGAATTGTGGACGGTTAGCTCTGGAGAGTGAGACCGAGTTTCATCAATGGTTGTCTCCACTCAACCAGCAGCCAGGGAAGGTCGGGTGCGACAATGATGCAAACCAGTCTGCGACCCTTCTTCAGGGCAATGTGGCACACCTGCCTTGTATGGCTCACGTGTTGAACCTGGTTGTCCAGCAATTTTTAAAACACTATCCCGGCCTACATGGCCTTCTGACCAGGGCACGGTGTAATGCCTGCCTGGATCGACACACTCAGATGGGCTGTAAAGGATAGGCTAGAGGCAAGCCACTCACCAAGCTGGACACCCAGAACCCTGAAACCCTTTAACCCCTATACAGTGATTTGGAATTACACAGGGCCCAAGTTGATCAATACCTGTGGAAGGCTGCAGTTCCAGAGAATAGTAGTCATGCAGGGTCAAAAACATTAATTGAGGAAGAGGAACAGAATGGGATGGCCAGGATTTAATCAGAAAACAAGCAGAGGTGAAATGCGGATCGGCCAACGAGGTACATAAACAGCAAGCAGGAAAAGTAGTCAGGTAACAAGCACACAAACTCATAAAACTGAACTGGGGTAACAGTAACAAAGGTTCATAGCTTTGTCTGGCAGTGGTCTGCAGACAGGAGGGGCCTAAAAAAGAGTGTGGTGTCTTCCCATTGGTTGTAGCTGAATGATGGTACTTCATCTGTGAGATACCCACCACCTACATTCAGCCTGTGGTTCGGTATCTGTCAAGGTAACGCAACCCAGTGGGTGACCATAACCTGCGTCCACCTGCGCCGCAGGCATCGACTCCTTTCCCATCATCAGCACTATGCACGAAATGAACACGTTGTCACCTGGCGACCGGAGTACAAATTGATTGAGTGGACTACGTTGGTGACTTAACAGCCATGTGTGGCAATGATGCAAACCTGTCTGCGGCCCTTCGTCAGGGCAATGTGACACACGTGCCTTGTATGGCTCACGTGTTGAATCTGATTCTCCAGCAATTTTTAAAATACCATCCCGGCCTACATGGCCTTGTGCAGCGGGCACGCTGCTATGTGCTCACTTTCATCCTTCGCACCCAGCAGCTCAACAACTTTCATCGCTCCTGAAGTCTTAGGGTCTGGCGGTTAAATGCCGGAAATACGATGTTCCGACACGCAGGAATTGGAATCTGCACATGTTGCAGCGTCTGTGGCAGCACCGCAGAGCCCTGCTGAAATACGGTATGATGTATACCCTGGGCTAACTTGATCCAGAGGTGGTGCAGATCACGCTGCTGGAGTGGTGTCAGATCAAGGACCTATGCCCCCTTCTACACAGTTTACAAATGTCGACGAAGATGTTTAGCACTAGCGATGCCATTCTCAGCGTGACAATTCGGGTCATCTACAAGATGGAGCACACTGTAAGCATTATTCAGAGTCAGGTGTTGGTCCAAGAGGAAGGGGAGGAAGTACAGGAGGAGTCATATGCAGAAGGGATAATAAGATGTACAAGGTCCATACGTTGAGCGGCACCTAGGCGGCAGTCATGGTGGGGGATAGGGATTAACAAGGGCGCATAGTATCAGCAAAAATTGTTGAGGAAGGTGCAGGAGCCCATGAAGAAATGGAGGACGAACTTGCGATGGGCATGGAAGACTCAGCAGATGAGTGAGAGCTTGCTCACATTTCGGTTGTGCGAGGTTGGGGGGAGAGGGCAGAGGAAGGAGGCACGATTCTCACCTCTCTGCCACCAACAAACCAAGGACTTTGTCCTCCTGGATGCACAAGACACATGAGCGCCTTCTTGCTGCACTACCTACAACATGACCTTCGGATTGTACGAATTCAAAGTAATGCTAACTACTGGGTTGCCACACTGTTAGATCCCCGGTACAAGACAAAATTTGGCGAAATAATTCCTGTCATAGAAAGGGACGCACGTATACAGGAGTATCTGCAGAAGGTGGTACGCAATCTTAGATCTGCTTTTCCAGTAAACACCAGTGCTGCACAGAGTGAATCTCAATGCTTTGTCATGGATAGGAGGAAATGGTCTTTTACTTGTCCACATTTGAGGGACCGAGGGCTGGCTGCTGTGCTGAAATGGCATTGAGTACGGTGTCCCTGCAGAGTTGCACTTTTGGTCATATACTAAATGAGTTGAAGAAGGACAAATGCTGGTGGAAAGGGGAACAGGTGTGTTGGAAAGGGGAAAAAAGTTTTTGTCCGTGGTTTTGTTGGTTAAGCAAAAGTAACATTTGATGAAGAAACACCATCTGTTACGGTGGGACTGGCAGATTTGGATAAGGTGGTATATACTATGTTACCGCTATACAACGAAAATTAATAAGAAAAGAAAGAGAAAGGTATATATCCCCATCAGCAGTCAGTGTCCACCGTGCTCCCAGATGGAAAAGGAGAGGTTGGCAACTGGAAGGTTAGGTGGAGGATACAGAGCTGTGTGGCTATGAAACTAATAGTAGCCTGAACCGAGTTAGACGCCACTCGGATCTGGAGACTGGGAGCCCTGTTAGCGTCACAGGGTCCACACGCCCACCCAGCCCAGGAACTCCCTGTTAACATCACAGGGGCCATTGAGTACGCTGACCATGTGCATTGGGGCCACACCTGTGGACAGCAGGCGCATCAGCAGCAGCAGGCCTGTTAATGCCACTGGGCTGCACAAGCAGGACTTGTAGGACAGCAGCTGGTCTTAACCGTTCTGCGTTACCAACTGTGGTGGCGGCCTGCATCGACGCCCTATCCCTGCCTACCTCTGGCCTAAAGCCACAATGGGTTCAACACATGGAGGTGTGCTCTTTCGGAGCATAATAGAAGACTGCGCACCTCCTTGTTGGCTCCAGCCCGTTTTATAACCTGGGTCCGCCCCAAACCAGGGTGGACCACAATGCACCTCCTGGAGACAAAAGCAGAGGGACACGTCATGAGTGGCATAACTAGCGTCCTATTTGGAACCGCAACTTCAATAATGACCTCATGTCTGCCACGAGACAAACACCTCACCAGTCATTGTCTGACCATCAATAATGAGGTGACAAGTCATAGGGGCGGGCCTCTGCAAGCCATTTGGTAGTGGCCTGGGCACATCGTCAGGACACCTGATGCCCTGTGGTCTATATGGGCCCCCCCACATCAGGGGCAGGGCCAAAGAGTTCATTACCGGACCTAGTTTCTGATGCAGTAAGTGCCTGAGCATGGTCAGTTGCATGAAATCGAGTCTCTGAAAGAAGACTATCAGCTTTAGCATGGTGTCTCGGCACAAAACAGGACTTAGACCCGGCACGGAATGCAAGTACCTGTGCAAAGAGGCTTTTCACACTAAGTGTGGGAGCATGCGCTGTATCCCGAAATGAAGACTTAGCGTCAGGAATGGCACAGTCAGGCTGAGCATACTCACTAGGCGAAACACTGTAGTTAGGCTGCAGCTGGGGTAAATCGGCACACGCATGCACACTAGCTGCCTCTCCACACTTACACGTGGAGGAGAAATTGCTCTTCGGGTGTGGACTTGGAGATGCTGTCTATGAACAGAAGGAAAAGCTAAAGGAAGCCTCACTTTCTATCCCTCCGAATTATCAAATGCAGCAATGAATTCCCTGAGTTTGCTATAACATTAGCGTAGCAAAATGCATGAGGGTGTACTGCACAGGTGCTAGAAATAGCTTGGCACCAGTGGGACAATAATGCAATACAACATCCAGTTCTATGATGCCACTAAATGGCAGTATTTTTTGCTATCATTATAGCTTATTAAAAACAGAGCAGGAGGGTGTCCTGCACAGGTGCTAGAAATAGCTTGGCACCAGTGGGACAATAATGGAATACAACATCCAGTTCTATGATGCCACTAAATGGCAGTATTTTTTGCTATCATTATAGCTTATTAAAAACAGAGCAGGAGGGTGTCCTGCACAGGTGCTGCAAATATCTTTGCACTACTGGGACTATACAGAAGTCCAATAGCCACGTTTAGGATGCCACTAAGTTCACTCAGTGTTTGCTAGTATAATAGCTTAGTTATAATGAGTTGGAGTGTGTAATGCAGGCAGACGTGCTGCAAATATCTTTGCACAACTCGGAATATACAGAAGTCCAATAGCCACGTTTAGGATGCCACTAAGTTTCCTCAGTGTTTGCTAGTATAATGGCTTAGTAACAATGAGTTTGAGTGTGCAATGCAGGCAGACGTGCTGCAAATATCTTTGCACTAGTGGGACTATACAGAAGTCCAATAGCCACGTTTAGGATGCCACTTGGTTCACTCAGTGTTTGCTAGTATAATGGCTTAGTTATAATGAGTTGGAGTGTGCAATGCAGGCAGACGTGCTGCAAATATCTGTGCACTAGTGGGACTATACAGAAGTCCAATAGCCACGTTTAGGATGCCACTTGGTTCACTCAGTGTTTGCTAGTATAATGGCTTAGTTATAATGAGTTGGAGTGTGCAATGCAGGCAGAGGTGCTGCAAATATCTGTGCACTAGTGGGACTATACAGAAGTCCAATAGCCACGTTTAGGATGCCACTAGGTTTACTCAGTGTTTGCTAGTATAATGGCTTAGTTATAATGAGTTGGAGTGTGCAATGCAGGCAGACGTGCTGCAAATATCTGTGCACTACTGGGACTATACAGAAGTCCAATAGCCACGTTTAGGATGCCACTAGGTTTACTCAGTGTTTGCTAGTATAATGGCTTAGTTATAATGAGTTGGAGTGTGCAATGCAGGCAGACGTGCTGCAAATATTTTTGCACT
The DNA here is from genome assembly GCF_048569485.1 of Anomaloglossus baeobatrachus. Lineage (NCBI taxonomy): Eukaryota > Metazoa > Chordata > Amphibia > Anura > Aromobatidae > Anomaloglossus > Anomaloglossus baeobatrachus. The sequence goes on from NC_134353.1 coordinate 668,368,067, forward strand.
ACTGGGACTATACAGAAGTCCAATAGCCACGTTTAGGATGCCACTAGGTTCACTCAGTGTTTGCTAGTATAATGGCTTAGTTATAATGAGTTGGAGTGTGCAATGCAGGCAGACGTGCTGCAAATATCTGTGCACTACTGGGACTATACAGAAGTCCAGTAGCCACGTTTAGGATGCCACTAGGTTCACTCAGTGTTTGCTAGTATAATGGCTTAGTTAGAATGAGTTGGAGTGTGCAATGCAGGCAGACGTGCTGCAAATATCTTTGCACAACTCGGACTATACAGAAGTCCAATAGCCATGTTTAAGATGCCACTAAGTTTCCTCAGTGTTTGCTAGTATAATGGCTTAGTAACAATGAGTTTGAGTGTGCAATGCAGGCAGACGTGCTGCAAATATCTTTGCACTAGTGGGACTATACAGAAGTCCAATAGCCACGTTTAGGATGCCACTAAGTTTCCTCAGTGTTTGCTAGTATAATAGCTTAGTAACAATGAGTTTGAGTGTGCAATGCAGGCAGACGTGCTGCAAATATCTGTGCACTACTGGGACTATACAAAAGTCCAATAGCCATGTTTAGGATGCCACTAGGTTCACTCAGTGTTTGCTAGTATAATGGCTTAGTTATAATGAGTTGGAGTGTGCAATGCAGGCAGAGGTGCTGCAAATAGCTTTGCACAACTCGGACTATACAGAAGTCCAATAGCCACGTTTAGGATGCCACTAAGTTCACTCAGTGTTTGCTAGTATAATGGCTTAGTTATAATGAGTTGGAGTGTGCAATGCAGGCAGACGTGCTGCAAATATCTGTGCACTACTTGGACTATACAGAAGTCGAATAGCCACGTTTAGGATGCCACTAGATTCACTCAGTGTTTGCTAGTATGATGGCTTACTTATAATGAGTTGGAGTGTGCAATGCAGGCACACGTGCTGCAAATATCTGTGCACTACTGGGACTATACAGAAGTCCAATAGCCACGTTTAGGATGCCACTAGGTTCACTCAGTGTTTGCTAGTATAATGGCTTAGTAACAATGAGTTGGAGTGCGCAAAGGGCAGGAGGGTACAGCGGCAGGGTTGTGGGTCTCTGGGTAGAGGAAAGGAAGCCTGCATTTCTATCCCTCCTAATGGGGAAATGCAGCGAGGAAATCCCTGACCTTAGCTACACAGACGCTGTCATCTTGTGTAGCTGTTAAACTTTGTTTTCAGGACCTGTCACCTATGGCTCTGACCCTGCCGGTACGAGCCCTTAAAAGGACTGATAGAAAGTGCAATCCCTAAGCTGTCCAGCGCTGTGTATGGAGCGTAATACAGCTGTATCGGTGATAGGAGCTGCGCCAGTGATGTCTGACACCAAGGACGCAGAAGAGATAATGGCGTCCGGACGGGCAGAAACTCGTTTTTATAATGCAGGGACATATGACATGGACATCCTATCACACATGCCGTTGCTTCTCTGGCTAAAAGTCCACTTAGCTGTGTGTGTGTCTGGAATTGGCTGACATGCTGGCCCTCCCCACTACACGCGCGTGCTTAGAGAAGGAAGACAAGGGAAAAAAAAAAAAAAATGGCCATTATACAAACAGGAGTGATCTGAAGGCGCTGTTCACGCACACTATACACTGAAATGTCATAATAGTGTGAGTCACAGAGTGACTTACACTATTACAGCGGAAAGCCAGCTAGGAATTAGCTGTTTTTTTTGCTGCTAGAACCGTTCTCGAACGTATCTAGAACTATCGAGCTTTTGCAAAAAAGTTCGAGTTCTAGTTCGATCTAGAACAGCCCCCAAAATCACTCGAGCCATGAACTGGAGAACCACGAACCACGAACCGCACTCAACTCTAGTAATAACACCTTCCTGATACATGAAAATATAATGTTTGTGTTTTGAACATGTCTATACAAAAATCTTAGTATAACACAACCATATCTCAGGTACAGAGGTAAGGAACATTTCTTCTCCTTATCCTGGGTTTTGTAAAGTGAGGAATCCTCTCTTATCTTTCATAGAAGAGATTTGATATCAGCGGTGTAATTATCAATGCCGCAAAGACAAGAGACTGATCACTGTATTTCCTCTAATCTATGGACCAAATGCCCACTGCATTTACATTAGACTGTGTACGGACTGCCACAGCATTTATGCTAGGTGTGGACTGACAGACCAAAGTATTTATTTCAAAATGTGGACTCATGGCCACTGCATTTAAGCTGGACTGTGGAATGACTGACCACAGCATTTACACTAGCTATGTACTGACTGAACAGTATTTATACCATGCTTTCACAGTATTTATACCAGAATGTGGACTTACAGTCCACAGCATTTACGCCAGACTGTCAACCGACTGACAAACGTAATTACGCTTAGTGTGTGCTGACTGACCACAGTATTTATACCAGACTGTGGGTTATCTAACCACAGCATTTATACTAGTCTGTAAACTAATTGGCCACAGAAGTCAAACTCGTTTGTGGACTGACTGACCATAACATTTACTGTAGACTGTAATCTGTCTGACTACAGCTTTTACAATACACTGTAGGCTAAGGGACCACAGTCATCATTCCTGAGATAGGTATTTTTGGCCCTAGTGTGTTATACATTTTGGTGTGTATAGCTTGTAGCAGGAGCATATTATCACGCTTTTGACTTTTTTGCAGGTGACTGACGCCTATTGAAATAGTGGAACGGCAAACGTTTCCTTGTGAACTCCAAGGAGAGAATGAGAAAAATCACACAACAGGTAATTAATTTTTATATTAATTACTGATAATTGTCTATCTAGTCTAGGCATACGTTCTAGAACTGTAGAGGTGTAATAACACCTTCCTGATACATGAAAATATAATGTTTGTGTTTTGAACATGTATAACGTCTATACACAAATCTTAGTATAACACAACCATATCTCAGGTACAGAGATAAGGAACATTTCTTCTCCTTATCCTGGGTTTTGTAAAGTGAGGAATCCCCTCTTATCTTTCATAGAAGAGATTTGATATCAGCGGTGTATTTATCAATGCCGCAAAGACAAGAGACTGATCACTGTATTTCCTCTAATCTATGGACCAAATGCCCACTGCATTTACATTAGACTGTGTACGGACTGCCACAGCATTTATGCTAGGTGTGGACTGACAGACCAAAGTATTTAATTCAAAATGTGGACTCATGGCCACTGCATTTAAGCTGGACTGTGGAATGACTGACCACAGCATTTACACTAGCTATGTACTGACTGAACAGTATTTATACCATGCTTTCACAGTATCTATACCAGAATGTGGACTTACAGTCCACAGCATTTACGCCAGACTGTCAACCGACTGACAAACGTAATTACGCTTAGTGTGTGCTGACTGACCACAGTATTTATACCAGACTGTGGGTTATCTAACCACAGCATTTATACTAGTCTGTAAACTAATTGGCCACAGAAGTCAAACTCGTTTGTGGACTGACTGACCATAACATTTACTGTAGACTGTAATCTGTCTGACTACAGCTTTTACAATACACTGTAGGCTGAGTGACCACAGTCATCATTCCTGAGATAGGTATTTTTGGCCCTAGTGTGTTATACATTTTGGTGTGTATAGCTTGTAGCAGGAGCATATTATCACGCTTTTGACTTTTTTGCAGGTGACTGACGCCTATTGAAATAGTGGAACGGCAAACGTTTCCTTGTGAACTCCAAGGAGAGAATGAGAAAAATCACACAACAGGTAATTAATTTTTATATTAATTACTGATAATTGTCTGTCTAGTCTAGGCATAAGTTCTAGAACTGTAGAGGTGTAATAACACCTTCCTGATACATGAAAATATAATGTTTGTGTTTTGAACATGTATAACGTCTATACACAAATCTTAGTATAACACAACCATATCTCAGGTACAGAGATAAGGAACATTTCTTCTCCTTATCCTGGGTTTTGTAAAGTGAGGAATCCCCTCTTATCTTTCATAGAAGAGATTTGATATCAGCGGTGTATTTATCAATGCCGCAAAGACAAGAGACTGATCACTGTATTTCCTCTAATCTATGGACCAAATGCCCACTGCATTTACATTAGACTGTGTACGGACTGCCACAGCATTTATGCTAGGTGTGGACTGACAGACCAAAGTATTTATTTCAAAATGTGGACTCATGGCCACTGCATTTAAGCTGGACTGTGGAATGACTGACCACAGCATTTACACTAGCTATGTACTGACTGAACAGTATTTATACCATGCTTTCACAGTATTTATACCAGAATGTGGACTTACAGTCCACAGCATTTACGCCAGACTGTCAACCGACTGACAAACGTAATTACGCTTAGTGTGTGCTGACTGACCTCAGTATTTATACCAGCCTGTGGGTTATCTAACTACAGCATTTATACTAGTCTGTAAACTAATTGGCCACAGAAGTCAAACTCGTTTGTGGACTGACTGACCATAACATTTACTGTAGACTGTAATCTGTCTGACTACAGCTTTTACAATACACTGTAGGTTGAGTGACCACAGTCATCATTCCTGAGATAGGTATTTTTGGCCCTAGTGTGTTATACATTTTGGTGTGTATAGCTTGTAGCAGGAACATATTATCACGCTTTTGACTTTTTTTGCAGGTGACTGACGCCTATTGAAATAGTGGAACGGCAAACGTTTCCTTGTGACCTCCAAGGAGAGAATGAGAAAAATCACACAACAGGTAATTAATTTTTATATTAATTACTGATAATTGTCTGTCTAGTCTAGGCATAAGTTCTAGAACTGTAGAGGTGTAATAACACCTTCCTGATACATGAAAATATAATGTTTGTGTTTTGAACATGTATAACGTCTATACACAAATCTTAGTTTAACACAACCATATCTCAGGTACAGATATAAGGAACATTTCTTCTCCTTATCCTGGGTTTTGTAAAGTGAGGAATCCCTTCTTATCTTTCATAGAAGAGATTTGATATCAGCGGTGTAATTATCAATGCCGCAAAGACAAGAGACTGATCACTGTATTTCTTTCAATCTATGGACCAAATGCCCACTGTATTTACATTAGACTGTGTACGGACTGCCACAGCATTTATGCTAGGTGTGGACTGACAGACCAAAGTATTTATTTCAAAATGTGGACTCATAGCCACTGCATTTAAGCTGGACTGTGGAATGACTGACCACAGCATTTACACTAGCTATGTACTGACTGAACAGTATTTATACCATGCTTTCACAGTATCTATACCAGAATGTGGACTTACAGTCCACAGCATTTACGCCAGACTGTCAACCGACTGACAAACGTAATTACGCTTAGTGTGTGCTGACTTACCACAGTATTTATACCAGCCTGTGGGTTATCTAACCACAGCATTTATACTAGTCTGTAAACTAATTGGCCACAGCAGTCAAACTCGTTTGTGGACTGACTGACCATAACATTTACTGTAGACTGTAATCTGTCTGACTACAGCTTTTACAATACACTGTAGGCTGAGTGACCACAGTCGTCATTCCTGAGATAGGTATTTTTGGCCCTAGTGTGTTATACATTTTGGTGTGTATAGCTTGTAGCAGGAACATATTATCACGCTTTTGACTTTTTTTTCAGGTGACTGACGCCTATTGAAGTAGTGGAACGTCAGACGTTTCCTTGAGAACTCCAAGGAGAGAAGGAGAAAAATCACACAACAGGTAATTAATTTTTATATTAATTACTGATAATTGTCTGTCTAGTCTAGGGATAAGTTCTAAACCTGTAGAGGTGTAATAACACCTTCCTGATACATGAGAATATAATGTTTGTATTTTTTTTGTCGCTCCATTGGGAGACCCAGACAATTGGGTGTATAGCTTCTGCCTCCGGAGGCCACAGAAAGTATTACACTTTAAAAAGTGTAACCCCTCCCCTCTGCCTATACACCCTCCCGTGGATCACGGGCTCCTCAGTTTTATGCTTTGTGTGGAAGGAGGCACACATCCACCCATGCATTTTCATACTTAGTTATGTCGGTTGGCACCTGAGGGGGACGCCTTAGTAAATGATCTTATCTCGTCCATCAACCAGGTGTTGGATCTCTCTCCCCCGCCTCCTCCTGTAGAGGAGTCGGCGTCTCAGCAGGAGAAACACCAGTTTCGGTTCCCCAAACGTACGCGCAATACGTTTTTTGATCACTCTAACTTCAGGGATGCTGTCCAGAAGCCCAGAGCAGTCCCGGACAAGCGCTTTGCTAAACGCCTCACTGACACGCGTTACCCCTTCCCATCTGAAGTCGTTAAGGGTTGGGCTCAATGTCCCAAGGTGGATCCTCCAGTCTCCAGATTGGCGGCTAGGTCCGTGGTGTCTGTTGCAGATGGCTCATCCCTGAAGGATGCCACTGACAGACGGATAGAGCTCCTGGTGAAGTCCATCTATGAGGCCACGGGCGCGTCTTTCGCCCTGGCCTTTGCAGCCGTGTGGGCACTCCAAGGAATCTCGGCTTGTCTGACTGAGATTAATGCTGTCACACGGAATTCTGCTCCGCAAGTTGCGTCTTTGACCTCTCAGGCGTCAGCCTTTTCGTCCTACGCCATGAACGCCGTCCTTGACTCCGCTAGCCGTACGGCGGTAGCAACTGCTAACTCCGTGGCAGTCCGCAGGGCCATGTGGCTGCGCGAATGGAAGGCAGACTCGGCTTCCAAGAGGTTCTTAACTGGTTTGCCTTTTTCTGGCGACCGTTTGTTTTGTGAACGATTGGATGAGATTATTAAGGAATCCAAAGGAAAGGATTCCTCCTTACCCCAGGCCAAACCTAAGAGACCTCAACAGAGAAAAATCCAATCGAGGTTTCGGTCCTTTTGTCCCTCCGCCAAGTCCCAATCCTCTTCGTCCAACAGGCCGGAGAAAGGCCAGAGGAACTCCTATGCGTGGCGATCCAAGTCACGCCCGCAAAAGGCCGCAGGAGGCACTGCCTCCAAGACGGCCTCCTCATGACTCTCGGCCTCCCCTAGCCGCATCCTCGGTCGGTGGCAGGCTCTCCCGCTATGGCGACGCCTGGTGGCCACATGTTCAAGACCGATGGGTGAGAGACATTTTGTCTCATGGTTACAGGATAGAGTTCAGCTCTCGTCCTGCGGCTCGTTTCTTCAGAACCTCTCCGCCCCCCGCTCAGGCCAACGCACTTTTTCAGGCAGTGGACGCTCTAAAGATGGAAGGAGTTGTGATCCCCGTTCCCAGTCAGGAACATGGTCGCGGATTTTACTCCAACTTGTTCGTGGTGCCAAAAAAGGACGGGTCATTCCGTCCCGTTCTGGACCTCAAGCTGCTCAACAGACATGTGAGAACCAGACGGTTTCGGATGGAATCTCTCCGCTCGGTCATCGCCTCGATGTCACAAGGAGACTTCCTAGCATCGATCGACATAAAGGATGCTTATCTCCAGGTACCGATCGCACCCGAACATCAACGTTTCCTGCATTTCGCCATCGGGGACGAACACCTTCAGTTCGTGGCATTGCCTTTTGGCTTGGCGACAGCCCCACGGGTTTTCACCAAAGTCATGGCATCCGTTGTAGCGGTCCTGCATTCTCAGGGCCACTCGGTGATCCCCTACTTGGACGATCTCCTAGTCAGGGCCCCATCTCGGGTGGCGTGTCAACAAAGTTTATCCGTCGCTCTGGCGACTCTCCAGCGGTTTGGGTGGATCATCAACTTCCCGAAATCCAAGTTGACACCGATCCAATCACTGACGTACCTTGGGATGGAGTTTCATACCCAGCAAGCGTTAGTCAAGCTTCCGAGCGACAAACAGCTTTCTCTGCAGGCAGGGGTGCAATCTCTTCTTCGGAGTCAGTCACACCCCTTAAGGCGCCTCATGCACTTCCTAGGGAAGATGGTGGCAGCTATAGAGGCAGTCCCATTCGCGCAATTCCATCTTCGGCCACTCCAATGGGACATTCTCCGCAAATGGGACAAGAGTGCGGCTTCCCTCGACAGGAACGTCTCTCTTTCCCTTGCAACCAAGACATCACTTCAGTGGTGGCTCCTTCCCAATTCTCTGTCGCGGGGAAAATCCTTCCTACCCCCAACCTGGGCTGTGGTCACCACGGACGCGAGCCTGTCAGGTTGGGGAGCGGTTTTTCTCCACCACAGGGCTCAGGGAACCTGGACTCCGATAGAGTCATCCCTTCAGATCAATATACTGGAGATAAGGGCAGTGTATCTAGCCCTATTGGCTTTTCATCAGTGGCTGGAGGGCAGGCAGATCCGTATCCAGTCGGACAACGCCACTGCCGTCGCCTACATCAACCACCAAGGCGGCACTCGCAGTCGTCAAGCCTTCCAGGAAGTCCGACGGATTCTGCAGTGGGTGGAAGCCACAGCCTCCACCATCTCCGCAGTTCACATCCCGGGCGTAGAAAACTGGGAAGCAGATTTTCTCAGTCGTCAGGGCATGGACGCGGGGGAATGGTCTCTGCACCCAGACGTGTTTCTTGAGATCTGTCGCCGCTGGGGAACGCCGGACGTCGATCTCATGGCGTCACGGCACAACAACAAGGTCCCGGCATTCATGGCACGGTCTCAGGATCACAGAGCTCTGGCGGCGGACGCGTTAGTCCAGGATTGGTCGCAGTTTCGACTGCCTTGTGTTTCCCCCTTTGGCGATGCTGCCCAGAGTGCTACGCAAGATCAGGTCCGACTGCCGTCGCGCCATTCTCGTCGCTCCAGACTGGCCGAGGCGGTCGTGGTATCCGGATTTGTGGCATCTCACGGTGGGTCAACCGTGGGCGCTTCCAGACCGCCCAGACTTGCTGTCACAAGGCCCATTTTTCCATCTGAATTCTGTGGCCCTCAACCTGACTGTGTGGCCATTGAGTCCTGGCTCCTAGCGTCTTCAGGGTTATCTCAGGATGTCATTGCCACCATGAGACAGGCCAGGAAGCCAACGTCCGCCAAGATCTATTACAGGTCTTGGCAAATCTTCCTATCCTGGTGCGCTAATAACGGTTTTACTCCATGGCCATTTGCCTTACCCACTTTTCTTTCATTCCTTCAATCTGGAATGGACAAGGGTTTGTCACTCGGCTCTCTCAAGGGCCAAGTATCGGCGCTCTCCGTGTTTTTTCAAAAGCGTCTAGCCAGGCTTCCGCAGGTCTGCACATTCCTGCAGGGAGTTTGCCACATAGTCCCACCTTACAAGCGTCCGCTGGAGCCCTAGGATCTTAACAGGGTTCTAACGGCTCTTCAAAAACCACCTTTCGAGCCGCTGCGGGATGTCTCTCTATCACGGCTTTCGCAGAAGGTGGCCTTCCTAGTGGCAGTCACATCACTTCGGAGAGTGTCTGAGCTCGCAGCGCTATCATGCAAAGTCCCCTTCCTGGTGTTTCACCAGGATAAGGTGGTTCTGCGTCCGGTTTCGGAATTTCTCCCTAAGGTGGTATCCCCTTTTCATCTCAATCAGGATATCTCCTTGCCTTCATTTTGCCCTAATCCAATTCACCAGTGTGAAAAGGATTTGCACTCTTTGGATCTTGTGAGAGCACTCCTGCTCTACGTGTCTCGCACGGCGCCCCTGCGTCGTTCAGATGCGCTCTTTGTCCTTGTCGCTGGCCAGCGTAAGGGCTCTCAGGCTTCCAAGTCAACCTTGGCTCGGTGGATCAAGGAACCGATTCTCGAAGCCTACCGTTCTTCTGGGCTTCCACTTCCTTCAGGGCTGAAAGCCCATTCTACCAGAGCCGTGGGTGCGTCCTGGGCATTGCGGCACCGGGCTACGGCTCAGCAGGTGTGTCAGGCAGCTACGTGGTCTAGTCTGCACACTTTCACGAAGCACTATCAAGTGCATGCCTATGCTTCGGCAGACGCCAGTCTAGGTAGGCGAGTCCTTCAGGCGGCGGTTGCTCACCTGTAAGAGGGGGCCGTTTTTCGGCTCTTTTTATCGAGGTATTCTTTTTACCCACCCAGGGACTGCTCTTGGACGTCCCAATTGTCTGGGTCTCCCAATGGAGCGACAAAGAAGAAGGGAATTTTGTTTACTTACCGTAAATTCCTTTTCTTCTAGCTCCTATTGGGAGACCCAGCACCCGCCCCTGTACCCTTCGGGCTGGTTGTTCTTTTGTGTACACATGTTGTTCATGTTGAATTGTTCTTTTGGTTCATGGTCTTCAGTTCTCCGAACATCCTTCGGATTGAATTTACCCTAGACCAATTTATAAGTTTCTCCTTCCTGCTTTTGCACCAAAACTGAGGAGCCCGTGATCCACGGGAGGGTGTATAGGCAGAGGGGAGGGGTTACACTTTTTAAAGTGTAATACTTTGTGTGGCCTCCGGAGGCAGAAGCTATACACCCAATTTTCTGGGTCTCCCAATAGGAGCTAGAAGAAAAGGAATTTACGGTAAGTAAACAAAATTCTCTTCTTTGAACATGTATAACTTCTATACACAAATCTTAGTATAACACAACCATATCTCAGGTACAGAGATAAGGAACATTTCTTCTCCTTATCCTGGGTTTTGTAAAGTGAGGAATCCCCTCTTATCTTTCATAGAAGAGATTTGATATCAGCGGTGTAATTATCAATGCCGCAAAGACAAGAGACTGATCACTGTATTTCTTCTAATCTATGGACCAAATGCCCACTGCATTTACATTAGACTGTGTACGGACTGCCACAGCATTTATGCTAGGTGTGGACTGACAGACCAAAGTATTTATTTCAAAATGTGGACTCATGGCCACTGCATTTAAGCTGGACTGTGGAATGACTGACCACAGCATTTACACTAGCTATGTACTGACTGAACAGTATTTATACCATGCTTTCATAGTATTTATACCAGAATGTGGACTTACAGTCCACAGCATTTACGCCAGACTGTCAACCGACTGACAAACGTAATTACGCTTAGTGTGTGCTGACTGACCACAGTATTTATACCAGCCTGTGGGTTATCTAACCACAGCATTTATACTAGTCTGTAAACTAATTGGCCACAGCAGTCAAACTTGTTTGTGGACTGACTGACTATAACATTTACTGTAGACTGTAATCTGTCTGACTACAGCTTTTACAATACACTGTAGGCTGAGTGACTACAGTCGTCATTCCTGAGATAGGTATTTTTGGCCCTAGTGTGTTATACATTTTGGTGTTTATAGCTTGTAGCAGGAGCATATTATCACGCTTTTGACTTTTTTGCCCGTGACTGACGCCTATTGAAATAGTGGAACGGCAAACGTTTCCTTGAGAACTCCAAGGAGAGAATGAGAGAAATCACACAACAGGTAATTAATTTTTATATTAATTACTGATAATTGTCTGTCTAGTCTAGGGATAAGTTCTAGACCTGTAGAGGTGTAATAACACCTTCCTGATACATGAGAATATAATGTTTGAATTTTGAACATGTATAACTTCTATACACAAATCTAGTATAACACAACCATATCTCAGGTACAGAGATAAGGAACATTTCTTCTCCTTAAGCTGGTGTCACACACAGCGACAACGACAACGACGTCGCTGCTACGTCACCATTTTCTGTGACGTTGCAGCGACGTCCCGTCGCTGTCGCTGTGTGTGACATCCAGCAACGACCTGGCCCCTGCTGTGAGGTCGCAGGTCGTTGCTGAATGTCCAGCTTCATTTTTTGGTCGTCACTCTCCCGCTGTGACACACACATCGCTGTGTGTGACAGCGAGAGAGCGACGAAATGAAGCGAGCAGGAGCCGGCGTCTGGCAGCTGCAAAGCTGTAACCAGCGTAAACATCGGGTAACCAAGGGAAGCCCTTTCCCTGGTTACCCGATATTTACCTTCGTTACCAGCCTCCGCCCTCGCTGCCAGCGCCGGCTCCTGCTCTGTGCACATGTGGCTGCAGTACGCATCGGGTAATTAACCCGATGTGTACTGTAGCAAGGAGAGCAGGAAGCCAGCTCTAAGCAGTGCGCGCGGCTCCCTGCTCTCTGCACTGTGACATGTAGCTGCAGCACACATCGGGTAATTAACCCGATGTGTACTGTACCTAGGAGAGCAAGGAGCCAGCGCTAAGCGCGGCTCCCTGCTCTCTGCACATGTAGCACAGCGACGTTATGATCGCTGCTTCTGCTGTGTTTGACAGCTAAGCAGCGATCATAAAAGCGACTTACAAGGTCGCTGTTACGTCACAGAAAATGGTGACGTAACAGCGACGTCGTTGTCGCTGTCGCTTAGTGTGACCCCAGCTTTATCCTGGGTTTTGTAAAGTGAGGAATCCCCTCTTATCTTTCATAGAAGAGATTTGATATCAGCGGTGTAATTATCAATCTCGCAAAGACAAGAGACTGATCACTGTATTTCTTCTAATCTATGGACCAAATGCCCACTGCATTTACATTAGACTGTGTACGGACTGCCACATCATTTATGCTAGGTGTGGACTGACAGACCAAAGTATTTATTTCAAAATGTGGACTCATGGCCACTGCATTTAAGCTGGACTGTGGAATGACTGACCACAGCATTTACACTAGCTATGTACTGACTGAACAGTATTTATACCATGCTTTCATAGTATTTATACCAGAATGTGGACTTACAGTCCACAGCATTTACGCCAGACTGTCAACCGACTGACAAACGTAATTACGCTTAGTGTGTGCTGACTGACCACAGTATTTATACCAGCCTGTGGGTTATCTAACCACAGCATTTATACTAGTCTGTAAACTAATTGGCCACAGCAGTCAAACTCCTTTGTGGACTGACTGACCATAACATTTACTGTAGACTGTAATCTGTCTGACTACAGCTTTTACAATACACTGTAGGCTGAGTGACTACAGTCGTCATTCCTGAGATAGGTATTTTTGGCCCTAGTGTGTTATACATTTTGGTGTTTATAGCTTGTAGCAGGAGCATATTATCACGCTTTTGACTTTTTTGCACGTGACTGACGCCTATTGAAATAGTGGAACGGCAAACGTTTCCTTGTGAACTCCAAGGAGAGAATGAGAAAAATTACACAACAGGTAATTAATTTTTATATTAATTACTGATAATTGTCTGTCTAGTCTAGGCATAAGTTCTAGACCTGTAGAGGTGTAATAACACCTTCCTGATACATGAAAATATAATGTTTGTGTTTTGAACATGTATAACTGTTACGGTTGCTGCGAGCACTGGAGACTGTCCAGATTTCTTGCTACTGCACATGTGCGAGCGCTGGAGACTAAGTCCAGATTTCTTGCTGCTGCACATGTGCGAGCGCCGGAGACTAAGTCCTATCTTGGAGCCATTGCACATGTGCGGGTGACATCATCGCTGACACGAGGTCACATGTCTCTGACACCTTCTATGCCGATTGGTCGCTGGTCATGTGCTTGTGACGCCTTGCTCGGTGATAGGCCAGCATGACGTCACTCCTGTCGTTCTGGCAGCGGATTGGCCCTGGTGTCCTCCATCTTGGATGAGGCACAGAGTCTATATAAGACCCTGACACACGCCGCATGGTGCTCAGTCCTCTTGGTTCATGCATAAGAGTAGACGCTCTGTGCGCGTTCCTCTAGGCATTCCTCTGTCTATGCTAGGTGAGCGCTACAGGCAGGGTAGCTTTCTTATACCTTACAGCTTTGGCTGCTGTCCGTATTCTTACCTCTTAGGGGAGCGGACATAGGCAGATGCCTGAGGCACATGGTCTGGCTGGGCCTTGTGATTCGACTCGTAGGTGGACGTTGCCGCTAGGGTAACGTTCCTTATACTGCGTCTGGCAGTCGTTCGTATCCTCGCACACTAGGGGAGCGAACAGAGGTAGGAGCTTTGTGCGGCTTACGCTGCTGTTCGTCTCTTTTGCACCACTAGAAGAGCGGACCTAGGCAGGTGCCATATCTAGTGGTTCGTGTCCTCGCACACTAGTGGAGCGAACGCAGGTAGGAGCTTTGTGCGGCTTATGCTGCTGTTCGTTTCTTTTGCACCACTAGAAGAGCGGACCTAGGTAGGTGCCATTTCGCACACATTGCCTTTGTCTCTGTGATTATTAACAGAGATCATTCCACACACCCTCCAAGTAAGGGAGGAATTGCTTTACTTACTTATTATATCTTTCTGTGAGTTAACAGAGGTATGCACTCTGCCATAGTCTGCAGCAGAGTCTTTGCATGGTGGACCCTGACTGTCTGATACTCCTTTAGGTTATTATCAGACAGCCCCCCGTAACATTAGGACTGAGCCAAGGGTCTGGCAGTTATGGCAGAATATCAGCAGTTACACCGTTACATACAAGTACTTGAGTCACGGCTCAAGAGTATAGAGGATAAACCTCAGACCATGGTGACAGCTGCACATGATCCTCGACTTGCTCTGCCAAACAGATATATTCTGGCGATGCCAGATCATGTCGTGGTTTCATTAGTCAGTGTCAGATACACCTAGAGGTCAACTCTTCTCGCTTCTCTACGGAGAGGTCCAGAGTAGGCTTTATCATCTCCTTACTTCAGGACAAAGCCTTAGAATGGGCGACTCCCCTATGGGAGCGCTCTGATGTGGTTACTCTGAGACATCAAGACTTTCTTGATGCTCTTAAGGCGGTATGCATGGGTCCGCAGGTTACCCATGATGCGGCCCTGAGACTGTTAGATCTATCTCAGGGTTCGTTATCCACTAGTTCTTATGCCATTGCTTTTAGAACTCTGGTGGCAGAACTAGATTGGCCAGAGAAGGTGTTGATTCCTATCTTCTAGAGAGGGTTGGCAGGCTATGTCAAGGATGTTCTTGCTACTCGTGAGGTCCCTGCTTCTCTGGAAGACTTGATCACAGTATCAACGAGGATCGATGTACGCCATAAGGAACGTAGACTCGAGGTCTCTTCCTCACGCCCTAAACATCGGGCTATTCCAGTTGTTGAGGGTCCACTACCATCTTCCTCAGCATCTGAAACATCTCCCACTCCTATGGAGTTAGGTCATACATCCTCCAGACTACGCAAGTCTGGTCCTCCTATATGTTACGTATGTCGTCAGGCTGGGCACTATGCCAACAAGTGTCCTAGTCGTCAGGGAAACTCCCTGGCCTAGTAACCATTAGAGGGGGGTTACTAGAGACGTCTTCTGCACCCTCTAAGTGTTGTATCCCAGGTCAGCTCTCGTTATCTGAGAATACATGGCCTATTATGGCTTTTGTGGATTCCGGAGCTGACGGGACTTTTGTGTCCTCAGGATTTGTAAAGGGACACAATATTCCCTCTATCATGTTAGAGGCGCCTATTCCTGTCCGTGTTGTTAATGGAACTATGTTGGCTGACTCCATTACATTGAGGATAGTTCCCTTGCGCCTTTCCCTGTCTCAGGGTCACATAGAGGAGATTTCTTTTCTTGTTTTGCCTGAGGGTATAGACGACGTCCTTCTGGGTCTTCCATGGCTTCGGACTCATGCTCCTCACATTGACTGGGAGTCTGACAGCATTATTAGTTGGGGTTCGAAATGTCAGTCCCGATGTCTTCCCTTACCACCTAAGGTCATTGCGGTTGCATCTACTGATCTCTCTCCCATACCTACACCCTATCTGGATTTCGCTGACGTGTTCTCCAAACAGGGTGCTGAGGTTCTTCCACCCCATAGGCCGTATGACTGTGCCATAGACCTTATCCCAGGTTCGGTTCCACCTAAAGGCAGGGTTTACCCCCTGTCGATACCTGAGTCGGAGGCCATGTCGACCTATATAAGAGAGAGTTTAGAGAAGGGGTTCATTCGTAAGTCTGTCTCTCCCGCGGGAGCTGGGTTTTTCTTTGTTTGGAAGAAAGAGGGTGATTTGCGTCCCTGCATAGATTACAGGGGTCTCAACGCAATCACAATAAAGAACAAATACCCATTACCTTTAATTTCGGAGCTCTTTGACAGACTGAGAGGAGCTCAAGTTTTTACGAAGTTGGATCTGCAGGGTGCGTATAACTTGGTACGAATTCGAAAGGGTGACGAATGGAAGACCGCTTTTAACACCCAAGACGGTCACTATGAATACCTCGTCATGCCTTTTGGGTTATATAATGCACCTGCAGTATTTCAGGACTTCGTAAACGATGTGTTCAGGGATTTACTGTTATCCTCAGTAGTGGTGTATCTGGACGACATCCTGATTTTTTCTCCTGATCTGGAGACTCATCATCAGGATGTCGTTCGTGTCCTTTCCCGTTTAAGGGAGCACTCATTGTTTGCTAAACTCGAGAAATGTGTATTCGAGCAGTCCTCATTGAATTTTTTGGGTTACATTATCTCACAAGAGGGCCTGGCTATGGATCCTGCGAAGCTCTCTGCTGTCCTGCAATGGTCCGAACCTCATTCCTTGAAGGCGGTGCAACGCTTCTTAGGATTCATAAATTATTACAGGCAGTTCATACCCCATTTTTCTACTTTGATGGCCCCTTTGGTGGCCTTGACTAAGAAAGGTGCTAATCCCAAAGGCTGGTCTACTGAGACATCTCAGGCTTTTGAGGCAGTAAAAAGACACTTTTCAACTGCTCCCGTTCTTCAAAGACCCGATGAGAGTAAGCCCTTCCTCTTAGAGGTTGATGCCTCTTCAGTGGGTGCTGGTGCGGTCTTGTATCAAAAGAACGGTGCAGGTAGAAAAAGGCCGTGTTTCTTCTTTGCTAAAACCTTTTCACCGGCAGAGAGAAACGATACCATTGGGGATAGGGAACTGCTCGCCTTGAGATTGGCCTTGGAGGAGTGGCGTCACTTGCTGGAAGGAGCGAAACATCCTTTCCAGGTCTATACAGACCATAAGAATCTGACGTACTTACAAACCGCTCAGCGTCTGAATCCTCGCCAAGCCCGCTGGTCCTTGTTTTTCTCCCGCTTTCACTTCTCCATCAACTATCTGTCTGGGAGTAAGAATAACAAGGCAGACGCCCTGTCTCGCTCTATGCTTTCTACCCAGGAAGAGATTGACGAACCTCGTCTTATCCTTCCCTCCAGGGTTTTTCATACGCTCTCCCCTGTGACGTTAGACCAAATCCCACCGGGCAAGACCTTTGTTCCGCCTGATCGACAGAATGATATATTGTCATGGGCCCACACCTCGAAGGTGGGTGGGCATTTTGGTATTAGGCGGACACGAGAGTTACTGGAGAGGTGGTATTGGTGGCCACACTTAGCCAGCCACGTCAAGAGATATGTCGGTTCCTGCTATTCGTGTGCTCGCAACCGTCCATTACGGCAAAGACCGGCTGGGCTCTTGCATCCTTTACCAGTGCCAGATAGACCATGGGAGGTGGTAGGCATGGACTTTGTGGGTGATCTTCCATGTTCACAGGGACATAGATTTGTGTGGGTCATTACGGACCATTTCTCCCGGATGGTTCATCTCGTACCGTTATCGAGAATCCCATCTTCCAGGGTACTAGCCAAACTATTCCTCAAGCATGTCTTTAGGCTTCACGGGATGCCAGATCGTATCATTTGTGATAGAGGCCCGCAATTTGCTTCCCGTTTCTGGCGAGATCTTTGTAGCCTTCTGCAAATTGAGTTGAATCTCTCTTCGGCATACCATCCGGAGACCAATGGTTTGGTTGAGCGTACCAATCAATCTATGATTATATACCTTCGACACTTTGTTGCTGAGAACCACGATAACTGGTCCTCCCTCCTACCCTGGGCAGAATTTGCCCTTAACAATTCGCTGGCTGAGGCCACTGGGCAGACACCGTTCGTACTCAATAATGGGCAACATCCTAGGGTACCGGTACCGTTTCCCGCTGCGGCACCTCCTCCTCTTGTGGTCGACTGGGCAACTAATGCCAGAGAGGTTTGGGATCGGACTCAAGAGTCGATCCAAGCAGCTAAGGACCGTATGAAGACGGTGTCCGATCGGTTTCGTCGCCCGGCTCCTGTCTTTTCTCCAGGGGACTTTGTGTGGCTCTCTGCAAAACACGTGAGACTTAGAGTGAGCTCTGTCAAATTTGCTCCTCGCTTCCTGGGTCCTTATGAGGTTCTTCGACAGGTAAATCCTGTAGTCTACCAATTGAAGTTACCCGTCCATCTTAGGATTCATGACAAATTCCATGTCTCACTGCTAAAGCCGGCTATTTTACCTCACGCTCGTGAAGTGCACTCTCCTGCCTTTGATTCCTCTCGCTCTAGCTATGAGGTACGAGCCATAGTTGGTTCTAAGATGGTTAGAGGGCGCAGGTTCTTCTTGATAGATTGGGAGGGTTACGGCCCGGAACATTGCTCTTGGGAGCCTGAGGAGGCTGTCCATGCTCCCGACTTAGTTGCCGATTATATGCGTCGCCGGGAGGGGGGCCCTTGAGGGGGAGATACTGTTACGGTTGCTGCGAGCACTGGAGACTATGTCCAGATTTCTTGCTACTGCACATGTGCGAGCGCTGGAGACTAAGTCCAGATTTCTTGCTACTGCACATGTGCGAACGCTGGAGACTAAGTCCAGATTTCTTACTACTGCACATGTGCGAGCGCCGGAGACTAAGTCCAATCTTGGAGCCATTGCACATGTGCGGGTGACATCATCGCTGACACGAGGTCACATGTCTCTGACACCTTCTATACCGATTGGTCGCTGGTCATGTGCTTGTGACGCCTTGCTCGGTGAAAGGCCAGCATGACGTCACTCCTGTCGTTCTGGCAGCGGATTGGCTCTGGTGTCCTCTATCTTGGATGAGGCACAGAGTCTATGTAAGACCCTGACACACGCCGCATGGCGCTCAGTCCTCTTGGTTCATGCATAAGAGTAGACGCTCTGTGCGCATTCCTCTAGGCATTCCTCTGTCTATGCTAGGTGAGCGCTACCGGCAGGGTAGCGTTCTTATACCTTACAGCTTCGGCTGCTGTCCGTATTCTTACCTCTTAGGGGAGCGGACATAGGCAGGTGCCTGAGGCACATGGTCTGGCTGGGCCTTGTGATTCGACTCGTAGGTGGACGTTGCCGCTAGGGTAACGTTCCTTATACTGCGTCTGGCAGTTGTTCGTATCTTCGCACACTAGGGGAGCGAAAAGAGGTAGGAGCTTTGTGCGGCTTACGCTGCTGTTCGTCTCTTTTGCACCACTAGAAGAGCGGACCTAGGCAGGTGCCATATCTAGTGGTTCGTGTCCTCGCACACTAGTGGAGCGAACGCAGGTAGGAGCTTTGTGCGGCTTACGCTGCTGTTCATCTCTTTTGCACCACTAGAAGAGCGGACCTAGGTAGGTGCCATTTCGCACACATTGCCTTTGTCTCTGTGATTATTAACAGAGATCATTCCACACACCCTCCAAGTAAGGGAGGAATTGCTTTACTTACTTATTATATCTTTCTGTGAGTTAACAGAGGTATTGCACTCTGCCATAGTCTGCAGCAGAGTCTTTGAACGGTGGACCCTGATTGTCTGATACTCCTTTAGGTTATTATCAGACAGCCCCCCGTAACAGGAATGACTGACCACAGCATTTATACTAGTCTGTAAACTAATTGGCCACAGCAGTCAAACTCATTTGTGGACTGACTGACCATAATATTTACTGTAGACTGTAATCTCTCTGACTACAGCTTTTACAATACACTGTAGGCTGAGTGACCACAGTCATCATTCCTGAGATAGGTATTTTTGGCCCTACTTTGTTATACATTTTGGTGTGTATAGCTTGTAGCAGGAACATATTATCACGCTTTTGACTTTTTTTGCAGGTGACTGACGCCTATTGAAATAGTGGAACGGCAAACGTTTCCTTGTGAACTACAAGGAGAGAATGAGAAAAATCACACAACAGGTAATTAATTTTTATATTAATTACTGATAATTGTCTGTCTAGTCTAGGCATAAGTTCTAGACCTGTAGAGGTGTAATAACACCTTCCTGATACATGAAAATATAATGTTTGTGTTTTGAACATGTATAACGTCTATACACAAACCTTAGTATAACACAACCATATCTCAGGTACAGAGATAAGGAACATTTCTTCTCCTTATCCTGGGTTTTGTAAAGTGAGGAATCCCCTCTTATCTTTCATAGAAGAGATTTGATATCAGCGGTGTAATTATCAATGCCGCAAAGACAAGAGACTGATCACTGTATTTCTTCTAATCTATGGACCAAATGCCCACTGCATTTACATTAGACTGTGTACGGACTGCCACAGCATTTATGCTAGATGTGGACTGACAGACCAAAGTATTTATTTCAAAATGTGGACTCATGGCCACTGCATTTAAGCTGGACTGTGGAATGACTGACCACAGCATTTACACTAGCTATGTACTGACTGAACAGTATTTATACCATGCTTTCACAGTATTTATACCAGAATGTGGACTTACAGTCCACAGCATTTACGCCAGACTGTCAACCGACTGACAAACGTAATTACGCTTAGTGTGTGCTGACTGACCACAGTATTTATACCAGCCTGTGGGTTATCTAACCACAGCATTTATACTAGTCTGTAAACTAATTGGCCACAGCAGTCAAACTCGTTTGTGGACTGACTGACCTTAACATTTACTGTAGACTGTAATCTGTCTGACTACAGCTTTTACAATACACTGTAGGCTGAGTGACCACAGTCGTCATTCCTGAGATAGGTATTTTTGGCCCTAGTGTGTTATACATTTTGGTGTGTAAAGCTTGTAGCAGGAACATATTATCACGCTTTTGACTTTTTTTGCAGGTGACTGACGCCTATTGAAATAGTGGAACAGCAAACGTTTCCTTGTGAACTCCAAGGAGAGAATGAGAAAAATCACACAACAGGTAATTCATTTTTATAATAATTACTGATAATTGTCTGTCTAGTCTAGGCCTAAGTTCTAGACCTGTAGAGGTGTAATAACACCTTCCTGATACATAAAAATATAATGTTTGTGTTTTGAACATGTATAACGTCTATACTCAAATCTTAGTATAACACAACCATATCTCATGTACAGAGATAAGGAACATTTCTTCTCCTTATCCTGGGTTTTGTAAAGTGAGGAATCCCCTCTTATCTTGTGACGGGGTGTACAGCAGAGCAAGGAGAGACAACAGGCCGAGGATGATCCAACAGGTTTACTAACAGGAATACAGGAACAGCACACGACAAGTCCAAATAAAACAGATTCGTGGGCACCTCCCGATAATCCAAAGTGCTAGATTACGACGTAATAGTCCTTTTCAGAGTCCCAGAAATCCCACACAATCCACTGGACGGCGAGATCTGTCCGCAGAATCAGATCTCGCTCCCGTCCTCTTCAAAACTCAGCTCCCAACTAACTGCTCTAACATGTTCTTCTCTCCTGGGATCAGCCCCTTAGGTGGGCACACCTCCCCCTGGCCATTTGATGCATGAATGGACTTTAGACTGCTGGCTCTGTTCTGTTTACCAAGTTGTAGATTGGAGAAGTCCCATGTTGAGAAGAACAATATATATATTTGCAACCCCCACCAAATCAATGACAATAGCTACTGCTGAAGCCTGATTGCAATATGATACAGGCTGGGGGGGTATGGTCACTTACATCCCAAGACATAGTATTACAGCAAATACAGTGAGAAGGCAAAACACATCATGACAATTCCTTCCCCTCCCAACTTGTGTACGTACTAGGGACCTCTACAGGTTGCTGGTTAAGTACACGCAGGCATGGCTGACAGGACTCAAGGCTCCTCTTGCCTGGACAGTCCATCTGCATTTTGGTGTTGGCTGCCCCTTCTATATTGTATGGTAAAGTTATAGGGCTGCAGAGCCAGGCTCCATCGCAGTAATCGTCCATTGTCCCCAGAGACTCTGTTCAGCCAAGTGAGGGGATTGTGATCAGTAACCACAGTGAATTCTCGTCCATACAGATACGGCCGTAGTTTCTTAAGGGCCCACACTACAGCCAGACATTCTTTTTCAACAGTTGCATAGGCCACTTCTCGGTCCAGCAGTTTCCTGCTGAGGTAGGCAATGTGGTGTTCGTCCCCAGCTGCATTCACCTGGCTGAGGACAGCTCCCAGTCCATAAGCAGAGGCGTCCGTTTGCACAATAAATCTCCGCTTGTAGTCTGGAGCAGCTAGGACAGGATCGCAGACCAGAGCGTCCTTCAGCCGGTTAAAAGCCTCATCACAGGCTGGAGTCCAGATCACCAGCCGGGGCATTGTTTGCTTGGTCAGGTCGGTAAGAGGCTTGGCCACAGTACTGAAATGAGAAACAAATTTTCGGTAATAACTGGCAGTGCCCAGAAAAGCCATAACTTGTTTCTTAGTTTGGGGTACAGGCCAGTCTCTAATAGCCTGGATTTTGGCAGGCTCAGGATGGAGCTTCCCTCCTCCCACTCTATGCCCTAGGTACTGGACTTCCCCCATCCCCAATTGGCATTTATCGGGTCGAATAGTTAGGCCGGCTGCAAGAATCAGGTCCAAAATAATGGCTACTTGATTCAGATGTTCCTCCCATGTGTGACTGAAGACGGCGATATCATCCAAGTAGGCACAAGCAAAGTCACCACATCCCCAGAGGATCTGGTCCACCATTCTCTGGAAGGTGGCCGGGGCATTTTTCATTCCAAAAGGCATGCTTAGAAATTCATACAGACCAAAGGGGGTTATAAAAGCGGACCGTTCTCTCCCTTAATCCGTTAGAGGGATCTGCCAGTATCCCTTACTGAGATCCAAGGTAGTGACATATCGGGACCCAGCCAGTCGGTCTAGAAGTTCGTCAATACGAGGCATTGGGTAAGGATCGCTGACGGTATGGTCGTTTAGTCGCCGATAGTCCACACAAAATCGAGTACTCCCATCCTTCTTGGGTACTAACACCACAGGGGAGGCCCAAGGGCTATGGGAGGCCTGGATTACCCCAAGCTGTAACATCTCCTCCAGTTCGTGCTGCATGGTGTTTTGAACTGATTCAGGTACCCGGTAAGGAGCCAGTTGTATGGGACGGATGCCCTGAGTGTCCACATGATGTTGGGTGACGGTGGTTCGACCTGGTTGGGATGAGAAAGCAGCCCGTCTCTGTTGAAGCACTTCCAGCATCTGGATTTTCTGTAAGGAGTCCAGGTGATCTCCCAGGGAAACCTGTTCCACAGTGGATGGGGCTCTCGCTGCTTCCACGAGATCAGGTAGAGAGTCCTCATCCTCTTGACCATCTTCTGAAGCCAACCGACAGCTTGCTATCATTGGAATGTTCCGGTCATGGTACTCCTTAATCATATTCACATGGACAGTCTTTTGCCTTAGCCCCTGATCATCTAAAGCAAGAAGGTAATTGGTATCATTCAGTTTTCTGAGAACCCGGAAGGGACCCTCCCATGTGGTCTGCAGTTTATTCTGCCAATGGGGAACAATCATTAAGACTTGTTGTCCTTCTACAAACTCCCGATAGCGTGCTTTACGGTCATACCATGTCTTCTGTCTGGTTTGAGCCATACGCAAATGACTCTGGGCAAAACTAGCAAGTTGGGTCAGGGTTTCTCGCAGCTTTAGGACATAAGGGACAACAGGGGTTCCTGTATCTTCAACTTGCCCCTCCCAGTATTCCTTGAGCAGGGTAAGGGTCCTCGGACCTTTCTTCCATAGAGTAGTTCAAAGGGGGAGAACCCAGTGGACTCATGGGGAACTTCCCGATAGGCAAACAAGAGATGGGGTAGGTACTTCTCCCAGTCTGAATCTCGGTCCGTGAAGGCCCTCAGCATATTCTTCAGAGTGCCGTTGAATCATTCACAAAGTCCATTTGTTTGGGGATGATACGGGGTCGTTCGGATCGCTCGTACTCCACAGGTGCGCCACAGACACTGGACCAACTCTGACATAAACTGGGAGCCTTGGTCCGACAAGATCTCACTGGGGAATCCTACTCTGGTAAAAATAATAACCAAGGCCTCGGCCACCTTGGCTGCAGAGATACTTGACAAGGCCACGGCTTCTGGATATCGGGTGGCATAGTCCACAACAGTGAGAATGTACTGCTTTCCAGATTTACTTGGTTTAGCCAGAGGTCCAATGATATCAACAGCTACTCTTTGAAAGGGTTCTTCTATTATAGGGAGCGGTTGCAGGGGTGCCTTTGGGTGATCTCCGGGTCGCCCTCTACGCTGACATATGTCACAAGTTCGGCAGAAATGCGCCACTGCTTGGGAAATCCCCGGCCAATAAAAAGTTTGAGTCAATCATCTCTCGGTGCGGGTTTTGCCTTGATGGCCAGCCGTAGGAATGTCATGAGCCAGGTGTAATAGGGGAATTCTGTACTTCTGAGGAACAATCAGCTGTTTGCTATAAGTCCAGGGCTTATCTAGGGAGTCGGCATTGGCAACCCGATACAGAAGTCCATTTTCTCTAATAATTCTTTCTCCGTTCTCCCCTAGCTGCCCTATTTCAGCTCGGGCTCTAAAACTAGCAAGGGTGTGGTCAGTCTCTACTTCTTGTCTAAACTGAACTTTATCCCAAGTAACATTCATATTATCCCCACAAGAAGAATCACTCACCAGCTGTAATGGCAGTTCTGGTGGCCTCATTTCCATCAATGGGTTGTACACGTCCACATGGGCTGCTCTCTTGGCTTGACTTCTGGTTACCGCACCGACAAAGTGGCAATGAAGATTCCCCACATCATTTCCTAGAAGAACGTCTGCAGGGAGGCCGCTCATCACACCGACCACACATTGTTTTGCCCCAAAGCCATAATCCAGGGTCACACTCGCTCTTTGAATATATCTCTGGGTACCTCCTGCCAGTTCAATGGCAATTCCTGGTCCCTTTTGAATTGCTTGTGGTTGAATTACTCGGGGATCGGCTATGGTGAGGAAAGCCCCAGTGTCACGGAAGCCAACAACTTTTTGGCCATCCAGCACGACCTCCTGTAGATGTTTGTCCTGAAGATCAGAAGAACAGGTGGCTGGAGCTCGCACCCCATAGACTCCGGGTAGGGGAGCCAGGATATCTGAGTCACTTGGCAAGTCATCAGGCACAGAATCCAGCTCTTCTCCTGGTGAAGGTGTCTGTAGATAATGAACAGGCAAAGGCGGTCTGTAGCTGTTCTGTCTCCGAACACCTGGACATTGGAATTGCATGTGCCCAGGCTGCCCACACGCATAACATCTGCGCTCTGGGATTCTTCCTCCACGTCGTATTCCCAAAGGTGGAGCATGAGTAATGCGAGGCACAGTCACACGAAGGTCCCCATGAGTTGACGGTCTGGGGTGATGGTGAACATTGGGGCCAGAAGGACCAGGGGCCGCCAGCGTTGGGGTTTTGGTGGTTTTCTTCTCACTGGGTAGTAGTTTTTTCCACTGAGGCTTGATGGTGAGAGCCTCATCAGCTAGAGCTGCAGCTTCCTCCACAGTGGCTGGTCTCCTTTCACGCACCCATTCCCGGATCTCAGCGGGGCACTTGAAGTAAAACTGCTCTTTTAGGAGGACCTGGAGGACGGTCTCCAAGGTTAAGGCCTCCTCTGCCTCCAACCAACGATGCCACAGATGTTTGAGTTTGTGGGCATACATCTTGAAGGACACTTCCTCATCACATGCTAGAGTACGGAACTGAGTCCTGTAAGTGTCTGGCGTTACAGCATAATGTTCTAGAATAGTCTGTTTAATATCCGCATACTCACAGTTCCACCGAGGGTCCATAGCTCTATAGGCTGCAGCAGCTCCACCCTCTAAGAGCCCAACCAGATGCCGGACGCGCTCCCTTTCTGGGACTTCCATTAATCGACACTGATGCTCAAAGTCCTGGAAGAAGCCCTCAATGTCACCAGCAGCCTCATTAAACTGCTTGAAGTCTTTGCGGGACACCCTGGGAAGTTCCCTCATGATGAGTGCTGGGGTTACAGTCTGTCTGGAACCTCTCGCGGCTTCCACAGCGAGCTGCTTATCCAGAAATGCCATCTCCTCCATCCTGCGCTCCTTCTCTTTAGCTCCACGCATGACCTCCATCTTATATTCTATGGTGGTCTCCTCTCCCAGCAAGGCCATCTCCTCCTCGTACCACACAACCCATTGACTTTTTTGGGTATTTACCTCCGGCTCCCGTCTTTGCTCCCCTTGCTGTGGAAATTGTTCCTCGGTGCCATCTTGCAGGCAAGCGTTTTCCAATGCCTCAATTAGTTGCTCCTTAGAGAGTCCTTTGTAGCCGACACCTAATTCACGGGCCTTTGTTTGTAGGCTCACCACAGTCCAGTTCCTGTATCCTGAGGTTTTGGTTTCAGACGTTGATTGGCCGTTGTCCTCCATTTCTTCTGCTCTGATCCCGCTGCTGCCACCAGTTTGTGACGGGGTGTACAGCAGAGCAAGGAGAGACAACAGGCCGAGGATGATCCAACAGGTTTACTAACAGGAATACAGGAACAGCACACGACGAGTCCAAATAAAACAGATACGGGGGCACCTCCCGATAATCCAAAGTGCCAGATCACGACGTAATAGTCCTTTTCAGAGTCCCAGAAATCCCACACAATCCGCTGGACGGCGAGATCTATCCGCAGAATCAGATCTCGCTCCCTTCCTCTTCAAAACTCAGCTCCCAACTAACTGCTCTAACATGTTCTTCTCTCCTGGGATCAACCCCTTAGGTGGGCACACCTCCCCCTGGCCATTTGATGCATGAATGGACTTTAGACTGCTGGCTCTGTTCTGTTTACCAAGTTGTAGATTGGAGAAGTCCCATGCTGAGAAGAACAATATATATATGCAACACCCACCAAATCAATGACAATAGCTACTGCTGAAGCCTGATTGCAATATGATACAGGCTGGGGGGGTATGGTCACTTACATCCCAAGACATAGTATTACAGCAAATACAGTGAGAAGGCAAACCACATCATGACATATCTTTCATAGAAGAGATTTGATATCAGCGGTGTAATTATCAATGCCGCAAAGACAAGAGACTGATCACTGTATTTCTTCTAATTTATGGATGAAATGCCCACTGCATTTACATTAGACTGTGTACGGACTGCCACAGCATTTATGCTAGGTGTGGACTGACAGACCAAAGTATTTATTTCAAAATGTGGACTCATGGCCACTGCATTTAAGCTGGACTGTGGAATGACTGACCACAGCATTTACACTAGCTATGTACTGACTGAACAGTATTTATACCATGCTTTCACAGTATTTATACCAGAATGTGGACTTACAGTCCACAGCATTTACGCCAGACTGTCAACCGACTGACAAACGTAATTACGCTTAGTGTGTGCTGACTGACCACAGTATTTATACCAGCCTGTGGGTTATCTAACCACAGCATTTATACTAGTCTGTAAACTAATTGGCCACAGCAGTCAAACTTGTTTGTGGACTGACTAACCATAACATTTATTGTAGACTGTAATCTGTCTGACTACAGCTTTTACAATACACTGTAGGCTGAGTGACCACAGTCGTCATTCCTGAGATAGGTTTTTTTGGCCCTAGTGTGTTATACATTTTGGTGTGTATAGCTTGTAGCAGGAACATATTATCACGCTTTTCACTTTTTTTGCAGGTGACTGACACCTATTGAAATAGTGGAACGGCAAACGTTTCCTTGTGAACTCCAAGGAGAGAATGAGAAAAATCACACAACAGGTAATTAATTTTTATATTAATTACTGATAATTGTCTGTCTAGTCTAGGCATAAGTTCTAGACCTGTAGAGGTGTAATAACACCTTCCTGATACATGAAAATATAATGTTTGTGTTTTGAACATGTATAACGTCTATACACAAATCTTAGTATAACACAACCATATCTCAGGTACAGAGATACGGAACATTTCTTCTCCTTATCCTGGGTTTTGTAAAGTGAGGAATCCCGTCTTATCTTTCATAGAAGAGATTTGATATCAGCGGTGTAATTATCAATGCCGCAAAGACAAGAGACTGATCACTGTATTTCTTCTAATCTATGGACCAAATGCCCACTGCATTTACATTAGACTGTGTACGGACTGCCACAGCATTTATGCTAGGTGTGGACTGACAGACCAAAGTATTTATTTCAAACTGTGGACTCATGGCCACTGCATTTAAGCTGGACTGTGGAATGACTGACCACAGCATTTACACTAGCTTTGTACTGACTGAACAGTATTTAAACCATGCTTTCACAGTATTTATACCAGAATGTGGACTTACAGTCCACAGCATTTACGCCAGACTGTCAACCGACTGACAAACGTAATTATGCTTAGTGTGTGCTGACTGACCACAGTATTTATACCAGCCTGTGGGTTATCTAACCACAGCATTTATACTAGTCTGTAAACTAATTGGCCACAGCAGTCAAACTCGTTTGTGAACTGACTGACCATAACATTTACTGTAGACTGTAATCTGTCTGACTACAGCTTTTACAATACACTGTAGGCTGAGTGACCACAGTCGTCATTCCTGAGATAGGTATTTTTGGCCCTAGTGTGTTATACATTTTGGTGTGTATAGCTTGTAGCAGGAACATATTATCACGCTTTTGACTTTTTTTGCAGGTGATTGACGCCTATTGAAATAGTGGAACGTCAAACGTTTCCTTGATAACTCCAAGGAGAGAAGGAGAAAAACCACACAACAGGTAATTATTTTTTATATTAATTACTGATAATTGTCTGTCTAGTCTAGGCATAAGTTCTAGACCTGTAGAGGTGTAATAACACCTTCCTGATACATGAAAATATAATGTTTGTGTTTTGAACATGTATAACGTCTATACACAAATCTTAGTATAACACAACCATATCTCAGGTACAGAGATACGGAACATTTCTTCTCCTTATCCTGGGTTTTGTAAAGTGAGGAATCCCGTCTTATCTTTCATAGAAGAGATTTGATATCAGCGGTGTAATTATCAATGCCGCAAAGACAAGAGACTGATCACTGTATTTCTTCTAATCTATGGACCAAATGCCCACTGCATTTACATTAGACTGTGTACGGACTGCCACAGCATTTATGCTAGGTGTGGACTGACAGACCAAAGTATTTATTTCAAACTGTGGACTCATGGCCACTGCATTTAAGCTGGACTGTGGAATGACTGACCACAGCATTTACACTAGCTTTGTACTGACTGAACAGTATTTAAACCATGCTTTCACAGTATTTATACCAGAATGTGGACTTACAGTCCACAGCATTTACGCCAGACTGTCAACCGACTGACAAACGTAATTATGCTTAGTGTGTGCTGACTGACCACAGTATTTATACCAGCCTGTGGGTTATCTAACCACAGCATTTATACTAGTCTGTAAACTAATTGGCCACAGCAGTCAAACTCGTTTGTGAACTGACTGACCATAACATTTACTGTAGACTGTAATCTGTCTGACTACAGCTTTTACAATACACTGTAGGCTGAGTGACCACAGTCGTCATTCCTGAGATAGGTATTTTTGGCCCTAGTGTGTTATACATTTTGGTGTGTATAGCTTGTAGCAGGAACATATTATCACGCTTTTGACTTTTTTTGCAGGTGATTGACGCCTATTGAAATAGTGGAACGTCAAACGTTTCCTTGATAACTCCAAGGAGAGAAGGAGAAAAACCACACAACAGGTAATTATTTTTTATATTAATTACTGATAATTGTCTGTCTAGTCTAGGCATAAGTTCTAGACCTGTAGAGGTGTAATAACACCTTCCTGATACATGAAAATATAAAGTTTGTGTTTTGAACATGTATAACGTCTATACACAAATCTAATGATAACACAACCATATCTCAGGTACAGAGATAAGGAACATTTCTTCTCCTTATCCTGGGTTTTGTAAAGTGAGGAATCCCCTCTTATCTTTCATAGAAGAGATTTGATATCAGCGGTGTAATTATCAATGCCGCAAAGACAAGAGACTGATCACTGTATTTCCTCTAATCTATGGACCAAATGCCCATGAGACCCCACATAGCTCCCTATATAGAATATGAGCCTTCACATAGCCTCCCTATATTCAGGAAGAGCCTTCATATAACTCCCAATATACAGTATGAACCCTAACTTTGCTCCCTATATACAATATGAGCCCTCATATAGCTCCCTGTATGAGTATGAGTCCTCATATTACCTCCCTATTTACATGATGAGCCCTCACATAGTCCTCTACATAATAACATATTCTGCAGCCCTCTACAATTCAGTGGGATCTTGTACAGGCAATACAGACATTACAGAGTAAACACATAATTCTACAGATACCTAGAGGAGTGAGGACCCTGCTCGCAAGCGTACAATTTATATAGAGTATGAGCCCCCACATAGCTCTTTATATACACTATGAGCCCCTCATATAGCCTGTCTATATAGGGTTAAATGTTTCACATAGCCTTCAATAAGCAGTATGAGCCCCCATATAGTTTCCTATATACAGTATGAGCAATCACATAGCTCCCCTATTATTGGATAATTACTTCCTTGACCACGAGATTATACCATGTCACATGTATATATATTTTTTTAATCAATGATCAAATAAATTTAAGTTTTAAATACTCACCTATTGCCTTTTTAAAACACTGGAGACTAGTGATGAGCGAGTATGCTTGTCACTACTCGGTACTCGCACGAGTATCACTGTACTCGGGCTACTCGGCGGGTACCGAGTAATTTCGCGATACTCGTGCTGTACTCGTGGTCTTCATCCCTGCATGTTGGCGCTCTTTTGAGAGCCAGCCCTCATGAAGGGATTGGCTGGCAGACCACTGCAATGCCACAGCCCTGTTAGTTGTGGAATTGCAGTGATTGGCCGGCCCGCACAGCGTGACCGAGCCTTTATACCGGCGGGCGCGCTGTGCTCTGCACACAGCCATCTCATATTCCCTGCTTTCCCCGCCCACAGGCGCCTATGATTGGTTGCAGTGAGACACGCCCCCACGCTGAGTGACAGGTGTCTCACTGCACCCAATCACAGCAGCCGGTGGGCGTGTCTATACTGTGCAGTAAAATAAATAAATAAATAATTAAAAAAACTGGCGTGCGGTCCCCCCAATTTTAATACCAGCCAGATAAAGCCATACGGCTGAAAGCTGGTATTCTCAGGATGGGGAGCTCCATGTTATGGGGAGACCCCCAGCCTAACAATATCAGTCAGCAGCCGCCCAGAATTGCCGCATACATTAGATGCGACAGTTCTGGGACTGTACCCGGCTCTTCCCGATTTACCCTAGTGCGTTGGCAAATCGGGGTAATAAGGAGTTAATGGCAGCCCATAGCTGCCACTAAATCATAGATTAATCATGTCAGGCATCTCCCCAAGATTCCTTCCATGATTAATCTGTAAATTACAGTTAAAAAACACACACACCAGAAAAATCCTTCATTAGAAATAAAAAACAATAACAAAGTCCCTCATCACCAATTTATTAACCCCGACAAAGCCCTCCATGTCCGGCGTAATCCACGGACCTCCAGCGTCGTGTCCAGCTCTGCTGCATGCAGGTGACAGGAGCTGCAGAATACACAGCCGCTCCTGTCAGCTTCACACAGCAACTGAGGTGAGTATCGCGATCAGCTGCTGTCAGTCAGGTAACTCACGGCCACCGCTGGATCCAGCGGTGGCCGCGATTAACCTCAGTGACAGCTCAGCTGATCGCGATACTCACCTCAGTTGCTGCGTGGAGCTGACCGGAGCGGCGGTGAGTAGTGCGATCAGCTGAGCTGTCACTGAGGTTACCCGCGGCCACCGCTGCATCCACCGCTGGATCCAGGTAACCTCACTGACAGCTCAGCTGATCGCGCGGCTGTCTTCAGTTGCTGTGTGAAGCTGACAGGAGCAGCGGTGTATTCTGCAGCTCCTGTCACCTTCATGCAGCACAGCTGGATGCGACGCTGGAGGACTGTGGAGTATGCCGGACATGGAGGGTTTGTCGGGGTTAATAAATTGGTGATGAGGGACTTTGTTAGTGTTTTTTATTTCTAATAAAGGATTTTTTCTGGTGTGTGTGTTTTTTAACTGTAATTTACAGATTAATCATGGAAGGAATCTCGGGGAGACGCCTGACATGATTAATCTATGATTTAGTGGCAGCTATGGGCTGCCATTAACTCCTTATTACCCCGATTTGCCAACGCACTAGGGTAAATCGGGAAGAGCCGGGTACAGTCCCAGAACTGTCGCATATAATGTATGCGGCAATTCTGGGCGGCTGCTGACTGATATTGTTAGGCTGGGGGGCTCCCCATAACGTGGAGCTCCCCATCCTGAGAATACCAGCCTTCAGCCGTATGGCTTTTCTGGCTGGTATTAAAATTGGGGGGACCGCGCGCCGTTTTTTTTAATTATTTAATTTTTTTTTTCACTGCACAGTATACACACACCCACCGGCTGCTGTGTTTGGGTGCAGTGAGACACCTGTCACTCAGCGTGGGGGCGTGTCTCACTGCAACCAATCATAGGTGCAGGAAAGCAGGGAATACGAGATTGATTAATGAGCGGCCGGCTTTTTCAAAAGAGGAAAAGCCGCCGGAGTTTAGTGAACAGCTGTGCAGCGCCGCGGCAGTGATCGGGGAACGGTAAGTAAGAGAGAGGGGGGAGAATGACCAACAGACTGTGAGAGGGGGACAGACAAGACAGGGAGAGACAGACAGAGCGAGACCGACCGACGGGAGATAGAATGAAAAAAAAAAATGACCGACATCGCTAGTAAAAAGCACAAAACGTGCGTTTTGGACATCGGAGTGCCACACAATGTTTTTACGTAAAATCTTTCATGTAATAATCTCAAAAAGTAACATACACCAGCTCTATCTCACTATTGGGTATGTGCTCTTAACATTTCCGCCATGAGAATTCATTTTGGTGTCATTTTGGAAGGTTTTCTGGTGAGTCTGTAAAAATGGCGTAAAACTCGGACAAAATTGTTCACAGCTGTGACTTTTGAGTGATAAATGCTTCAAGGGGTCTTCCCCATGCTGTTGCCATGTCACACTACTAGAGACTTCTTCTTTTCTTCTACTGATATCCAGCCTGGACCAGGGCGGCTCCATGCTCCAGCTGCAAGCTCCACTGAGATCCAACCATGGGGTGAGCTGAATTTCTTTTGTTTTATATCCTATATACAGTATGAACTTTAACATAGCTTCACTATAGCCTCCCATAGCCTCATTATATACAATATGAGTCTCCACATAAACTTCCTTATACACAGTATGAGCTCCCCCACACAGTCCCTCTATATACCATATGTGCCCCTAAACAGCCCCTCCATATACAGCATGAGCCCTCACATAACCTCCTATATACAGTATTAATCCACACACAACCCCTCCATATACAGAATGAGTCCTCACATAGCCCCTTATATACAGTATGAGATCCCACATAACTCCCATATACAATATGAGCTCTCAGAGAGCCTCCCTATATACAGGATAATCCCTCACATAGCACCCTATATTCATTATGAGCCCCCACTGAGCCAGTAAGCCCGGCATGCAGTGGGTCAGAAGGCAAGATAAAGGGGTAGTGAGGACTTTCATGCAGTGGGTCAGGAGTCCTGACTGACCAATTTTTGGGTCTCACTGACCCATTTTGGTGCCTCCTCAACCACAACTTTAAATGCCTCATTAGCCCTCAGTGGTGCTTTGCCACCATCAATGAGCCTCTTTTGTGGTGCCTCCTCACACACTAAATACCTTTGTGGTCCTAGTTTTGCCTCTCTATGAGGGCTGTTATTCATCTGAATGTTCTCCCTTTTTTGAGGAGTTTTAAAAGCTGTGAAAATTTGTACCAAAGGGAATAATTGTCCTAAAATAGTAAAATAATATTCGCCCATTGTGTTCCCTGTATCTCCTCAGCACTGTTTTGGTGTTCTGCCCTGCTCTATATTAAAAGACCTGTCCACTATAACCCTTTTTCAATGTTCTAATGTGTCTAGTAATATAAAAGCATATTACCTGTTAATAAATGTTTTTCCGTTGTTGTGGCTGCCAAAAAAACTTTAAATTCTGGCGTTTTAATTTTTTTTTCTTATTACGCTGTTTGATTGGATTAATGATTAATTTATTTTATTTTTTTATAAATCTGACATTTCTAAGTACAGTGATACCAAATATGTGTATTTTTTATTTTTTTTAAAAAATTGTTTTATTTGCACAGGGGAAAGAAATGTTAAACTTTTGAGTTTTATTTCATATTTTCAAAAACGTTTTAAATCTTTTTACCATTTCTACTAGTCCCCTTAGGGGACTTGAAATTGCAATCATATGATCGCTTATCCTATACAGAGTAGGGCATCAGCACCGCTCTGTATAGCTTAAATCAGGATCTCCTATGAACGGTGGCTGGCAGCTGGCGTTCACAGGAGGATTATAATGAAACACTATGGTCACCAACTGACTGTCATGACAATCCATTGGCACCACACGATCAGGTCACAGGAGTGCTGATGGGAGAGGTGAATGACGCTTCCCACTTTTGGGCGCGTTTTAAATCCCAGTGTCAGAGATTCATAGTGGGACTTAACTGGTTAACAGTTGCAGTTGGATCTCTAATCCACCCATGGCTGTTAGGGGCACATGTCGGCTGATCAGATTAGCCAACATGTGCAGGGAAGATGTGGACTCGGCGTGCAAGCCCGCATCAGAGGCAGGGACACGACCCATGACGGACATAGTATGTCATGGGTTGTTAAGGAGATAAAAAGGTGATTGGTGATATTTTGGTGCTATAGAAGCAGGAGCCATTGAACACCTCTAAAGCTTGTTGATTAGAGTTGAGCGCGGTTCGAGGTTCTCCAGTTCTAGGCTCGAGTGATTTTGGGGCCTGTTCTAGATCGATAGTTCTAGAAACGTTCGAGAATGGTTCTAGCAGCAAAAAAACAGCTAATTCCTAGCTGGCTTTCCGCTGTAATAGTGTAAGTCACTCTGTGACTCACACTATTATGAAATTTCAGTGTATAGTGTGCGGGAACAGCGCATTCAGATTACTGCTGTATGTATAATGGCGATCGCCATTTTTTATTTTTTTTTCCTTGTCTTCCTTCCCTAAGCGCGCGCGTGTGTAGTGGGGAGGGCCATTATGTCAGCCAGTCCCAGACACACACACAGCTAAGTGGACTTTTAGCCAGAGAAGCAACGGCATGTGTGATAGGATGTCCATGTCACATGTCCCTGCATTATAAAAACGAGTATCTGCC
Source organism: Anomaloglossus baeobatrachus (assembly GCF_048569485.1). NCBI lineage: Eukaryota > Metazoa > Chordata > Amphibia > Anura > Aromobatidae > Anomaloglossus > Anomaloglossus baeobatrachus. Next base: position 668,403,093 of record NC_134353.1, read on the forward strand.
CGTCCGGACGCCATTATCTCTTCTGCGTCCTTGGTGTCAGACATCACTGGCGCAGCTCCGTCCTGAGTCCTATCGCCGATACAGCTGTATGCGCTCCATACACAGCGCTGGACAGCTTAGGGAGAGCACTTTCTATCAGTCCTTTTAAGGGCTCGTACCGGCAGGGTCAGAGCCATAGGTGACAGGTCCTGAAAACAGAGACAGCGTCTGTGTAGCTAAGGTCAGGGATTTCCTCGCTGCATTTCCCCATTAGGAGGGAATAGAAAGGCAGGCTTCCATTCCTCTACCCAGAGCCCCACAATCCTGGCACTGTACCCTCCTGTCCTCTGCACACTCCAAATCATTATAACTAAGCCATTATACTAGCAAACACTCAGTGAACCTAGTGGCATCCTAAACGTGGCTATTGGACTTCTGTATAGTCCCACTAGTGCAAAGATATTTGCAGCACGTCTGCCTGCATTGCACACTCAAACTCATTATAACTAAGCCATTATACTAGCAAACACTGAGTGTACCTAGTCTCATCCTAAACGTGGCTATTGGACTTCTGTATAGTCCCACTAGTGCAAAGATATTTGCAGCACGTCTGCCTACATTGCACACTCAAACTCATTGTTACTAAGCCATTATACTAGCAAACACTGAGGAAACTTAGTGGCATACAAGAAGTGGCTGTTGTACTCCATTAGTGACCCACTGGTGCCAAGCTATGTGCAGCACCTCTGCATGACACCCTCCTGCTCTGTTTTTAATAAGCTATAATGATAGCAAAAAATACTGCAACTTAGTGGCATACAAAAAATGCCTGTAGGACTCTTTTATTGTGCCACTTGTGCCAAGCAATCTCAAGCACCTCTGCATTTTACCCTCATGCACATTTTGCTATGCTAATTTTATAGCAAACTCAGGGAATTCCTTGCTGCATTTGATCATTAGGAGGGATAGAAAGTGAGGCTTCTTTTACTGTCCTGGTACCCACAGAACACGGCCACTGTACCCATCTGTCCACTTTTGCCACGATATTTAATTTGCCCAAAGAGCTGACTCTTTTTCTGCCATCCTAAAATTGTGTGGAATACTAAGTTAGTGTTCCTTTGCTGCCAAGCAAGGTACAACACATGTGCATTCTACACTCCTTTCCATTTCTGGAATGCAATTATTAACTGCAGGTAGTCCAGGCAATCTGTGACGAAGGTGCAGGCGTGGATATAATGTAGCCTGCATCCAATGATGGTTGTCTCGATGTCTGACAGCTCAACAATACCTTCTGTTTCCACTTCCAAAACAAGTGATGACCTGCCAATCACACTCCCTGTTGCGGGTAAAGGAGTGGAAGTTCAGTGTGAAAAACCATGTGTGACTGCTGTCCCCACAGTCACAGAGGATGAAGAGCACGCAGATGCACTTGATGGGGCAGGCGGTGGTTGCACAGGCACGCTAGGCCGCATTGTAGCAGTGAAATTCACATTGCGACTTATGCTTCATTTTAAGTCGTGTACAGGGTGGGCTCCCCAGTATGCAGCAAAACCAGGCAACAGGAAAAGGACTCTAGGCAGTTGGGTTGATAAATGATTGTTTAACTTTACCAAAACAAACAATAAGAACCATGCATACAATTTAAATAATTGAACAATCTATTCTGTTGCCTACTACCTGCTAATCCCTCTGTGTAGCAGTAATTGTGTGTTTGTGCGTGTGCGTGTGTGTGTGTGTGTGTGTGTGTGTGTGCGAACACGACTTACCAGTGGCGCATCACAAGAGCTTCCAAGTTATCTACCTAAACATAGACAAAACACATTACCCCCCTGAATACCCTTGTTAGCTGAAGCCTCACAGATAATGCAGATGATAACAGTGTGAATGCAAACCACACAGCTCTGCAACACAGTCATGGAAATCTTGAAAAGCAACAGTCAATGCAAACATGTGTTGCTGTCCCTCTATGATTTAAACTGTACGTGACAATTTGACAGTGCAGAGGCAGCAAGTCTTATTGTCTATATAGTCGGCCTACCCAGAACAGATATGTGTTTTGCTAATAAAACAAAGTGTTGCGTGCCCGCATTATTGTCTGGGCACAGCCTACCGTACCCGGGTACTGTGATATCCAGTTGCCAGAAATACAGACTTTACGCTCCTCTCACGGTAAACAGCATAGACAGCACCGTAAGAATGTTGGTCTGTGGCACAGGATGCTGCTCACTGACGTTACAGTGCTCATCATCAAAGTACAACACAACTCCCCTCACAATTGAACAAAGTGTTTCCGCGGTGGCTCCTTGCTGTAACACACACCTTTAGCTTTTCCTTCTGTTCATAGACAGCATCTCCAAGTCCACACCCGAAGAGCAATTTTCTATTGCTATAGTGACCAAAGACAGATCCAAAAAAACAGCAGCCCCTTGTGTGTAGTCTGCAACAATGCATGCAATGAACGGCAAATAAGCATATTGCGTTGACAGTTGCTAAAGCTGAGCAATACACCTTCACGCTGTCAATTCATATCCATGTGATACTTCATGGAGGAAGTAATCAAAAGTGTGAGTTTTTGCCTTCTACTTACAGATTGTTGACAAATCTTACAGATTCCATGACTTGGGTGATCCTTTGCGATGTCCAAAAATTCCCAGGCTAGGAAAGGCTTACAGCCCATGCGACCTGCATAGCCAACACAACTTCTGCTCAGAGTCAAAGTTGTGGTCCAGGATTCAGTTGTTGACGTGCTTCCAGTACTTTGTCTCTGGCCAGGAAGACGCAACGTAACCTCGTCGTCAGTAGCATCCTCCTCCACCTCTTCTGCTGACCTCATCGACTGGCTGACTTTGGTTTGACAGTAAGTGTGGTCTCCAACCTCATCAATAACCCTGTGTGTTTTCATTCCCCTCGTCCTGAGTCCTCCGAGACAACCTCTTCCTGCCCTGACCGAATAGTAAAGTTGTCCTTCCAATCAGGTATCTGTGCTCCTCATCATGTTCCCCATTGTCTCCACCAGGAGGATTTACTTTTTGGAAATGAGGGTGTAGATTAGGCTCAGCACCTTCTTCATCGGGGCCTGGATCCCACTCACAAAGCTTCTGGCCATCTGCGCAGATCATTTCCCCTGTCTCATGGAACTCGCTACCTCAACACGTCAGATTATCTGCTACACACGCAAGCTTCAAACTGAATCTGAAAACTCATCTGTTCAGAAATGATTATAACCTTCAATGACACCACCACCAAACGTACTTGACGCTCAACCTAAACCACTCCTACTGTCTCCTCCCAAAAATCCTTTAGAATGTAATCCCGCAAGGGCAGGGCCCTCTTCCCTCTGTACCAGTCTGTCTATAGTTACTTGTATATGTATTCTGTATGTAACCCCCTTCTCATGTACAGCACCATGGAATCAATGGTGCTCTATAAATCAATAATAATAAAAATAATAATAACTTCCTTGTCTGTACTCATTGCAGCTTTGGAGCAGACCTCTGATTCCCAGGCTATAGTGCGACTGAACAGCTATGCAAACTCAACCATCTCTGTCACCCCATACTCAGCAGGGCTGGTGGAAACTTGAGAGCTGTTAGGAAGCAAGTGCGATTGGATTGACACCACAGAGGAATGGAGTATTTGGGATCTTGAAATTGGGGTGGAGGAGAGGCCACTTTATGGAGCACTTCAGATCCATTGAAGCAGCTGCTGTTTTGGCCTCATCTACATTTGTTAGCGATGGTCGTGTCCATGAAAAAAGGGATCATATCAGATTATCCATGGGAAGAAGTACACCTGTTCTTTTGGATGGTATTTGTTGTTACAAAACGATGACGCCTTAAACGCAAGCAGCCTGCTGCGGTTTCAGTTGCGCCCAGGCATCAGCTGCCATTTAGGCCTGTGCCTCGGGTTGTCCAGCTGGCTGCTTTCTCCTCCACGTCTAAGTGTGGAGAGGCAGCTAGTGCGCATGCGTGTGCCGATTTTACCCCAGCCGCAGCCTAACTCCAGTGTTTCGCCTAGTGAGTATGCTCAGCCTGACTGTGCCATTCCTGAGGCTAAGTCTTCATTTCGGCCTACAGCGCATGCTCCCACACTTAGTGCGAAAAGCCTCTTTGCACAGGTACTTGCACTCCGTGCCGGGTCTAAGTCCTGTGTTGTGCATAGACACCATGCTAAAGCTGATAGTCTTTTTTCAGAGACTGTGTTTCATGCAAATGACCATGGTCAGGCACTTACTGCATCAGAAACTAGGTCCGGTAATGAACTCTTTGGCCCTGCCCCTGATGTGGGGGGCCCATTTAGACCACAGGGCATCAGGTGTCCTGACGATGTGGCCAGGCCACTCCCAAATGGCTTGCAGAGGCCCGCCCCTATGACTTGTCACCTCATTATTGATGGTCAGACGATGACTGGTGAGGTGTTTGGGTCATGACAGCCATGAGGTCATCATTGAAGTTGCGGTTCCAAATAGGACGCTAGTTATGCCACTCATGACGTATCACTCTGCTTTTGTCTCCAGGAGGTGCATTGTGGTCCACCCTGGTTTGGGGCGGACCCAGGTTATGAAAGGGGCTGGAGACAACAAGGAGGTGCGCAGTCTTCTATTATGCTCCGAAAGAGCACACCTCCATGTGTTGAACCCATTGCGGCTTTAGGCCAGAGGTAGGCAGGGATAGGGCGTCGATGCAGGCCGCCACCACAGTTGCTAACGCAGAACGGTTAAGACCAGCTCCTGTCCTACAAGTCCTGCTTGTGCAGCCCAGTGGCATTAACAGGCCTGCTGCTGCGCCTGCTGTCCACAGGTGTGGCCCCAATGCACACGGTCAGCATACTGAATGGCCCCTGTGATGTTAACAGGGAGTTCCTGGGCTGGGTGGGCGTGTGGACCCTGTGACGCTAACAGGGCTCCCAGTCTCAAGATCCGAGTGGCGTCTAACTTGGTTCAGGCTACTATTAGTTTCATAGCCACACAGCTCTGTATCCTCCACCGAACCTTCCAGTTGCCAACCTCTACTTTTCCATCTGGGAGCATGGTGGACACTGACTGCTGATGGGGATATATACCTTTCTCTTTCTTTTCTTATTAATTTTCGTTATATAGCGGTAACATAGTATATACCACCTTATCCAAATCTGCCAGTCCCACCGTAACAGATGGTGTTTCTTCATCAAATGTTACTTTTGCTTAACCACCAAACCCACGGACCAAAACTTTTTTCCCCTTTCCAACACACCTGTTCCCCTTTCCACCAGCATCTGTCCTTTTTCAACTCATTTTGTATATGACCAAAAGTGCAACTCTGCAGGGACACCGTACTCAATGCCATCTCAGCACAGCAGCCAGCCCTCGGTCCCTCAGATGTGGACAAGTAAAAGACCATTTCCTCCTATCCATGACAAAGCGTTGAGATTCACTCTGTGCAGCACTGGTGTTTAGTGGAAAAGCAGATCGAAGATTGCATACCACCTTCTGAAGATACTCCTGTACACGTGCGTCCCTTTATATGGCAGGAATTATTTCGCCAAATTTTGTCTTGTACCGGGGATCTAACAGTGTGGCAACCCAGTAGTTAGCATTACTTCGAATTCGTACAATCCCTGGGTCATGTTGTAGGTAGTGCAGCAAGAAGACGCTCATGTGTCTTGTGCATCCAGGAGGACCAAGTCCTTGGTGTGTTGGTGGCAGAGAGGTGAGAATCGTGCCTCCTTCCTCTGCCCTCTCCCCCCAACCTCGCACAACCGAAATGTGAGCAAGCTCTCACTCATCTGCTGAGTCTTCCATGCCCATCGCAAGTTCGTCCTCCATTTCTTCATGGCTCCTGCACCTTACTCAACAATTTTTGCTGATACTATTCGCCCTTGTTAATCCCTATCCCCCACCATAACTGCTGCCTAGGTGCCGCTTACCGTATGGACCTTGTAGATCTTATTATCCCTTCTGCATATGACTCCTCCTGTACTTCCTCACCTTCCTCTTGGACCAATACCTGACTCCGGATAATGCTTACAGTGTGCTCCATCATGTAGATGACCAGAATTGTCACGCTGAGAATGGCATTGCCAGTGCTAAACATCTTCGTCGACATTTGTAAACTGTGTAGAAGGGTGCATAGGTCCTTGATCTGACACCACTCCAGCAGCGTGATCTGCACCACCTCTGGATCAAGTTAGCCCAGGGTATACGTCATACCGTATTTCAGCAGGGCTCTGCGGTGCTGCCACACACGCTGCAACATGTGCAGATTCCAATTCCTGCGTGTCGGAACATCGCATTTCCGGCGTTTAACTGCCAGACCCTAAGACTTCCGGAGCGATGAAAGTTGTTGAGCTGCTGGGTGCGAAGGATGAAAGTGAGCACATAGCAGCGTGCCCACTGCACAAGGCCATGTAGGCCGGGATGGTATTTTAAAAATTGCTGGAGAATCAGATTCAACACGTGAGCCATACAAGGCCCGTGTGTCACATTGCCCTGACGAAGGGCCGCAGACAGGTTTGCATCATTGCCGCACACGGCTGTTAAGTCACCAACGTAGTCCACTCAATCAATTTTTACTCTGGTCCCAATGGGAAGACACCACACCCTTTTTTAGGCCCCTCCTGTCTGCAGACCACTGCCAGACAAAGCTATGAACCTCTTGTTACTGTTACCCCCAGTTCAGTTTTATGAGTTTGTGTGCTTGTTACCTGACTACGTTTCCTGCTTGCTGTTTATGTACCTCGTTGGCCGATCCGCATTTCACCTCTGCTTGTTTTCTGATTAAGTCCTGGCCATCCCATTCTGTTTCTCTTCCTCAATTAATGTTTTTGACCCTGCATGACTACTATTCTCTGGAACTGCAGCCTTCCACAGGTATTGATCAACTTGGGCCCTGTGTAATTCCAAATCACTGTATAGGGGTTAAAGGGTTTCAGGGTTCTGGGTGTCCAGCTTGGCGAGTGGCTTGCCTCTAGCCTATCCTTTACAGCCCATCTGAGTGTGTCGATCCAGGCAGGCGTTACACCGTGCCCTCTGCAGAAGGCCATGTAGGCCGGGATAGTGTTTTAAAAATTGCTGGACAACCAGCTTCAACACGTGAGCCACACAAGGCACGTGTGTCACATTGCCCTGAAGAAGGGTCGCAGACTGGTTTGCATCATTGTCGCACCCGACCTCCCCTGACTGCTGGTTGAGTGTAGACAACCATTGATGAAACTCGGTCTCACTCTCCAGAGCTAACCGTCCACAATTCCTCAGCGGTGTCTCACATTTCCCCTACATTTCAAAGTAAATATTTGACCGCCTGATGGCCTTGAGCTCTGCTGCCAGCATAGTAAGGAGGTGTGTGGGATTCATTGGGCGCAGTTACAAGGAAGGGTGGCCTGACCACACAGGGTTTGGGCCGAGGTGGAGGACCCACACGAGGTTGAGGAGGCAGAAGCAGTGGAGGAACTTGTACATACAGAGGAAGGATTGACACACAAGTCGTGGGGACGGCAAGACTTGTACAGCAAACCCTTCTCCATCTCTCACCATAGTTACCCAGTGCCCAGTCAGCAACATGTAACTCCCCTGTCCATGCTTACTGGTCCAAGTATCTGTGTTGAAATGCACCCTGTCACACACAGAGTTTCTTAAGGAATCGGTGAGGTTGTGTGCGACCTACTGTGGTAGCGCGGGCACGCCTTTCTTGGAGAAGGAGTGACGACTGGCCATCAGCTCTTGGGGCACTGCAATGGGCATAAGGTCTCAAAAATCCTCGGTCTCAAAAGGGTGTAAAGGCAGCCTTTCTGTTGCCAACAAGTTGCAGATGATGAAACTCAACCTCTTAGGCATGTCATGCCCTTCGAAAATCATGTAAAACACAGCGAGGGGACTCCAACCACAGTCTCCCTCGTTTCCACTAATTGGGCCACACACCCCCCACTTGACTGGCATCAGTTGACCCCCCTTTTGAAAAAGAAAAAGATGCTTTGCATGAAGCACTCTCAAAAATACGCGTGCCTTTCCCGTCCCCTGGCTGACCCAGGGGAAGACAAGTCCTCTGAGAGCCATGATATGTTCATTTTGGTTCTTTTAGAAACACAGCGAGGGGACTCCAACCACAGTCTCCCTCGTTTCCACTAATTGGGCCACACACACCCCACTTGACTGGCATCACTTGATCCCCCTTTTCAAAATGAAACAGATGCTTTGCATGAAGCACTCTCAAAAATACGCGTGCCTTTCCCGTCCCCTGGCTGACCCAGGGGAAGAAAAGTCCTCTGAGAGCCATGATTTGTTCATTTTGGTTCTTTTAGAAACACAGCGAGGGGACTCCAACCACAGTCTCCCTCGTTTCCATTAATTGGGCCACACACACCCCACTTGACTGGCATCACTTGATCCCCCTTTTCAAAATGAAACAGATGCTTTGCATGAAGCACTCTCAAAAATACGCGTGCCTTTCCCGTCCACTGGCTGACCCAGGGGAAGAAAAGTCCTCTGAGAGCCATGTCCACATTGTCAGTGGACAGACACGTGTGCTTATCTGCCAGCAGACCCCTAGCAGCACTGAAGACAGGTTCCGAGAGAACGCTGGCTGCAGGACACGACAATATCCCCAAGGCGTACGTGTTGAGCTCAGGCAATTTATCCAGATTGCAAGCCTAAAATGAGCAGGGCTCAAGTTGCACAATAATGGCATCTATGTTTCCTTGCATATACTCATATATCTGTGTGTCCTCCTCTTTTTCCTTGTCCAGATCTTTTGTTTTCGCATGAGTATATGTCCTTGTCACTTTCCCATGTGTTTGTGTTGTGTTGTGAGTTGTTTGTCACCTTTTGGACACCTTTGAGGGTGTTTTCTAGGTGTTTTTATGTGTTTGTGAATGCCTGCCATTGTTTCCTATGCAGTTCGAGTTCGGTTCGTCGAACGTTCGACGAGCCGAACTCGAACGGGACGTCCATTCGGCGAACCGACCTCGAGCCGAACCGCGACCGGTTCGCTCATCTCTAGTAATAACACCTTCCTGATACATTAAAATATAATGTTTGTGTTTTGAACATGTATAACGTCTATACACAAATCTTAGTATAACACAACCATATCTCAGGTACAGAGATAAGGAACATTTCTTCTCCTTATCCTGGGTTTTGTAAAGTGAGGAATCCCCTCTTATCTTTCATGGAAGAGATTTGATATCAGCGGTGTAATTATCAATGCCCCAAAGACAAGAGACTGATCACTGTATTTCTTCTAATCTATGGACCAAATGCCCACTGCATTTACATTAGACTGTGTACGGACTGCCACAGCATTTATGCTAGGTGTGGACTGACAGACCAAAGTATTTATTTCAAAATGTGGACTCATGGCCACTGCATTTAAGCTGGACTGTGGAATGACTGGAATAGCTATGTACTGACTGAACAGTATTTATACCATGCTTTCACAGTATTTAAACCAGAATGTGGACTTACAGTCCACAGCATTTTTGCCAGACTGTCAACCGACTGACAAACGTAATTACGCTTAGTGTGTGCTGACTGACCACAGTATTTATACCAGCCTGTGGGTTATCTATCCACAGCATTTATACTAGTCTGTAAACTAATTAGCCACAGCAGTCAAACTCGTTTGTGGACAGCCTGACCATAACATTTACTGTAGACTGTAATCTGTCTGACTACAGCTTTTACAATACACTGTAGGCTGAGTGACCACAGTCGTCATTCCTGAGATAGGTATATTTGGCCCTAGTGTGTTATACATTTTGGTGTGTTTAGCTTGTAGCAGGAACATATTATCACACTTTTGACTTTTTTTGCAGGTGACTGACGCCTATTGAAATAGTGGAACGGCAAACGTTTCCTTGTGAACTCCAAGGAGAGAATGAGAAAAATCACACAACAAGTAATTAATTTTCATATTAATTACTGATAATTGTCTGTCTAGTCTAGGCATAAGTTCTAGACCTGTAGAGGTGTAATAACACCTTCCTGATACATGAAAATATAATGTTTGTGTTTTGAAGATGTATAACGTCCATACACAAACCTTAGTATAACACAACCATATCTCAGGTACAGAGATAAGGAACATTTCTTCTCCTTATCCTGGGTTTTGTAAAGTGAGGAATCCCCTCTTATCTTTCATAGAAGAGATTTGGTAGTGTGGCGCCCCTGAGGCTTCCGTCGCCACAGGACATTGCACCCCATCCAGCGGTGTGATGCCCCATTCTGGGTGAGGAAAGGAGTGAACACCGGTCCCCTGGTAAATCCACACTACACCCATTGTTAGGAACACACTGGGACCAGGGATAGTGGCAGCAACCCTCCCATGCTGCATGCTGGGAGGGGCCGTAAGACCCATCCCTGCTCCTATAGGGTAGATCAGAGCAACTGGGGAGGTGGGAGGAGCCACCAGAGTGCAGTCAAAGAAAGGAAGGTCTAGTTTAGTCAGATCGAGAGAGAGTGGGGAAGGAGGAGGAGGCCTGCAGGAGGCAGGCAAGGAGGAGAAGTGAAAGGAAAGACAGCTCTAGTCAGTCAGGAGCTGAGAAGAAGAAAGAGACGCTTCCTGGTGAAGATCCTGGGACTCAGAGGGTCCAGGTGACACCAAGCAGAGAACAGAAGGGATTCCAGGGCCACGGATAGCTGTAGAGCTGTGGTGGCCTGTTCCACAGGAACATCGGTGGAGGGATCAAGCTGCAACAGGGGACGGTCCCTAGAAACCGGAGGAGTGCAAAATCATCTCCAAACAGTAAAAACCGAGGCCCAGGGAAAGTTGTAAACTCCCCGGGCCACAGCCCACAGCAGAACCTCTAGAAAAGGGATAATCAGCCGACAGGTGACCCCCCAGCCTGGAGGCTGTTGTGGAGGCCGAGCCAGGTTTATCCTACAAAAGGCAAGGCTTAGGAGACAGCTGAAAACAGAGACACTTAAGAGAAGGGTACCGGGTTTTGCTCCAAGAATCACCCAGAAACGGCGGAGGTCCCTGACAGTGGTCCCAGCAGTCCAAGGGCTCCTGCCAGCCTTGACAAGAATTGTGAGTAAAGAACTTGAAACTGCACCCTTGGAGTTGCCTCTGTTATTTCATCTGCATAGACACTCACAAGCACCAACTGTGCCCCGGGGCACCGCTCCACCTGTGGGGAGCGGTACCAACATTGCTGCCATATCATCACCCCGGAGGCCTCACACAGCAGCGGCGGCTTAATAGCCGCATACCACAGGTGGCGTCACGAACACAAACTTTAATTCAAGCCATATTTAAACTGACACCCACCAGGGCCACGGAGTCGGGCCCCGCCACCACTGACGACCTCCGGACTAGTCCGGCCCGGCACCGGGTGTCCCATAGCCCTGGGGTGGGCGAGTCAATTTCAGCGGTGTAATTATCAATGCCGCAAAGACAAGAGACTGATCACTGTATTTCTTCTAATCTATGGACCAAATGCCCACTGCATTTACATTAGACTGTGTACGGACTGCCACAGCATTTATGCTAGGTGTGGACTGACAGACCAAAGTATTTATTTCAAAATGTGGACTCATGGCCACTGCATTTAAGCTGGACTGTGGAATGACTGACCACAGCATTTACACTAGCTATGTACTGACTGAACAGTATTTATACCATGCTTTCACAGTATTTATACCAGAATGTGAACTTACAGTCCACAGCATTTACGCCAGACTGTCAACCGACTGACAAACGTAATTACGCTTAGTGTGTGCTGACTGACCACAGTATTTATACCAGCCTGTGGGTTATCTAACCACAGCATTTATACTAGTCTGTAAACTAATTGGCCACAGCAGTCAAACTCGTTTGTGGACTGACTGACCATAACATTTACTGCAGACTGTAATCTGTCTGACTACAGCTTTTACAATACACTGTAGGCTGAGTGACCACAGTCGTCATTCCTGAGATAGGTATTTTTGGCCCTAGTGTGTTATACATTTTGGTGTGTATAGCTTGTAGCAGGAACATATTATCACGCTTTTGACTTTTTTTGCAGGTGACTGACGCCTATTGAAATAGTGGAACGGCAAACGTTTCCTTGTGAACTCCAAGGAGAGAATGAGAAAAATCACACAACAGGTAATTAATTTTTATATTAATTACTGATAATTGTCTGTCTAGTCTAGGCATAAGTTCTAGACCTGTAGAGGTGTAATAACACTTTCCTGATACATGAAAATATAATGTTTGTGTTTTGAACATGTATAACGTCTATACACAAATCTTAGTATAACACAACCATATCTCAGGTACAGAGATAAGGAACATTTCTTCTCCTTATCCTGGGTTTTGAAAGTGAGGAATCCCCTCTTATCTTTCATAGAAGAGATTTGATATCAGCGGTGTAATTATCAATGCCGCAAAGACAAGAGACTGATCACTGTATTTCTTCTAATCTATGGACCAAATGCCCACTGCATTTATATTAGACTGTGTACGGACTGCCACAGCATTTATGCTAGGTGTGGACTGACAGATCAAAGTATTTATTTCAAAATGTGGACTCATGGCCACTGCATTTAAGCTGGACTGTGGAATGATTGACCACATCATTTACACTAGCTATGTACTGACTGAACAGTATTTATACCATGCTTTCACAGTCTTTATACCAGAATGTGGACTTACAGTCCACAGCATTTACGCCAGACTGTCAACCGACTGACAAACGTAATTACGCTTAGTGTGTGCTGACTGACCACAGTATTTATACCAGCCTGTGGGTTATCTAACCACAGCATTTATACTAAAGTCATGGCCAAAAGTTTTGAGAATGCTACAAATATTAATTTTTACAAAGTCTACTGCTTAAGTTTTCCTAATGGCAATTTGCATATACTCCAGAATGTCATAAAGAGTGATCAGCTTAACAGCAATTACTTGCAAAGTCAATATTGGCTAAGAAAATGAATTTCAACCCCCAAAACACATTTCAACATCATTGCATTCCTGCCTTAAAAGGAGCAGCTAACATTGTTTTAGTGATTGTTCCATTAACACAGGTGTGGGTGTTGATGAGGACAGGGCTGGCGATCAATCAGTCATGATTAAGTAAGAATGACACCACTGGACACTTTAAAAGGAGGCTGGTGCATGGTATCATTGTTTCTCTTCAGTTAACCATGGTTATCTCTAAAGAAACACGTGCAGCCATTATTGCTATGCACAAAAATGGCCTAACAGGAAAGAGTATCGCAGCTACAAAGATTGCACCTCAGTGAACAATCTATCGCATCATCAAGAACTTCAAGGAGAGAGCATCCATTGTTGCCAAAAAGGCTCCAGGGCGCCCAAGAAGGACCAGCAAACACCAGGACCGTATCTTAAAACTGTTTCAGCTGCGGGATCGGACTACCAGCAGTGCCGAGCTAGCTCAGCAATGGCAGCAGGCTGGTGTGAGTGCTTCTGCACGCACTGTGAGGTGGAGACTGCTTGAACAAGGCCTGGTTTCAAGGAGGGCAGCATAGAAGCCACTTCTCTCCAGAAAAAACATCAGGGACCGACTGATATTCTGCAAAAAGTACAGGGAGTGGACTGCTGAGGACTGGGGTAAAGTCATTTTCTCAGATGAATACCCTTTTTGATTGTTTGGGACATCTGGAAAACAGCTTATTAGGAGAAGAAGAAGTGAGCGCTACCACCAGTCTTGTCTCATGCCAACTGTTAAGCATCCTGAAACGATTCATGTGTGGGGTTGTTTCTCAGCCAAGGGAATCGGCTCACTCACAGTCTTGCCTAAAAACACAGCCATGAATAAAGAATGGTACCAGAATGTCCTCCAAGAGCAACTTCTCCCAACTGTCCAAGAGCAGTTTGGCGCCCAACAATGCCTTTTCCAGCATGATGGAGCACCTTGCCATAAAGCAAAGGTGATCACTAAATGGCTCATGGAACAAAACATAGAGATTTTGGGTCCATGGCCTGGAAACTCCCCAGATCTTAATCCCATTGAGAACTTGTGGGCAATCATCAAGAGATGGGTGGACAAACAAAAACCAACAAATTCTGGCAAAATGCAAGCATTGATTATGCAAGAATGGACAGCTATCAGTCAGGATTTGGTCCAGAAGTTGATTGAGAGCATGCCAGGGAGAATTACAGAGGTCCTGAAGAATAAGGGTCAACACTGCAAATATTGACTTGCTGCATTAACTCATTCTAACTGTCAATATAACCTTTTTGTACTCATAATATGATTGCAATTATATTTCTGTATGTGATGTAAACATCAGACAAACACAATTAAAAACCAGAGGGCAACAGATCATGTGAAAATATAATTTTGGTGTCATTCTCAAAACTTTTGGCCATGACTGTAGTCTGTAAACTAATTGGCCACAGCAGTCAAACTCGTTTGTGGACTGACTGACCATAACATTCACTGTAGACTGTAATCTGTCTGACTACAGCTTTTACAATACACTGTAGGCTGAGTGACCACAGTCGTCATTCCTGAGATAGGTATTTTTGGCCCTAGTGTGTTATACATTTTGGTGTGTATAGCTTGTAGCAGGAACATATTATCACGCTTTTGACTATTTTTTGCACGTGACTGACGCCTATTGAAATAGTGATAAGTACATCTATATCTGTATATTATAAATAAATAATAATTATAATTTAAAAATAAATTAAATTTTTTACTGGGGCGGCCGGGACTTGAACTCGTGAACTAATGCTTCTTAGGCGAGAGCTCTAACCATTGAACCACTGTCTCTAATGAGAAACACAGGCAGATTTGGTAATCTTGACGTCTGCATTGCAGAGTGAAGTCTGGTGACAGCGCGGCTCACTTCACGTGCTACGTGGAGAGGACACAGAGCGCTCGTGTTCTACGGTGCTCCCTGTCATCTTCATGTAGAAGAGCTGACAGTGTCGTGTGGATTTCTTCGGACCTGGATTGTTGTTTGAGGATAAAGAGAGAGGTAAATGAGGTGGTTTTTGTCTTTTATTCCAAATAAAGGATTTTTCGCTATGTGTGTTTCTTTAGTTTCACTTACAGTTTAATCATGGAATGTGTCTCGGGGAGACACTTGCCATGATTAACTCCTTATTACCCCGATTTCCACCGCACCAGGGCAATTCGAGATAAGCTGGGTAAAGTCCCGGGACTGCCGCATCTAATGGATGCGGCAATTCCGGGTGGCTGCCTGCTGATATTGTTAGGGTGGTGGGCTCCCCATAATGTGGTGCTCCCCATCCTGACAATACCAGCCTCCAGCCCTGTGGCTTTATCCTGGCTGGTATCAAATATGGGGGGAACCGCATTTTTTTTTTTTTATTATTTATTCATTTATTTTACTGCACGATATAGACCCGCCTATCAGCGGCTGTGATTGGTTGCAGTGAGACAGCTGTCACTCATCGTGTCTGACTGCAATCAATCATGGGCGACGGTGGCCGGGGAAAGCACGGAATAACTAATTGAATAATGAAGCGGCAGCCATTTTCAAAAGAGGAAATGCCGCTGGAGATTTGTGACAGCCATGCAGCGAGACGCCCGTGATCGATGAGTAGGAAAGAGAGAGGGATTGTGCTGGGGACGCAGAACGGAAGGTGCGCACATAGCCTTACTGTGAAAAGCCACACTTTTGGTGATCGAACTGCCGAAATTGTAGCAAATCGTTCGAGTTCATCGAACGACTCGAACACCCCCCAAAATCACTTGAACATGAAATTGGCGAACCTCGCTCATCTCTACTCAACAGTGCCACAGGCTGATCACCTCCATGCCACTCCGCATTGATGTGCGGCGCCCCTGAGGCTTCAGTTGGCACGGAGGTACTGCATCTCAGCCAGAGGTGTAGTGTCCCATTCCCGGGTAAGGAGGGGGTCACAAACCAGTATACACAAAACACCGACACTCTGGCGGGCTTTGCACGTTGCGACATCGCAAGCCAATGCTGCGATGTCGCACGCACTAGTCCCCGCCCCTGTCGCAGGTACGATATCGTGTGATAGCTGGCGTAGCGAAAATTATCGCTACGCCAGCTTCACATGCACTCACCTGCCCTGCGACCGTCGCTCTGGCTGGCGACCCGCCTCCTTCCTAAGGGGGCGGGTCGTGCGGCGTCATAGCGACGTCACACGGCAGGCGGCCAATAGCGGCGGAGGGGCGGAGATAAGCAGGATGTAAACATCCCGCCTACCTCCGTCCTTCCGCATAGCCGCCGGCGGCAGGTAAGGAGATGTTCCTCGCTCCTGCGGCTTCATACACAGCGATGTGTGCTGCCGCAGGAACGAGAAACTACATCGTACCTGACGCGGCACCGGCATTATGGAAATGTCGGTGAATGCAACGATGATACGATAACGACGTTTTTGCGCTCGTTCATCGTATCATCTAGCATTTACACAGTACGATGTCGAAAGTGACGCCGGATGTGCGTCACTTTCGATTTGACCCCACAGATATCGCACGTGTGATGTCGCAACGTGCAAAGCCACCCTCTCACTCAGCAACACACCATCAGACCGGGGTAATGTCGGCCGCTGGGAGAGAAGACCTGTTGTCTGGAGCTGCTGCAGCTCGGCCCAGGAACATGACTGAAAGGGTCCGAGAGCCCACGGAAGTCCCCTTCCCCTGAGGAAGTCATCACGAAATACGTATTGGGACTTTTTTCCCCTTGTGTGACTGCATGTGAGTGCTATAATTGGTGGAATATCCACCGGGCTATGTGTTTGGGTAATGTGCCTATGATTATGTACTAAGTGTTATCTTGTCATTACTGTGAACTTGGAAAGGCACTTACATTGGTTTTGCTGGGAATACTTCCCTGTTCGCTGGACCATGTGTTTGTGTAATGTGCCTATTGTCATGCACTAAAGTGTTACTCTGTCATTTGCTGTGAACCTGTTTATGATATAGGCACGTACACTGGCCCTGCTGGGAATATATCCCTGTCCATTGGACTAGATGCCTGGGCAGTGTGCCTATGTTCATATACTTAAGTGTTACTCTATCACTCACTGTGAACCTGTTTATTGCAATGGCATTTACACTGACCTTGCTGGGAACATATCCCTGTTCACCGGATGATGTGTGTGAGTAACATGCCTATTGTCATCTATTAAGGTGTTATTCTGTCACTGACTGTGAATTTATCTTTTGTATAGGCACTTACACTGGCTCTGCTGGGAATATATTCCTGTTCATTTATTTGTAATGTGCCTAGAGTTCTTGATTAGGTGAACCTGCGTTTTGTAAAAGGCACTTACACTGGCCCTGCTGGGAGTACACCCTTTTGTGTGCACCTAATTTGATCCATGCAGCCCCACATGGGGTTCTTTATTCGCTCTTATGTGTCATTTAACCTTCTTACTTGTCACAATTTTTATATCCCATGTAATATTTATATGCTTGACCCAACCAATTAAAGTTTTTCTATGTGCAACTTACTTTGGTGTTGGTGGTTCTTGGGCCATGGGATATGATGTAATATAAGGCAAATTTAAAGACTTTTTTTCTGCTGTTTCATTTACACAGTACGATGTCGAAAGTGACGCCGGATGTGCGTCACTTTCGATTTGACCCCACAGATATCGCACGTGTGATGTCGCAACGTGCAAAGCCACCCTCTC
This sequence comes from Anomaloglossus baeobatrachus, assembly GCF_048569485.1. NCBI lineage: Eukaryota > Metazoa > Chordata > Amphibia > Anura > Aromobatidae > Anomaloglossus > Anomaloglossus baeobatrachus. Next base: position 668,420,636 of record NC_134353.1, read on the forward strand.
ACTCAGCAACACACCATCAGACCGGGGTAATGTCGGCCGCTGGGAGAGAAGACCTGTTGTCTGGAGCTGCTGCAGCTCGGCCCAGGAACATGACTGAAAGGGTCCGAGAGCCCACGGAAGCGATCATACTCTCGTGACCTCGTTCCACATACAACATGCCGGAGTAGAGGAATTTGGTTGCAGTAGGAGACCGGCCCCTCAACTAGTGGAGAACTTCAGACTCAGCTAGCTAACCGGAGGCAGAGGTTAAATGCCAAAGCAATCCACCCAAGAGGGCCCGCAGACACCGGCTCAGGGCTCAGGGCTCTGTGTGTGATATTCTAATTTATTGAGATGCACTTATACTAGCACACTAGCATTAGATACCTAGCTGGATAGACCAACACGCGATTATGGTGGAAAAGGTTATATATTGTTCTTAATAGACATTTAATAAAATTAGTTTTTATCTATTAACATTAGAAGTCCCAGAGAGGGTCATTTAACATTTCTACCTTTGGAACCCAGAGACGGGTCGAATGACTTGAAGGATTTTAGCTAACATCCTATAATCACCGTCTTTTGTTCTGTAATGAAGGCCATTACTGTCGCACCACAGGAGGTTGTTGTTTTCCATTGAGTTTAGCCATTTCGTTTCTAGTTAGTTCTATTCCGTTCTATTCAGTTCATTTGACCCTCTTTCGGGACTTCAGGAGGAGCTCAAAATTTCTGGGACTTCTAGTGTTCAGGCTCCTTCACACATATTTTAGCATATACTGTATGTATCTGTTATTTTTAGTTAGATCATGACCTTATTACAATCAATATGTCTTTTCAATGTCATTTTTTGCCTCTGCTGAAAATTGAATAATTTAGGCCACAGATTGGCCCGGAATTTGTTTAAAAAGAGTTTTTTGTGACCTTTATGTAATTTATTTATATTTATTTATTTATTTTTTTTTAAACCACTAGATTTTTATGTTGCTGGGAGTCAGTAGGGAAATAGGAACTGCATTACATAAACTGTGTTTATTTCTGTGGTGAATTTTTTTCTTGTTTTGTATTTTTTGTCCAGATTTATCAGTATTGAAGCCAGAAAACTAGTGTAAAACACTTTGAAAAACTTGAATATTTTTCAGTAACATAGAGTTGCGCAAAAACGTTCCAACTTTTGGCATTTTCACAACAGTTTCAGGCAGCTTTGCCAAAGTGGGTGAAGCTGGAGAGGATGTGGTGTGGCTACACCTGTCCATCAAATTTATGGAAAGCGGCAGCATTTCTGCCAGAGTTGTTATTGCAGTCCCTGATTCATTAGACTGGTGTACGAAACTCCATGAATCAGACAAGGCACATAATAGTGTGTGCTTCTCTGTGCACCGCTCTACAAGTCTTAAGGGTGCTTTACACGCTGCGACATCGCTTACGATATATCGTCGGGGTCACGTTGTTAGTGACGCACATCCAGCACCGTTAGCGACATCGCAGCGTGACACCAAGGAGCGACAATCAACGATCGCAAAAACGACCAAAATCGTTGATCGTTGACACGTTGCTCCTTTTCATAATATCGTTGCTGCTGCAGGTACGATGTTGTTCGTCGTTCCTGCGTCACCATACATCGCTATGTGTGACACCGCAGGAACGACGAACATCTCCTTACCTGCGTCCACCGGCAATGCGGAAGGAAGGAGGTGGGTGGGATGTTACGTCCCACTCATCTCCGCCCCTCTGCTTCTATTGGACGGCTGCCGTGTGACATCGCTGTGACGCCGTATGAACCAGCCCCTTAGAAAGGAGGCGGTTCGCCGGCCAGAGCGACATCGCAGGAAAGGTAAGTCCGTGTGACGGGTGTAAGCGATGTTGTGCGCCACTGGTAGCGATTTGCCCGTGCCGCACAACCGACGGGGGCGGGTACGCTCGCTAGCGAGATCGCAGTGTGTAAACTACACTTTAGGCTATGTGTGCACTTTACATTTTTTCATGCTTTTCCGCAGCGCTTTGAACTGCAGCGTTTTAATTCCAAAATGCATGCGTTTTGTTTTTCCAGCAAAGTCTATGGGAAATAGGGCTTTCTTGTGCGCACAATGCTTTTTAAAACGCTGCGTTTTTGGTGCAGAAAATTTGTCAAAAACTCTGCGTTTAAAGAAGCAACATATCAATTGTTTTTGCCATTTTGGCAGCGTTTTGCTATCATTAAAGTCAATGAGAACTGTCAAAACACATCCTATAACAAAATCCTAGCGTTTAACGTGCTTTTTTGATGCTGAAAACATGCTTTTTAGACAAAATAAATGCAATCATTTTCAACTTTATATTAAGGACATGATATGTCCCTTTACACACACACACATAGGCCGACAAATAAATCAATGAAAATTTATAATTTATCGTTATTTTATACATAAATATTAACACACAGTTATAATTATATTAAAATTAGCTATTTTGGGTATGATTTTAATCATGATATTTGTTATAATTTTTTTCCTTTTTTTTCATAGTGTTTGTATGGTTAAACTTTATTTAGTATTGTTTTTGTAATCAAAAGGCATCTGATTTTAAGCAAGGAAAAAGCATGTAAATCGTGGTAAAAACGCAGTAAAAACGCATGCGTATTTTCAGCGTTTCTGTGGTCCAAACCAAATTTGACAAAGACAATTTCTGCCAGAGGATGCGTTTAGAACTGCAACTACCTTGACACAAAGTGCGCACATAGCCTTAAGGGGGCTTTACACGCTGCGACATCTCTAGCGATTGCTAGGGATGTCGAGCACGATAGCCCCCGCCACCGTCGTACGTGCGATATTGTGTGATCGTAGCGAACATTATCACTACGGCAGCGTCACACGCAGATACCTGTGCAGCGACGTCACTGTGACCGCCGAACAATCCCTCCTTCAAGGGGGAGGTGCGTTCGGCGTCATATCAACGTCACTGCGGCGTCACTAAGCGGCCGCCCAATAGAAGCGGAGGGGCGGAGATGAGCGGGACGTAACATCCCGCCCACCTCCTTTCTTCCGCATTGCCAGTGGACGGCGATAAGGAGATATTCGTCGCTCCTTATAGCGATGTGTGATGCCGCAGGAACGAGGAAGAACATCACTACTAAGCAGACAACGATATTTGGTGTTTGGACGACCTCTCCAAAACCAACGATTGTTGCCACTTTTGCGATCGTTTAAGGGCGCTCGTACGTGTCACATGCTGCGATGTCGCTAACGACGCCGGATGTGCATCACAAACACCGTGACCCCGACGATAAATCGTTAGGGATATCGCAGCATGTAAAGCACCCTTTACTCCAGTCCCTCACGTTGTATGATTTGTTGCATAGTGAATGTGTATGTTACCATGAATAGTTACTCCTCCAATCGCAGCTCCGTCTATTTTGTCGTAAAAATGCCTTGAAAACAATAAAAGTAACCATTTTTTGAACAACTTTGTGCTGCATAAAACTTTTGACACTTTTCAGAATTCTGACAAAAAAGCTTTGCTGAATTGGGCCTAAAATCTGCAATAGAAGCTGACATAGTTTAGAATTGTAAATCCACCATACAGATCCATTTCTGAAAAAATAAAATCTATATGTGAAACTCATATCTCTTTCATCCTAGGTGAACCCATCCTAAGTGCACTCAAATAAATCACATGTGAAAAAAGGATGAATATATAATCGTAGATAATGACATCAAGACTTGCACTACGCTATTCTGGTGAACAAAAGAGAAAAGTTGAAATTTGAGTGTACACCATATACAGTGCCTTGCGAAAGTATGGCGTGAGTACTTTAGGGTCTTATCTGTGAAGAAGGCAGTATTGCTGAATTCACGGAGTGCTCACCTGGTGGGGATTGTGTACCCACAACCTAGGGATAACGCTCAAATGTTCGGCTGCTGCGGCCCCTCGAATAGCAGAAATGGAAGTCAGGAAAAGAAGGGTTAAAGAGAACCTGTCACCAGATTTGGAGATTATAAGCTGCGGCCACTACCAGTGAACCCTTATATACAATACAACATTCCAGAATGCTGTATGTAAAAACCCAGGACACACTGTATAACGTAAAAAACACTTTTAGAATACTCACCCAGAGGGCGGTCCGATCCGATGGGTGCCGCTGCTCTCCGGTCCGGCGCCTCCTCTCTGCGGTGATCTCCGTCCTCCTTCTTCTGAGGCCCTTGTGCATGATGTGTACTACGTCATCCACACTGGCTGGCAGTGAGGTCCTGCGCAGGCACACTTTGATCTGCACTGCTCAGGGCAGATCAAAGTATTGTAGTGCACATGCGCGGGCGGTCTTTAACCTTTCCTTGCGCATTGCAATATTCAGCAGGGCAAATCAAAGTGTGGCTGCGCAGGACCACAATGTCGGCATGTGTGGATGAGGTAGATGCATCATTCACACTGGGCTGGGTAGAAGGAGGACGGAGATCGCAGCAGAGTGAAGGCACCGTACCGGAGAGCAGCAACACCCATCTGATCGGACCGCCCTAGATGAGTATTATAAAAGTGTTTGTTTTTTACGTTATACAGAGCGGCCTGGCATGCTGTATATAAGAAATCACTGGTGGTAGCCATAGCTTATAGTCGCCAAATCTGCTGACAGGTTCCCTTTAAATATCCACGCTGACAGAATCACAGGATGTGAAGAGGAAAAGCCAGGTAAATATAATCCAAGTAGTTTATTGTGTCTACACGTTTCGAATTTTAAAACGTCTCCTTCAGGATAGAAGCTACTATAACCATTGGCATAGTAGGCATAGATTGAATTTTCTGGTGCATGTACAGACCAAAATCTACCAAATTTATTATGGCATATTGCGGATTTATAAGTTTGCCGCTCTTCAGATAAATTCCCCCTTTACACTCCAGACAATAAATCAGTCATTTTTGAATGAAGTCTTTACTAATAGTAGAAGACATAAAAAATACAAAAACATAAAGACTTTTCACAGAAATAATTAACTGCTTAATTTACATAGTTCTGTTAAAATAATAAATATAAATAAATTTACACATAATACTGCCTAGTACAATATTATTACACATGGAAAAAAAACAAGTTTTCCTATTCTACGAGCCTCCGATGAGGCTGAGGAACAGCTGGAGGATTTTTTTGTACAGTGATTTTTCACAAGGATACAAAACCAGGCTCATGAACATTTTGGCAAAGTTTGTATGTTATGATTTCAATGTCAAAGTTGTAGTTAAATATTTTTATATGTGTTTTCACATAATTTAGCACTAAATTCTCTAAAATTACACAATTAGAAATAAGGTATTTAATGAACCATTCTGTGAACATGGACTAAATGCTTCAAAAGAATATTGTATAGTCGTTGACCCTGGCCAGTACGTTGCACTGGAACGTGGCCGTTGTATCAGGAGTTGTCTAATGAATTTTGTGTAACAAATTTTCTGAATTTGGAAAATGGATGAATAAGTCAACAAGGTTAGGCCACGTGCACACGGTGAGTATTTGGTGAGTTTTTACCTTCGTATTTGTAACAGAGGGTAAGAAATACAGAAATGGTTCATATGTTTCTATTATATTTTTCCTCTGATTCCTCCAATCCTAGTATTGGTAAAAACTCACCAAATACTCGTGTGCACGTGGCCTAACAAATTTCTCTGCAGTTTTTGATCAAGCAACCCATTGTTTATTTGCCATTTTTTCATGCAGACAACAATTGTACAATTAATCACTAATTGCATTAAAAAAAACAATATTTTTATGATTGAGTGCAATAGTGGTGCATTAAAAGAAACCGCCACATTTTCTTCAGTAATTCTATCCTTGTGGATGCACTGATTCCTTCTTCACTGTATATATACGGTATGGGCTGCTCACCGTAATCACTTCACACTTAGTTTGATGGGTCTGATACAATTAACAGTATGCTGTTGAGCAGAGATCATAGCTACTTAGTGATGATTTGCATGATCCTCAGAGCCCGAGATGAAATGGAAATACTTAATGATCTTCAATACAGTGCTATTGGTATTTATTTTACTTATAGAGTACTATTAATTCTACAGCGCTTTACAGACATGATCATCATCATAATTAATCTGGCAACATGGAAGCATCTTAGGCTCAGTGCAGGATTTAATGTCATGTCTGTAGTGAATACTATAGCGACTTTCACAGTAGTTGACCGGAAGAAATGTCTATTGTGGAACTTTTTCCTTACAGTAGAGAAAATAGATCCCAATTTTTATAGATAAAAAAAAAATCTCTGTACTCGAAAAATAGGTGGTTTCTTTCCTTTTACTTGAACCAAGAAGAAACGGTATAAGAAAATAGATAATATATGCAGATTGCTTGTTTAAAAATGCAAAACCAGATAAACAAGGCAGCACGGGAAATGTAGACAGTCATCTCATCTTGCATGTGTAAATTGTGTCACGTTCACATTCTGTTCCCAGTCATTTTGGTTCTGGTGCATATAATGTCTATGGTAGATCTACAACAGAGCAATGGGTTTATTGCCCTGTCCTGTCACACACTGGGAGGGTGCTGTATTGTCCAAATTGGCGTATGTAGTATATAGACTGGTCACTTGGAAGTCTGTGAAGGAATGGTCACTGCTACTAGATACTGGTGTCAGGCCTATGGTTCCCAGATCACAGTCTGATAGCTGCAGTGGAGAATTGCTGAAAGCTGCCAATGTGTCCAAACTGAAACTGTCATCCTTCATGTCTTCCCAGATATTACCTAGAAAAAAAGAAAATAATAATATAGGTACTGCGTGCAATGTGTATATGGACGTGTCATATATATATATAAAGTTCTCATTTCACTTTAGATAGTATTTTATACAAGTACAATGATAACATTATACATTATTGGCTATGGCTATTCATAGAGTAGTGCAATTGATGGAAATCCAGGCCACTAAGCATATAATAGCTTGGCCTATTAATCCACAGGTCTAGAGTTTCCATTTGTATACAATGAACCAATAAATGTGAAGTTTATTACTGTATATTCATTGAGTACTAGCCCTATCACATTTCCCCCATTACTAACGCAGAGCCATACGAGGATAGAGTCCCGCAAGAATGACCTTACGCATAATTGAAAATCCTGTCCTTGGACAAATGCCAGTTACAGTTTCACTTGATCCTGATTAGACCCTCAACCTGCATGTGAATTATAGCCAATTGATAGGCAAATATGTTCATTATGAACTGGTCCGTTTCAGGTAATTTGGCTCTATAGTAACAAATGATTGTCTTCTCTGATCACAGAACATACTAAACAAAGAGCAATAGTAAAGGACCATCCATTGTTCTTCTAGCAACAAGAAGACTGCATTTTGATAGTCTCAATTCTATTTAAAAACAAAACTATAAGTTCTTCTATTCTATAATTTATATCTGTACTTACAACGTATTTACACTAATATCCTACCTTGAAGAGCAAAATCCATGATGCTAGGATCAATGGAATCCACCTCTGTGTTCATGTCTGAGGTAATGCTGAGGAAGTCCGGAGCCCCCCTACTTATGAGATGATGGTGCAGTGGACTTTGAGTCATGTCTGGAACCACATGGAGAGGAGGGCTTTGGGCTGGTGCAGGAGAACTTGATGCAATTCTGGCCTGAGTCTGAATTTGATGGTGTAAAGGTATAGACTGTAAAGACAATGTCATGACAGGGTGGGGATGAACTTGCTGGATGGGGATATTTCCTATATTTGTCATTACTGATGGTTCAGATGTGGCCAACTTGCTTGGAGCTTTGCAGTTTTCAGGTCTATCCATAATCAGTTTGTCCAGTTCATCTGTAATAAAAAAGATTTTTGAAAGTTTAGAGACAAAAACGGATTTTTGTGTACTCACCGTAAAATCGTTTTCTCTTAGCCATCATTGGGGGACACAGGACCATGGGTGTTATGCTGCCTATCCATAGGAGGAAACTACGTAGATGCAAAAGCATAGCTCCTCCTCTGCAGTATACACCCCCTGGCCAGGCCAGGCAAGCTCAGTTTTAGTACACAAGCAGTAGGAGAAAAAAACAGTAAAAACTTCTCAACAGAGGAACATGAGAAAAAAAGAGTCATAACCAAATAAGGTACTGAGAGAACCATGGCCCAACAGGCTAAAGGGTGGGTGCTGTGTCCCCCAATGATGGCTAAGAGAAAACGATTTCACGGTGAGTACACAAAAAATCCGTTTTTCTCTGACGCCTCATTGGGGGACACAGGACCATGGGACGTCCTAAAGCAGTCCATGGGTGGGAAATATAAAAGAAGACGACAGAACCCAAGGACTAGGAACCAGTCCCGGACAGCCTGGAGCGCCTACTGAGAGAGGTGCTCTACTGCCGTTTGCAGAATTTTCCTACCCAGATTTGCCTCAGCTGAAACCTGGGTATGGACTCTGTAATGCTTTGAAAACGTATGTAGGCTAGACCAGGTCGCAGCCTTACACACCTGTTCCACTGAAGCCTGATGCCGAATGGCCCACGAAGCGCCAACTGCTCGAGTGGAATGAGCAAGCAGCCCACTAGGAATGGGCTTGAGTTGCAAGCGGTAGACTTCATGGATCGCAGAGCGAATCCAGCGAGCCAGCGTCGCCTTTGAAACTGCCTGTCCCTTCTTAGGCCCCTCAGGAATGACGAACAAAGAGTCTGTTTTCCTAAAGGGGGCTGTCCTGGATATGTAATATCTGAGAGCTCTGACGAGGTCTAACGAATGCAGAGACCTTTCCACCCTATGAACTGGGTGTGGACAAAAGGAAGGCAGGACAATGTCCTCGTTCAAATGAAATGGGGTAAGAACCTTTGGAAGGAAATCCGGGAGAGGGCGCAGAACCACCTTATCCTGGTGAAAGATCAGAAAAGGCTCGCGGCAAGAGAGTGCTGCCAGCTCTGAAACCCGTCTGATGTACGTAATTGCCACTAAGAATGTTACCTTCCAGGACAGAAGAGCAAGGGAGGATTCCTTGAGAGGTTCAAAGGGAGACCTCTGGAGACCGTCCAGAACGAGGTTGAGGTCCCATGGTTCCAGCGGCCGTTTGTACGGGGGAACTAGATGGGAAACGCCCTGGAGGAAGGTCTTGACTTGCGTTATTTGAGCCAGGCGGCATTGGTAGAAGATTGAGAGCGCTGAGACCTGCCCTTTAAGGGAACTGAGAGCCAACCCCGCTTGCAAGCCAGACTGTAGAAAATCGAGAATTCTGGGGATGGCCAGAGGCATAGGCTGGACATTAGTTTCCCTGCACCATGAAAGGAAGATTTTCCACGTACGGTGGTAAATGCGGGATGAAGCAGGCTTTCGGGCGCTGATCATGGTGGCAATAACCGCGGGGGAGAATCCCGCTCTTGTTAATACCCAGGTCTCAATGGCCATGCCGTCAGCTTCAGGGCTCTGGAGCTCTGATGGAAAATGGGCCCTTGGGTCAGCAAGTCTGGGATGTCTGGAAGGCGCCACGGTGCGTCTGTGAGCATTTGTACTAATTCGGCGTACCAGGCGCGCCTGGGCCAGTCCGGTGCTATCAGTATCACCGGGACACCCTCTGCCTTGATCTTCCTGATTACCAGCGGCAGCAGGGGTAGAGGTGGAAATATGTAAGGCAGGCGGAAGTGGTGCCAGGAGCAGACTAGAGCATCCGCGCCGATGGACTGCGGGTCGCATGACCTGGCTATGAACGCGGGTACCTTTACATTCAACCTTGAGGCCATTAGGTCCACGTCTGGTGTGCCCCAGCGAGTGTAGAAACACATCTGGGTGGAGGGACCATTCTCCGGCAGCCAGGCCTTGGCGACTCAGAAAGTCTGCTGTCCAGTTCTCTACCCCCGGTATGTGTACTGTTGATATCACTGATCCCGTCGATTCGGCCCAGCTGAGGATCTTGTGGGCCTCGAGATAAGCCGCTTTGCTGCGGGTGCCCCCCTGCCGATTGATAGAGGCTACAGCTGTCGCATTGTCCGATTGGACTCGAATCTGACAACCCGCTAACAGAGGGCTGAACGCTCTGAGCGCGAGGAAGATTGCGCGGAGTTCCAGGATGTTGATGGGGAGGAAAGACTCCTGGGGCGTCCAACGTCCTTGAGCAGTGTGGTGCAGGTACACTGCTCCCCAGCCTAGGAGGCTGGCGTCCGTGGTCAGGATCAGCCAGTTCACTGGGAGAAAAGATCTCCCCTTCGATAGGGATGAGGACCGAAGCCACCAGCGGAGTGCGTATTTGACTGAAGGCGTCAGGTGAAGATGTCTGTCCAGGGAGAAGGGGCTCTTGTCCCAGGCCACTAGAAGGGCTAGCTGCAGTGGGCGGAGGTGCAGTTGAGCAAAGGGTACTGCTTCCATAGCCGCCACCATCCTGCCGAGCACGTTCATGCTGAATCGAATGGAGCGAGACGGAGGACGTAGAAGGCAGTGTACCGCTCGTTGAAGAGCGAACGCCTTGTCCTGAGGGAGAAGGATCAAGACCCGACGGGTGTCCAGGGACATGCCCAGGAAGATGATGGATCGTGATGGGATCGGGGATGATTTGCCCAGATTCACTAGCCACCCTAAGCGGGATAGGGTGTCCACAGTGATTTGTACGCTGGTTGAGCAGTCGCGGAAGGAGGGGGCCTTGATGAGGAGGTCGTCCAAGTAAGGGAGAACGACTACTCTCTTGGCGTGAAGGACGCTCATGGCGGCCGCCATGACTTTGGTGAAGACCCTTGGTGCGGTGGCAAGGCCGAAGGGTAGAGCTACGAATTGAAAGTGGGAGTCCTGAATTGCAAAGCGTAGGAACTTTTGGTGATCTGGGGCGATGGGTATGTGCAGGTACGCGTCCTTGATGTCTATGGAGGCGAGGAATTCCCCTTCGACCATGGATGCAATAATGGACCTTAGGGACTCTATTCTGAATCTCCGTACGTGCACATGTTTGTTTAGGTGTTTGAGGTCCAGGATGGGTCGAACTGACCCATCCTTTTTGGGGACCACAAAGAGGTTGGAATAAAAAAACCCCGAACTTCTCGTCGACTGGGACAGGTATTATCACTCCTGCTGTTTGGAGCGAGTGGATTGCTGAGAAAAAAGCTTTGCGTCGTTTTCGAGTCTTTGGGGGGTTTGGCCGAGTCTCCCTAGTCCTGGACTGTTTCGGTCTAGGCCGCCATGACGAAGTGGGTTTCTGGGAGAGCTGAGAAGGTCGGTCCCTGCGTAGTCCGCGGCTGGTGGCGGGGACAGAACGGGATGTCGACCAACCAAATGAGTTCCGAAAGGAGCGGAACGAGGACTATGGACGTCTGGTGAAGGACGTCCTGGACTTCAGCTGGGGGAGGGAGGTACTCTTTCCTCCCGTGGCGTCAGAAATGAGCTTGTCCAGACGTTCGCCAAACAATCGGTCTGGAAAAAAAGGAAGGCCCGTGAGAGACTTCTTGGAGGCAGAGTCCGCTCGCCATTGTCGGAGCCAGAGAGCTCTACGGATGGCTATGGTATTTGAGGCGGCAAACGCTGCGCAGGTAGCAGCGTCCATGGAGGCCTGGATGAGGTACTCCGCCGCAGCGGCAATTAGAGCTGTTACCTCTGTGAAGGTATGAGTGAACTGGGATTCCTCAAGCGAAGTGTTAAGAAATTCTGCCCAGGCTGAGATCGCCTTTGCGACCCACACAGAGGCAAAGGAGGACGAGAGGGAGGAACCCGCAGCCTCAAAAGCAGAGCGGGCGAGGTGCTCCACCTGTCTGTCTGTCGGGTCCTTAATGGAAGAACCATCGGGTAAAGACAGGAGTGTCTTTGTGGTAAGGCGGGGGACCGGGGGGTCGACCAAGGGCGGATCGGCCCAGCCTTAGGGGCAGGTGAGGCAAAAGGGTACCGGGGCTCCATGAGTTTTCGGTTACCGAAGCGCCTGTCAGGCTTCTCCCTTTGCTTTGTGAGGATATCCTGAAACTCTGGGTGATCAGCGAAAACCTTTTGGGGTTTCCTTGCCCTCTTAAAGGAGACCGCATGGTCAGTGGTAGTGGATGGGGTATCCTCCACATGCAGAGTTTGGTTGATTGCTGCTATAAGGGAGTCTATTGCAGTTTGATCATCTGAGGGTGATGAAACCAAGGAATCCTCCTGGTACAAACAGCATTCTCCCTCCTCCAGCTCTTCAGAAGCCGTGGAGCGTGTGGGAGAGCGTGCCCTGTGTGCTCCCGAGGGAGAGCCCGCTGGAGACACCCGGCCGTGTGCCCTTTTCCTGATCCCTGCAATCGGTGAAGCATGTGCCCGAATTACCTCTGAAGGATCCTCCATAGGGGTATCCTCAGGCTGCGTTCCGTCCAGGGACCCAGAAGGGTGTGGAGGACAACATTGCATAGCCAGAACCAGGTTCTGTGACAGTTTTTCCATGGATTGGGACAGAAACTGTGCATATTCCGGTGGGCTGGGGGCCCTAGGCTCTAGGCTGCCGGTTGCGGCGGTGGTGGCAGGGGGGTCTTGGGGGCCTATAGGGGCACAGGACTCACAGAGAGAAGAGGTGTGTTTACGTGGTAGCTCAGCGTGGCAGGCAGTGCAGGCTGAATAATAGACTATGTGAGCCCTAGCCCTCTTAGTGCCTTTTGAATTCTGCATGTTCCTAATAGGAGTATGCTAGGAGGGGGAGCAATGCTCAGCAGAGCTACAATTGATAGCAAGCACCTCACCAGAATCAGCCGATGACCCTGTCCTCAGGAAGGCTTAAGCTCTATGAAGATCTCGCACGCTTCCCTGGGGGGCAGGGCTTATCGCGGGTGCAGGGGGCGGGGCTTAGCGCTAAAAGAGCGGGAAGATGAAGTCAGTGTACCCCCCCCCCTGCTGTGGGTAGCAAAAAACGGCGGGAAGGGAGCTTCTGATAGTAATCCTCCCTCTCTCTACAGTCAGCACACAGCTTGTCAGTGGTGGTTATTAGCCGGCTTTTGCTGGAGCAAATAAACAGAGCAGATAATACACAGCGTGAGTCCCTGAGCCCTGGGCCCTCCCCCCTGCCACCAGGAACTTATCTGCAAGACTTTCTGCAAACAGCAGAACTTCCCCCCAGCCAGCAAGCTAGAGAAAGTTAACACTGTGTGTGCAGGATCCTTGCTCCTTGCACATAAATACTGTAAATGGCCTGGGAAACTTCCCTGCAGCGTCCTTTCTCCCTTTGTCTGGGAAACTAGTCAGGGGGGATCTCACCTTAAAAACACTGCTTTCCAGGCAGTGAAAATCAAAAAGGTCCGTGGAGCCTCTGTTAGGAGTCTCAACACAGAAACCAGCCAGATATCCCTCCGAGAAGGGCCCAGCCAAGGGGTGACTCTTTTTAGGAGACCACCATAACCACCATATGAAGTGGCCCTTTTAGTCAATATCCAACTTTTTGACAAGTTTAAAGATATGACAAGGGAAATACCAAGGCCAGGTATCAATCCACAGACAGCCGTTTCGGAGTATTGCCCCTCATCAGTGTGGAGTAGGATTCTGGCCGGGTGGGAGCAATGCCTAGTAGACCAACAAAACAATCACTGATCTCGGGGAGACCAGCCAGAGAAAACACTGCCAGCAGCCAGCAAGGGCGCTCAAGACAGTGAAATCCTAGGTACATTGCCCCGTGGAAAATATGCAAATCAAAAAGGTCCGTGGAGCCTCTGTTAGGAGTCTCAACACAGAAACCAGCCAGATATCCCTCCGGGAAGGGCCCAGCCAAGGGGTGACTCTTTTTAGGAGACCACCATAACCACCATATGAAGTGGCCCTTTTAGTCAATATCCAACTTTTTGTCAAGTTTAAATATATGACAAGGGAAATACCAAGGCCAGGTATCCATCCACAGACAGCCGTTTCGAGGTATTGCCCCTCATCAGTGTGGAGTAGGATTCTGGCCGGGTAGGATTTCACTGTCTTGAGCGCCCTTGCTGGCTGCTGGCAGTGTTTTCTCTGGCTGGTCTCCCCGAGATCAGTGATTGTTTTGTTGGTCTACTAGGCATTGCTCCCACCCGGCCAGAATCCTACTCCACACTGATGAGGGGCAATACCCTGAAACGGCTGTCTGTGGATGGATACCTGGCCTTGGTATTTCCCTTGTCATATCTTTAAACTTGTCAAAAAGTTGGATATTGACTAAAAGGGCCACTTCATATGGTGGTTATGGTGGTTTCCTAAAAAGAGTCACCCCTTGGTTGGGCCCTTCCCGGAGGGATATCTGGCTGGTTTCTGTGTTGAGACTCCTAACAGAGGCTCCACGGATCTTTTTGATTTGCATACTTCCCAGGGGGCAATGTACCTAGGATTTCACTGTCTTGAGCGCCCTTGCTGGCTGCTGGCAGTGTTTTCTCTGGCTGGTCTCCCCGAGATCAGTGATTGTTTTGTTTTGTTGGTCTACTAGGCATTGCTCCCACCCGGCCAGAATCCTACTCCACACTGATCAGGGGCAATACCCCGAAACGGCTGTCTGTGGATTGATACCTGGTCTTGGTATTTCCCTTGTCATATCTTTAAACTTGTTAAAAAGTTGGATATTGACTAAAAGGGCCAATTCATATGGTGGTTATGGTGGTCTCCTAAAAAGAGTCACCCCTTGGCTCGGCCCTACCCGGAGGGATATCTGGCTGGTTTCTGTGTTGAGACTCCTAACAGAGGCTCCACGGACCTTTTTGATTTGCATATTTCCCACGGGGCAATGTACTTAGGATTTCACTGTCTTGAGTGCCCTTGCTGGCTGCTGGCAGTGTTTTCTCTGGCTGGTCTCCCCGAGATCAGTGATTGTTTTGTTTTGTTGGTCTACTAGGCATTGCTCCCATCCGGCCAGAATCCTACTCCACACTGATGAGGGGCAATACCCTGAAACGGCTGTCTGTGGATGGATACCTGGCCTTGGTATTTGCCTTGTCATATCTTTAAACTTGTCAAAAAGTTGGATATTGACTAAAAGGGCCACTTCATATGGTGGTTATGGTGGTCTCCTAAAAAGAGTCACCCCTTGGCTGGGCCCTTCCCGGAGGGATATCTGGCTGGTTTCTGTGTTGAGACTCCTAACAGAGGCTCCACGGACCTTTTTGATTTGCATATTTCCCAGGGGGCAATGTACCTAGGATTTCACTGTCTTGAGCGCCCTTGCTGGCTGCTGGCAGTGTTTTCTCTGGCTGGTCTCCCCGAGATCAGTGATTGTTTTGTTTTGCAGGCAGTGAAAATAGCAGAGCCAGCTTGCTGTGTCGTCATATTCAACTCAGAGCCTGCAGAGAGGGGCTGAGGAATCAGTGCCATCTTCATCTCAGAGCCTGCAGAGAGAGGCTGAGGAATCAGTGCCATCTTCATCTCAGAGCCTGCAGAGAGGGGCTGAGGAATTGGGCTATAGGGCACAGGCCTCTACCCTGGGCTTTGGAAAATCGGTGTCTGTGGAACCCGTCGTCCAGCCCAGGATCCAGCGTTGCGGGAGGGGGTACGTGTAGGCAACGCTTCACGTTCCCGCCTGTTGATGGTAGTGGGAGATCGGTCCCAAAAGGAAACCGTCGCCCTCCAAAAATAACAAACCTTGAAAGGAAGTGCCTCCTACAGACACTAAGCTAAAACTGAGCTTGCCTGGCCCGGCCAGGGGGTGTATACTGCAGAGGAGGAGCTGTGCTTTTGCATCTACTTAGTGTCCTCCTATGGATAGGCAGCACAACACCCATGGTCCTGTGTCCCACAATGAGGCGTCAGAGAAATGTGTGTTTACATGTAAGTTCAGATGTGTAAGTCCCTACTTACCTGGGTTAGCCATGCTCCTTCGAATAGCTGGTAGATCTTTCCTCTTCCACTTCTGCATCTCCTCCTCCATCTTCTCTATCTTAGCAGGATTCAGTGCCCACAGACACCCTTTGCGAGAAGATCCACTCAACTTATTCTCCACCTTTTCAAAGCATTTGTTTAGGGACAGGTTATGTCGTACTGAATTCTTCCAGCCATCAGGTGCTGTCTGTAAAGGTGAACAACAAATTGCTGAAGCGTGGTTGTCCAAATAGCCAGTCTGGTGCAATAAATGTTGCAATATGAAATGGATTTATAGGCAAATTGTTTAGCTGGTGCAGTAGATATATCACATCTATGGTCTGACTAAAAGAAATTTTCCGGAAGGAGAATAAAAATACGTAGTCTCTTTATGAGAATGCAGACTGCTGAATTTTGGCAGTGTGCATTGTACACACTGTCACGATTTCCCTGTATTCCCCGTGCAAGTGGGCAGTTATGACAGCATGGTCAAGTGCCAAGTAGACTTTCCTACTCTTTTCTTAGTAGAAAATTGAGAGAAGCTGAAGAAAATCTTTTAGGACCTGATAAAAAATATGCATATAACATACATGTGGTCATGTGTGACTGCCCAATTGCATGGGGAATACAGGGGAATTATGACAGTGTGTTCTTCATGCACTGCTACGATTCAGCAGTCTGAAGTCAAAGTGCCTGCAAACTTTTCTTCTTGGCCCATGATAACAAGTTCAATTGTTCTACTGCAATTGCTGTTGCGATAGGTTTATTGTTCATCTTGTGTGGCTAGCTATATATTATGTGTGCTTTGAATGATGAAGTCTTAAGGCCCAGTCACACACAACGACTTACCAGCAATCCCAAAAACGATGCAACCTGATAGGGATCGCTGGTAAGTCGCTGGGAGGTCGCAGGTGAGATGTCACACAGTCAGATCTTACCAGCGATGCAGGAACGATACAGGTCGCAGTAGTGACCTGTATAACGATCTCAGCAGTCACTGTGACCCTGTCACACAGTGTCAAACACAGCGATGTGTCCTGCCCAGCAGGACATCGCCTTTGAAGAAAATGGCCTGGACCATTCTGCAATGACTAGAGATCTCACAGCAGGGGCCTGATCGCTGGTAGGTGTCACACATAACAAGATCGCTAACGGGATCGCTACTGCGTCACAGAAACCGTGACTCAGCAGCGATCTCGCTAGCGATCTCGTTATGTGTGACGGTACCTTTATCGTGCTGGCAGTGTCAATTTGTAAGATTGGTCATAAAGGTATGTACATGGTCAACAACTATACTGAGGAAGAGTGCTCATTTATAAGATGCTCATTAGTTTTTATTATAGGAAGTGGGTCAGCACAGAATGACTGCTCAAACCAATCACAAATGCTTGGTGCACCCTTGGCATGGCCCAACAGTTCAGTGCACCTTCATACCCACTTGTGTGGTATTCCGGTAATCATTCTACTGCTGCTGAGTGTAGCAGTTGTCGTGTGGCAGTAGAACTGTTCCAGTGTGCCAGAATTCCTGTGAGTTAGGGAATAGGTAATGCATTATGTGTTGTAATGTGTGTACACTGAGGATTGATAAATGTACATTGTGCTTTGTACTTTGCTGCCATCTACTGGCAGATATGAGTATGAAAGTTAGATATTCAATCTGCTCACCACACACTATCATAGAAATGGCTGTGAAGAGCCCCCCAGCTTCCGCATAAAAAACGTACGTGTCTCACGTTCCGTTTTTCGGGTCCGTGTTCCGTATTTTAGGGGCGTTTCTCCCATACGTATGACATCCGTGTGATGGCGTATGCTCTCCGTGTGTACGTGTGGAATGTCCGTATTGGCATAAAATACGTACGTATGCAATCCGCGTGCCGTCCATTTTTAGAGGTTCGCATTCTTACCCAAATAACGTTGTTAATCCTTCATCATGAGATGCTGGTGTTGTTAATTGGTCAATTTCCGTCCCTCATCAGTGGATAAGGTTTAAAAACATTTCAAATCATTGTTTTTAGGCTCTTCCACTCATTAGACTGACTCCAAAATGTCTCTCTCCAATGAAGCAACCATGTATTTGCTATGGTTGATATCTAGGAGATTTGGGGTTAGGAGACATATGCTTGAATATGAACCACCTGTTGAAAAAAGGATGTGGCTCCACCCCCTTGTCAAGCTAAGGAAGACGCATGGCCATTTTAATATTCTTTATGGAGAAATGCGCACATTTCCACCTAAATTTCAAGCATACTGCCATATAACCATAATGTCCTTTGACAACATCCTTGGCCTTGTGCATCACCAATTGAAACATCAGGACATTTGACAATTTGACAATTGACCTGATAGATTGGAAACAAGTGTTGCTGATGTTTGGATTAAAAACGCACACGGACGATACGGTCTGAAAACGGACATGCTACGTGTGCCGTCCATCCAGGCACGGACCAATAGACTTTAGCGGGTACGTACCTGCGTGTTGACGGCCAAAAACGGACATGTCCGTGCGGGAAAATGCACACACGTACTTACCACACGGACACACGTTCCGTGTGATTTTATGCGTGTGTGCCATCACCCATAGGGTAACATTGGTCAACGTGTCTCCGGTACGTGCAAAAACGTACCAAACACGTTTTGGAGGCACGGATGTGTGTTGCGGGCCTAAGCTAGTAGAAACTAGTCTTATCCAGGGAGAAGGAGGAAGCACTACTAATCTCTATTCCAGTCCATGCAGAGAGACTTCATTCTCCATATAATTGCCTCCATAAAGGAGTGAAGCTTCATATAGTCAGGAGAGATAAAGCTGAACAAGTGCTCTCCTGCATACTGGTTTCTCTCTGGGTCTCCGGTGGGAACGAGTGCTTTGTGATTTCAATAAAATGAACTTCTCGTGGTTTTAGGTGCTACCATTTATTGTTGCTGGGGGAAGGGCAGACTTCTCCCAGCAACAATAAATGGTAGCACCTAAAACCACGAGTAACTCCATACATCTAGTGTGTTGCCATGAGGAGTCAACCAGCGAAGGTCTCTCCATCAGTGAAGGATTACCTGGACATCCAGTAGCAAGTGAAGTGATCTGCTGCCCCGAGAGGTCCTAAACCTGCTGCATCACAAAACCTCATCACATACTGAAAATACTAAATGTATCCTATTCTGTGAACTGTGCCTTTGTGCCTAAGAGAGACTGTAACCTGTTATTTCCTTTAGTAAATAAGTGTTATGTTTGCAAATTCACCTGTGTCTTCCAACTGCACAAACCTTACGGGCGTTCTAACACCTGCACCCAGACATCACCTCCACAAGAGCAGCCCAATACCATCTGACAATTGTTGAGGACATGAGGGAAGTGTTTTAAGGTCCAGCAAACCGTTTCAGCTAGACTGACATTAAAATCTGCTGCCAGTAGAACTACATGCCCCACCTGACACCTCTGCAACATCTGGCGATTTGCCCCGTGGCTCACCGCACTTGTTATCCATCTATCTCAGCCCTTCTTTGGCTCCTGTAAAGGCAGAGCTCACAAAGAAGATGCAAAACAAGTAGGTGAGATGGTGCTTTGAGCTATTTAGCCATGCCAAGGGTGCCTGTGATTAGTCTGAAAAGTTATTTTGTGCTGATAGACTCCCATATAATTAACTTGTCAGGAAAAAATATTCCTCAACTCAACCAATAAAAATAAAACAGGCCTAGCCTTCAAAGAAATATATGAAGTAGTCATGCTCCAGTCGGGAGACCCGTGGTCAGTCCATGCATTGTGATTTATGATTGGACCGAGATCCTCAGATGTCTGTATGAGACCTAATGG
This sequence comes from Anomaloglossus baeobatrachus, assembly GCF_048569485.1. NCBI lineage: Eukaryota > Metazoa > Chordata > Amphibia > Anura > Aromobatidae > Anomaloglossus > Anomaloglossus baeobatrachus. Next base: position 668,440,096 of record NC_134353.1, read on the forward strand.
TTGACAAAAGATAGCTACATTGATTTCTTAAGCTGGGTTCACACATAGCGACAGCGACGTCGCTGTTACGTCACCATTTTCTGTGACGCAACAGCGACCTAGTAAGTCGCTGTTATGATCGCTGCTTAGCTGTCAAACACAGCAGACGCAGCAGCGATGATAACGACACGCGTCGCTGTGGAAGCCATGCTGCACTTGGTAACTAAGGTAAATATCGGGTAACCATTACCCGATATTTACCTTGGTAACCAGCGCACACGCTTAGCGCTGGCTCCCTGCTCTCCCAGCCAGGGTACACATCGGGTTAATTACCCGATGTGTACTCCTGCTCCGGCTATGTGTGCAGGGAGCCAGCGCTAAGCGGTGTGCTCTCACGCTGCCAGTGCCGGCTCCCTGCTCACGTAGCTGGAGTACACATCGGGTAATTAACCCGATGTGTACTCCAGCTACGTGTGCAGGGAGCAGGGAGCCGGCACTGGCAGTGTGAGTGCGCGGTGCTAGTAACTAATGTAAATATCGGGTAACCAAGGAAAGGTCTTCCCTTGGTTACCCGATGTTTACCGTGGTTACAGCTTACCGCAGATGCCGGCTCCTGCTCCCTGCTCGCTTCAGTTCGTCGCTCTCTCGCTGTCACACACAGCGATGTGTGCTTCACAGCGGGAGCGACGAGCAAAAAATGAAGCAGGACATTCAGCAACGAGCGGTGACCTCACAGCAGGGGCCAGCTCGTTGCTGGATGTCACACACAGCGACAGGACATCGCTGCTACGTCACAGAAAATGGTGACGTAGCAGCGACGTCGCTGTCGCCGTCGCTTTGTGTGACACCACCTTTATGCAGTCGAAGTGAAGGCTTGTGAGATTGGCAATGCATTTTTAATCTTTAACTGATTAGCTTTCCAGAGCTTAAGCCCACTGTAGTTTTTGTCCATGGATGAGTGGATTATAAATAGTATGGTCTGTAGCTATTGCCGATCCTGTAGGAGGTGCGACATGTGCATTCAAGGATGTTCTACACCATATACAGAAAGCATCTGTAAATGTTTTAATATCCTCCTTTCCTCTGATAGGAATTCTCAGATATCAGAGGCCCAAGGGCTTAATACACTCTTTATATACCTACCTGTTATCCATGGGGAATGAGTCATAATCATTGGCGGTCAGGGAGAAATGGGGCTATTAATTCCTGATATCCCGGAGGAAGATTGGGAGGAAATTTTGGAATCCCCAACTATGGTTTCCCCCTCGAGTAATAATATAATGATTCAATTATACATAATTCATCAAGCATATTTAACCCCATTGAGATTGTTCCGCATTCGCCACTTGGCAACTTCAGACTGTCTGAGATGTTATGCAGAAGATGCAGACTTTATTCATATGATTTGGAGCTGCCTGGTGATTGCCTCCTTCTGGCGAGAGGTTGTTTTCATCCTCTCCACTCTGGCCTTCTTCCCTATCTCCCTTGACCCACTGCTATGTCTTTTCGGGGCCCTGGACCCATCTCATTAAAATTTTCCTATGGGAGACTTTCTTTATGGCCAGGAAACTCATAGTCCTACGTTGGGTGGGCAGTTCCCACCCAACTATGAGAGCCTGGATAGAATTAATACAATAATCCCATTTGAACGGACACTATACCAAAACAGAGGATGGCCTGAGAAATTTACTAAGGTCTAGGAGATATGGAACTCCTCCCCCTTTAAAATATCCACCTGAGTGTAGTGCAGTGGGAGATTTTACCTATGAGAAGCAATCTGTTGGTTTTTCACTTTGAAAGTGGGGTGTAATGTTATTCCGCCTCCACGTGGTGCACCCTGGGTAACGCTAAAGGACTAACAATCTTGATAACCAAACAATCAAATTATATCTAATTTCCTGGTCAGTATATCTTAGATCATACTTTGGTACTTGGCGGCAAAACGGTTATTTTGTTATTCTACTTCTCCTTTTTGTTAACTTTATATATCTCAGGTACTTCATTTATGCATAAATTAACCAAAAAAGAATACTCTGATCCATATTAAAGATGCATGAACCTTAACAAGAGTCACCAAAGCAGAGAATAATTTATATAATAGACTCTATTTGTAAGTACCGTAAATCAGTAAATAAAAGGCTACGTGCCAAAAGATTTACAAAAAATACAAAATTTGTTTTATTAAGCAATGCGATACAAGGACACACAGTGAGTGCAATCAGTAAAAATAAAATCAATAACACACACACAAAAGACAGGGCAGCTATGCGTGTCAGGATAAAATATCACGCCAAAATCTTGGCTACAAGGGAGATGTACTTATTGGGAGACCAAAAGTGATTGGAAGTGGCACAATACAAAATAGCATGAATGTAAATGTATCTGAATAAGTTGTGCCAAAATCAACCACTAGAGGTCGCACAAGGTTAGGTCACAAATTTAATACAGGACATTGCAAATCACAGCTGAACAGTAGCAGCAATGTGGCACAAATATTATAATAAATATGGGAGTTTATAATAATACATGAATAATGACCAGAATTGGTCTTTTACACTCTCAAAATTCATCACTAAAAGTCATAAACCATAAACATGCCAGCTGTTTCAGTAAAGAAGTAATATACCTGCAGTATGCATATATGATTGCAAAGAGATTTTTTTTTTATATATGAGCGATTGATAATGGTTCTACAAAAACACACAGTGCAACCAAAAGCTAGTGAACCTGTATGATGTGCAGCCTCACATTCCCTATGTAAAGTTACAGACCATAAGGTAAGCAGTAAGGAGGCATGTTGCCAATGATCAACAGGGGGAGATCATGCTGCACATGAGGGAGAAAGTACTCCAGGAAGATGGAGCGACCCACCGAGGATAAGACCTGACTGAACACGCTGCCCTGCACCTCAACACGTGTTTCGCTACCGCTTCATCGGGAGGTCATATTTTGTTATTCTACTTCTCCTTTTTGTTAGCTTTATATATCTCAGGTACTTCATTTATGCAGTCCGGATAAAACAATGACTCTGTATTAATCTACTATTGTACTTTATTGCGTTATTCATAAGTAAGCTGTAAAGGCCACTTTACACACTGAGACTTTCAGCGATCCCACCAGCGATCCCAACCTGGCCGGGATCGCTACAAAGTCTCTGGTGAGTCGCTGGTGAGCTGTCAAATAGGCAAACCTGGCCAACGACGCAACAGCGATCCGGACCTGCAGAACGACCTAGCTAGTCATTGGGGACGTTGTAAAGCAGCTTTTTGAAAGGGAAATCGCTAACAAAGTCGCTGTAAAGTCCCCTTTACACACTGAAACTTTCTAGCGATTATGCTGCACAGCGGGAAACAAAGGACCAAAGAATGGTCCTGAACGATTTGTAGCGATCAGCAACTTCACAGCAGGGGCCAGGTCGCTGATGTGTTTCACACACTGCAATGTCGCTGGGGAGGTCGCTATTACGTCACAAAACCGGTGACGTTACAGCGATGTCGTTTGCGATGTTGCAGTGTGTAAAGCCACCTTTATTCCTTCTCATTGTAATCTTGTATATATATGTTTCTAACCTGTACCTGGTATACTTTAGCTGTTAAATAAATAAAAAAAGGATGTTCTCTTACATATGTTGTAACCCATAGGTATATAATGAACATTCTTACCTTGAAATACGGGAAATGTTCCTTCATAAAACTGTAGATCTCACTTACTGGCAGACTACCAGTCTTGCTGTTTTTTAAGGCCATTGCAATAAGGCAGCTGTAACAAAGCAGCAAGTAGTAACTATGACTGCAATTTCACAAAATGCTGAATTGTTTAGCTTTCTATCTGCACAGAAATGAGAACCGTACCTGTATGAATATATAGGCTTAGGGTAATTCTTGGGGTGTAAGTCCTGTGTAGAATGAGCTGCCAGGCGCGCCTGAGAATATGGAGGCTGTGCTCTGTAGGAATTATTAAATATTCCAGCTGGAGAACACTAGAGTGAAAAGAGCAGACGACTCATAAGAAAAGGAAAACATCACATAGCTATAGATCCCATAAAGCAGTACGACTATTCATATATGACTGGAAATTGTAAGGACAAATTAACCTCTTCCATGCTGCTATAACAATTTCCCATTCATATAAATGCAGCATTCCTAAAAGGTAAAAATCTGCTCTGCTCATAAAAGGGTTAGTACTAGTTTTAATACACTAAAGAACAGGCAGGGACTAATAAAGATACAAGAAGTAGTGTTTTACCTGCTGGGACCCCTGAGAGAGTGCATAGACCTGCTGGGAATGAGACTGATATAAAGGCTGCGGTGAGTGAAGGCTCGGGGACTGATGTCCACCCATGGGGTACTGACTGATCTGTTGAGAAGAAATAAACAGGTTAGTGATTTTGCTTTTGACCCATGAATGAGAAATCTATATAGAAGGTGCAGGTAAACCCCCATACACATTAGATTAGTCAGCTAAACCTGATCAGTGAAGTGTTCCTGTGTATAGAGTACGGTAGTTGGAAGGGAAAGCGGTCAGCCGAACGAGGCATGAGCGCAGGATCGAGCAGGGACTGGTAAGCACTAATGGTGCACTTTGTGGCCATCTTTAGGAGCACCAATTTATGGCAGAATAGGGGGGTCTTCTGATCTCTGTGTGGCATTTCAGTAAGGAGGAGATGGAGTGGAAAGGTTGATAGGCATGTGTATGGCTATCTTTATTTTAGTTTTATGGCACCGCACAAACTACATGCTTGCTTAGTCTCTTCCTTTTGTTAATGATGGGAAAATGGATCCCGCATTCTCCCGATAGGGAGAGTGGGAACTTTTCATAAAGTTATGACATATGATCTCAATATTCCATGAATGCGTCAAATGATAATTCCATTTTAAGTTTTATTTTGGTTATTGGCAGTATTTGGTCTGGCAGTTCGGACCAGAAAAGGTTGTGCATCCCAGGTGCATAGTTTATCTATTCACTTACATTGGAAACATGGGATGTCATGGTGTTAAGGCCCAGAATGCCTTGCTGCATACTCGCTGGTATATGAATCATTTGTCCAGGCATGGTATTTGATAGTTGACCTATGTATGAGAGCAAATCTGTAGTAAAGCACATGTGCCTAGAGCAGGATTGCTGTGCTGAGTATAAATCGTCGCCTACCTTGCTGTATCACTATGTTCTGCGAGTTCATACTGTACTCCATCCTTCCACTGGTCATCTGCTGTAACCTGGGCACATCCACAGAGGTCAGCCATGACAGAGACTGTAGGTCACTAGGAAGATCATCATCTCGTATTTGGGAGGGGTCAGGTGGCACGAGCCTGCAAGCATTAACAGTATAGGTATGAAAAGCAGTCACATATATTCTATACACTGACTAGAGAAAGGTAACAGATAAGTAGGCTCCACTGATGGTGGCTGAAATTAATACATTTAATGTATAAAATGCTATTTATTTTTAATTAAACAGTAGAATGTTAAAACACCAAGATCTATATGTAATCTATTTACTATGGAGCTTTGTATTGTATAAAATCGATGAATATACGAATGTACTGATAAATCCATTGCCTTCTATTACTGGTTTCTAATGCGTGCACTGGTGTATTGCAGGTAAAATCAGATGAATAGAAAGAGAGGATGCGCAGAACTCCATACAGTGGGCGCTGGAGCAGCCTTTGTATGAGAACAGCATGCTGTACCATTCATGCTCATAATATCCCTTTGCAATTATAGAAGGTGAAGAGGAGAGCGGGCCCAGCTGACCTTTATTCCAGCTCTCCTATTGGCTCAATCATAAACAAACAAGATCAAACGAAATCATTTGAAAGCTGGGCAGGCCCGGCTGGGTTGCAACAGTTGGTTCTGTTATTGAAAGATGATTGCCCATTGTGTCCCCAAACGGCTAGAGCCGACTGACACGTGTCTCCATTGTTTTGTTTTTAGGTTAATTGTTTCTCTTTTTCATTTTCCTCCCCCTCTCCTTTACCCCTCAACACAGACCCTGCATTAATCTAGCTGAATGACAGCAGACAAGCAACGCACAAAAACATGCCATCTGCCACCCGCCTGGTGCCTACTGGCCTGAAAGAAGAGGCTTGTGATTTTTCCTTATTTTAAATCGAAAGGTCGGATAAGGGGTGTTAAGAGTCAAAACCCTGTGCAAATGCCTCCTGTCATGTGGCAAACCTCCTTCCAGGGTTGTAAAACACTATGAAGCAACGTGTTAACACTTCCCATCAGACAATCAGCTCCTAGGACCGCAGCTACACTAATGTGTGACCCTCACTGGAGCAATACTCTGCTATTACAGCTCTTTGCCAGATTCGTATTCTGCAATGAGGATTTTTTAATCAGGAAAACAAATTGCTAAATCGCTCATGCTGCAACCCAGGAGTCCGCAGCCTTTTGGCCCTGAGATCAGAGTGAAGGGCAGCTGTTCAGCTCTGAATGGACATTGAACTGAATTTCATTTATTATACCAGTTAATGGGCAATCTTACTGGATACACATATGTGCCCCCTAATGTGCACATTATGTATACATGTGCCCCCAGCTACATTAATGAGACCTGCAAAGTATAAACTTTTTACTCGTATATCATAGATATATATATATAACATAGATATACATAGATCGTAGATCAGTATTTAGGCTATGTGCACACGTTGCGTTTTTTTCAGCGCGGAAAAAAACGCACCCTCTGGCAGAGGGGAGAATTGTAAACAATTGGGAAAAACGCATAAAAAAACGCATGCGTTTTTTGTGCGTTTTTCATGCGTTTTTCATGCGTTTTCTTCAGGTGAGTTTTTGACCACATGATCCAGTGACAGTGCCACAGTACATCCAGTACACAGTGCCAGCCTTCCTGCGGAGATGTGAGTGTTGTCCACGGGAGAACGCAGCTGCCCATGACCACAATTTGGGTTCAGGCTGCTGTGGAGCTCTATTCTACCTGCAGAGAACACTCTTGTCTCCGCAGCATAAATTTACTTGCTGAGGCTGCACCACAGGTCAGTTTATGCTGCGGAGAAGAGAAAGCACAGTGGGCACGGGATTTCTAAAATTCCTTCCATTGTGCTTCTACTACACAACGCAGCGTTATGCATACAGGGAAAACACTCTGCGCCCATAACGCTGCAAACCCTGATTGTGTGCACACAGCCTAAAATGTGTCAATGGATGTCAAACATATATATAACGTCCCACCCCCCTGCATATTCTAAGCTGGCTCAGTTTAGTGCCTTTCATGTGGCACTAAAGGGTGCCTAGCCTTGTATTTAGCCCAAAAAAAAAAAATAATTAAAATAAATGACGTGGGGTCCCCCCTATTTTTGATAGCCAGTCAGGGTAAAGCAGACAGCTGTAGCCTGCAAACCACAGCTGACAGCTTCATCTTGTCTGGTGGTCAATTTGGAGGGCTCCCCAAGCTGTTTTTTTTTTTTTTATTTATAAATAATTAAAAAAAAAACGTGGGGTTCCCCCCAAATTAGATCACCAGCCAAGGTGAAGCTGACAGCTGGGGTCTGGTATTCTCAGGATGGGAAGAGCCACGGTTATTGGACTCTTCCCAGCCTAAAAATAGCAGGCCACAGCCGCCCCAGAAGTGGCGCATCCATTAGATGCGCCAATCCTGGCGCTTCGCCCCAACTCATCCCGCGCCCTGGTGCGGTGGCAAACGGGGTAATATATGGGGTTGATACCAGATGTGTAATGTCACCTGGCATCAAGCCCAGCAATTAGTGATGTCACGGCGTCTATTTGATACCAGACATAACTAATTGACAGTAATAGCAAAAAAAATTGACAACCAAAAAAAAATTTATTTGAAAAAACACACCCTAAAAACATATCCTCTTTCACCAATTTATTGAAAAGAAAAAAAATTGGGTTCGCAGTATCCATTTTTGACGTCCCACGTCGCCTCTGGACCTTCTAGAATATGGGGGGCACGCTCAGGGAACGTGTCCCCCATTTTCAAGTAGTGCAGACCCTCCATTTGAGGAGAGTGGGTGCAAAGAATCTGCACCCACTCTCCCCGGGTCACAGCTGCACAGTGCTGAGCAGCAGCAGCCAGCGCAGCTCACACTGAACAAAGGAAACTGTCAGCTGCTCGGCACATGTGACCGGTGCGCACTGTGAAGGAAGAGGGGCCGCGGGGGATCAGCGCTGTGACAGGTATGGGGGTTACCGGGGGACACCGGGGGGAATAGGGGGTGACCTCGCAGGGCCTGGGGAGCAGTTTTCTGTCGCATGTGTTATTGCACATGCGACAGAAACAGAGGAGTAGGGCGGCCGGTGCGCTGCTGTGCGCGCGGCCATGTTGGATTTTCGGGAGGGGGGTCGGGGGTCGGGGCGGGCACTTTGGCGACACCGGGGGCTTTCCTGAACTTTGCCAGGAAGTGAGGTCAACAGGAAACCTCTTGACCTCACTTCCAGGTAAATGCCTGCGTTCTGGCATGCCGACAAAGCCCGCGGACCGCAACAAAAAAGCAGCTCACTGCGTTGTAGCTGCGGTCTGACCCGCATCATTGATTTCAATGGGGGAGAGAACGCAGCCACAACGCACAAAAGAAGTGACATGCTGCTTTTCTTTCCGCACCGATTTTTGGCATCCAAAACGCTGCGTTTAGAAACGCAGAGTGTGCACTGATTTTTCGGCTTTCTCATACACTTTGCTGGGAAAGCTGAACGCATGCAATTTGCCACTGAAACGCTGCGGTTCTAAACGCAGCGTTTCCGCGGTAAAAAACGCAACGTGTGCACACAGCCTAAAAGCGTAATATAATGTTTTCATATGTTTAGAAAGTTAGGATGAGCTTTGCTATTTTGTTGACATTTTTTCAATCTAAAGGTATTGTCACACTAAGCAACATCGCTGCTGAGGCATGACTTTTGTGACGTAACAGCGATGTTGCTAGTGATGTTGTTGTGTGTGACATCCAGCAACAACCTGGCCCCTGCTGTGAGGTCGTTGGTTGTTGCTGAATGTCCTGGACCATTTTTTAGTTGTTGCTCTCCCGCTGTGAAGCACACATCGCTGTGTGTGACAGCGACAGAGCAACAACTAAATGTGCAGTGAGCAGGGAGCCGGCTTCTGCGGACACTAGTAACCAATGTAAATATCGGGTAACCAAGAAACCCGATGTGTACTCTGGCTAGGAGTGCAGGGAGCCAGTGCTAAGTGGTGTGCGCTGGTAACTAAGGTAAATATCGGGTTGGTTACCCGATATTTACCTTAGTTACCAAGCGCAGCATCGCTTCCACGCGTCGCTGCTGGCTGGGGCTGGTCACTGGTTGCTGGTGAGATCTGCTTGTGTGACAGCTCACCAGCAACCCGTGTTGCGATGCTCCAGCGATCCCTGCCAGGTCAGGTTGCTGGTGGGATCGCTGGAGCGTCGTTTAGTGTGACGGTACCTTAAAGTTGGGCAAGTTTTTGACAGATCCTATTAGTCTATGGAGATTGTAGAAACAAGGGTCAGATATGTTGGAATTGTCCTAAAAGAAACATTGTTCTAAAAGACACAAAAACAGCAATAGTTCAGAGATACCATTCAGTTCAGACACATCGGTTTACTAATAGTTGTTGGCTGTTATCTTATGTCCATGGCCATCATAGGGCCTTGTAATGTTTATAGGTCATTACTATCAGACCAGTGGGGGTCCTAAACTTGGCACATCCACAGCTCAGCTGTTATCAGCTGTGATCAGTGGGATGAGTGGAACACTACAGCTCTGTTCCTGAGAACTGCAGTGTACCTACTATTGAATTAAATAGGAGCTGAGTTGAAGTTCTAAAAATTGAAGAATAGTAAAATAGAGGAATGATATATGGAAAAATATAGGGACAGCATTGTAAGGAATCACTGCACAGGCCATGTTCCCATGTGTAAAAAAGCTACTTTTTTCTGCGAGTGTCTGTACTAAAATATGTAAATGAAATCTAATCTGAATATTACGTTTCTGTTCGGCTTTTTAAAGCTTTTTTTTCTGTTTTTTTTTTTGTTTAATGCATTTTCGGTGCAGATTTGATAAGCTATCAATGGAAACCTTCTGGACGAAGAATATTTTTGCAGCATCTGCTGCGTTCTCCAGTGCAGGAGACTCAAGGAGAAATTGACACGCTGCTGACAGGAATCCTGCAAAGCAGGTCAGTTTACACAGCGTTAAAAAGAAGCCCAGTGGGCAGGAGATTTCTATAAATCCCATCCACTGTGCTTGTACTGTAAAATACTGTGTTTTGGAAGCGGCGAAAATACGCTAAGTCCAAAACGCTACTAATTCTGATTGTGGGTATGTACCATTAGACGCAACAGATATCGGCGCACAAAAAAACCCCCCTTTATTATACTCACCTGTGGGGCGGTCTGGTCTGATGGGCATCTTTGGTTTTGTTCTGACGCCTCTTCTCTTCTTGCTTCACATAGATGACGCATCCTATGTCATCTATACAGTGTCCATTATTGTTCTTCTGCACACTTCTCTCTGCCTTGCCGAGGCCAGAGCAAAGAATTGTAGTGCGCTTGAGCAGCGGGCGGGCTGTGACTTTCCCCGCGACTGTGCATTACAGTACGTTGCTATGCCCTCTGCAGGACTGGGAGAAGTGTGCAGGAGTGCAATAGCGGACACTGTATGGATGATGTAGAACGTGTCATCCACATGGAGCGAGGAAAGAGGAATTGGATCAAGACCAGTGACGCCTATCAGATCGGACCTCCACACAGGTGAGTATAATAAAAGGGTTTTTTTTATACAGAGCAGCCTGGCCTCTTATATACAGTATTCCAGAATGCTGTATATAAGGGCTGACTGGTAGTAGCTCGTAAGGGAAAATCATGGTGGCAGGTTCACTTTAAGAGAGAAAGTATAAATTAGAAATAAGTTGTATGTACAGCCTACAACAGCCATGGTATATAAGTCCATTACTTTACTTAAAAAGTCAATCCAGCTGTTACCATATAATCAGCATCACATCTAGAAATAGAATCCATAAAGATCAGACAAAAGACCAAAACTGCGGTTTTATTAAATGTAAAAGAAAGGTATTAAAATGGCTTGTGAGATTTGTCTAGGGCTAGGTCATGTGTATTATGGTTTGTTCTATAGATTTACCAAAACACTTTCCAATAAAAAATGAATACAAAAATATTATACTGTTTATAAACGAGTCTAAAGAGAACACGTTGCAAAGTATTGAGTAATACTCTACTTAAAGGGAATCTGTCACCAGGTTTTTTTCCACCTAATCTGAGAGCAACATAATGAAGGAAAAGAGAACATGATCCTAGTGATGTGTCATTTACTGGGCACCTAGTGTAGCTTTTATAAAATCACTGTGGAATCAGCAGTAGATTATCATTAGAGGACTACTTGGCGTGCTGCCAAGTAGTCCAGCATATTCATGAGTTCTGTATAACTGCTAGATTTGCAGCAGAAAAAACATTAATTTTATCAAAATGACAGCAAACAGCTCAGTAAGTGACACATTGCTGGAATCATTGTCTCTGTCTCTACATTATGCTGCTCTCAGATGGGGAAGCAAAAACCTGGTGACCTATTCCCTTTAAGGGGAACATGACAAATTGAAATTACATCAGTAAGCTACAGAGCAGAAGCTCAGCAGATTGATATATAGTTTTGTGGGAAAAATTGTGTAGAACTTGTGATATATTCACTGAAATCGCTGCTGATTCCAGGTTTAAGTGGGCAGTCCTAAATACTGAGTAATAGCTAATAACAAGCAGATGTAAATGAATAAAGCACAGGATACACTAAGGGGTGCTTCACACACAGCGAGCTCGCTGCCGAGATCGCTGCTGAGTCACGCTTTTTGTGACGCAGCAGTGACCTCATTAGCGATCTCGCTGTGTGTGACAATGAGCAGCGATCTGGCCCCTGCTGCGAGATCGCTGCTCGTTACACACAGCCCTGGTTCGTTTTCTTCAAAGGCGCTCTCCCACTGTGACACACAGATCACTGTGCGTGACAGCGAGAGAGCGACAAATGAAGCGAGCAGGGAGCAGGAGCCGGCGTCTGACAGCTGAGGTAAGCTTGTAACCAAGATAAACATCGGGTAACCAAGGTGGTTACCCGATATTTACCTTAGTTACCAGCCTCCGCCGCTCTCACGCTGCCTGTGCTGCCGGCTCCGGCTCGCTGCACACGTAGCTGCTGTACACATCGGGTTAATTAACCCGATGTGTACAGCAGCTAGGAGAGCAAGGAGCCAGCGCTAAGCAGTGTGCGCGGCTCCCTGCTCTCTGCACATGTAGCTGCATTACACATCGGGTTAATTAACCCGATGTGTACTGTAGCTAGGAGAGCAAGGAGCCAGCGCTCAGTGTGCGCGGCTCCCTGCTCCCTGCACACACAGCTAAGCGGTGTGCGCTGGTAACTAATGTAAACATCGGGTAACCATACCCGATGTTTACCTTAGTTACCAGTCTCCGCAGCTTCCAGACGGCGGCTCCGTGCAAGCGCAGCGTCGCTTGCACGTCGCTGCTGGCTGGGGGCTGGTCACTGGTCGCTGGTGAGATCTGCCTGTTTGACAGCTCACCAGCGACCATGTAGCGATGCAGCAGCGATCCTGACCAGGTCAGATCGCTGGTCGGATAGCTGCAGCATCGCTAAGTGTGAAGGTACCCTAAGGCTCCATTTACACTGCGTGATTATTGTGATCGAGCGTCCCTAGGAATGCTCATTTTACAATTATCCTGCAGCGTAAATAGACTACTGATCACCTGACAAGTGAGCTAAAGATTCGCTCAGTGGGTGATATGATTGTGCTTCACAAAAGATCATCCTTCTCTGCAGTGAATCGTCCTGCGTAAATAGGATGCAGAGAACAATGGCAGCCTATGAGCACTGACCATATTTATTGATCAGTGTGCATCTGAAGCTGGGGCCGGTGTACACTGGCTATTAAACGACCGCCGATCAGCAGACAAGTAGATGTGTGATGGTTGTTTAGTACCCCAGGTCCACCCGTGTAAACACACCCCAAGTCTTTCCCCATGCTGTCTGCAGACTGGATTGCATTTTCAATGGATCTATTTAAATATGAATATAGACTCCTCAGAGACAACGGTGACTGGACTTTATTGCCACCTAATTGATATAGCAATCCTAAAACTCAATATTAACCCTGGCCTTGCCACATTCATTAAAATAAGAACCCAAACTAAAAACTCAATTTACAGACACATGTTTTGGAGTATTTGCCCCTCATCAGTGTAAAGCTGGAGGTCTGATTTGGCTGGGTGAGACCTCTGACAGGGTCTAATGCAGAAATGTTACCCGTTAGACCAGCTGTGAAAGGCCTCTCAAACAAGCAAATCAGACCTTGCCTTGCAAACTCCCTGAAATATGTATCTGCAAAAAGAGATTCTGGTTTATCATCCTATTTTAAGTCATATGGCAAATGCTTGTTGAAGGGTTGATATTAACTTTTAAGATTATTATAGGTGGCACTAGAGGCCTGGGACTAGTCGCAAGGGCGTTAGTTCCCTTGGCTAGTCAGTTCCCATAACATGTAAGTACGCTCCTGTGGCCGTGCGAACATGCTAAAAATACGCAGCGTCAGAGGCATGGTCAATCTCACTACTCTTTATTGCCATTGCCCCTGGATTTCGGCTCAGTGCGTATGATCAGAGGTCCCGAACTTCCGGTCATGCGTACCGTTAAACCGGGTGTATGTGTCTTGGCTTCAAACTGGTATAATGCGCATGACCGGAAGTCCAGGGATGTTCTGATTGTGCGCACTATACCGAAAACCAGCGGTGGCAGCAGAGGTGAGAGCGACCATGCCTCTGATGCTGCGCATTTCATTAGCATATTAGCACGTCCCTGTAGGAGTGCTTACATGCTAATGGAGCCGACTAGCCAAGGGAAGTAACGCCCTTGCGACTAGTCGCTGGCCTCATTAGCATATGATAAAAGATCTTTAGAAATACTTTTTCTAAAGATTCCTTTATCTATGCTACTACATAGAGGCACAGTTAGGCAGGGATTAGCAATATACACCCAGAACTACTTGTGGTACTGAGTGCATATTGGACCTGACAGGTTTCCTTTAACAGAGAAATAAATTATAAAATGAATAGCACTGGGCCACCTAACATCTGGGTTTTGTTCAGTCCTGGGCAGTAGTACCCATTTTATTTCCTTATTTTCTTATTTAAAGCGTTGTTCTCAACATTGATCTTCAGGAGCACACAGCTTCCTTCTGACAGGACCAGTGGCATCACTGTCAGAACTGTGCGCACTGCAATGATGATAGCAGAGGCAAAGTTTCCACTGCAGCTTCAGAGGAGAGCAGGCACACTGACACTGTTCATCTTAAAGGGGTTGTCCATTCTACAATCATGACTTATGACTCCTCCCAGTGCACACATTGTGCGCTGTAAAGATTCACTGGTTTCTGAGCTGGGAACAGAGGTCACATGACTGCAATATGTATATTCTTCGGCCAGAACTTGACTTGTAGGTGCGGTCTCGCTCAATACAAATTTATTGTGCAAGGCCGCTCCCACTTGATGACTGCGCCTACTAGTCTGACGCGCCCATTCCATACACTTGTATTGAGCGAGGCCCTGCCCACTAGTTGGATTCTGGCCGGGAATATGCATAGCACAGAACTGCAGTCATGTGACCGCCGTTCCCAGCTCAGACACCGGCGAATGCTCACAGTGCACAGTGTAGTCACATTGAGTGACTGTAGACTTATTATTTTAGACCGGACAACCCCTTTAAGAGCTGCCCTTACAAGCTCTATTGGAAAGAGACTGGCCATTGCTGATAGACTGTAGTCTATAAAAAAAAAACTTTAAACTCCATCTGTTCTTGAGAACGGAGAGGATTTTTAAAAAAGTAAGCAAATTTTGAAGTTGCAATTTTTAACCATTTATGATGTTATTATTTTCACAAATAGTAATTATTAATTATTAATGCTCATTTCTTTTCCATACTTTTATTTTTCTACTCTTTATTTCTCTACCTACAGCCTTAGGTACTATGCACTCAATGTGTTTTTTGATGCAGATTGTCGCCCAAATCTGCGTGTCTATCTTAATGCCAGCAAAGTCAATGAGAATTCTGAAGTGTTCTGCACTGATTTTGTGCAGAAAATAATCCGCATGTCAATTGTTGGTGCGTTTTTTTTCCCTGGGTTTTTTAGCCCTTCCACCCATTAACTTCATTAAGAAAAACACATGTACAAAAACACACCAAAAACGCTTGCATTTTTTGCAGTTTTTTTGCCAGAAGGTGCAGATTTTAAAATTTCTGCACCAAATCTGCAACGTTTGCACACAGCCAGATTCTACAACAGGTATGTGACTTGACAGAAATATGTTTTATATAATTACAGAGGTGATTTAGGGAATGATAGACTTTCACAATCTTATGTGGAAAAAGGAAGTAAAAACTTAATTTCCCATTCCTCCTGCACCTCATACAAAAGATGGTAGTTTGTCATTGCCAGGCACCTCTGCATCCTAAAGCTATGTGCGCACGCTGCATCTTTTTTTGACCACAAAAATGCAGCGTTTTCATCTTGTGGTGACTACAAAGAGCAGCGTTTTTGGCCAAAAAAAACCGCAGGGATCGTCCACCTGTCAGGCCTCTACTGAAGTGAGCCACGGGATTAGCGCTGACGTCACTCGGGTGATGTGTGGTGACACCGCACATCACATGAGTGACGTCACTGCTGATCTCGCAGCTCACTCCAGCCGTGGCCTGATATGCCGTCACAAGTGGAGGACTCCAGCTGTCACCACACGTCACCTGACTGAAGTCACCCCTGATCTCGCGGCTCATTTCAGCCGCGGCTGGATTTGTGGTAAGAGGTGGAGGACTCCAGTCAAGCGATGTGCGGTGATAGCTGGAGTCCTCCACTTGTTACCGCGAATCCGGCCGCAACTGAAGTGAGCGCGAGATCAGCGGTGACTTCAGTCAAATGATGTGCGGTGACAGCTGAAGTCAGCACTGATCCCGCGCGGCTCACTTCACTTGCGGCCAGACCCTCACAGCGAGCAGTCATGTTCTATGGCCGCTCGCTCTGATTGTCAGATGTAGCAGAACTAGATGCGTCGTAGGACCTTGTGTGGATTACGTTGGACCTGGAGGGTTGTTTTAAGGGTTAATAAAGTGGTGAAAGAGGGGGCTTTTATGTGTTTTATTTCAAATAAAGGATTTTTTGGGTGATTGTGTTTATTTACTTTCACTTACAGTTTAGTGATGATTGTGTGTCTCATAGACTCCTGCCATTACTAATCTAGGACTTAGTGGGAGCTATGGGCTGTTGCCATTAACTCCTTATTACCCCGATTGCCACCGCACCAGGACAATCGGGATCAGCCGGGAAAAGTTCCGGGAATGTCGCATCTAATGGATGTGGCAATTCCGGGCAGCTGCTGGCTGATATTTTTACGTTGGGGGGGCTCCCAATAATGTGGGTCTCCCCAGCCTGAGAATACCTGCGCCCAGCTGTGGGACTTTATCTTGGCTGGTTATCAAAATTGGGGGGGGAACCACACGTCGTTTTTTTTAAATCATTTATTTAATTTATTGTACGATATAGACCTGCCCACCGCCGTCTGTGATTGGCTGTAGTCAGACAGCTGTCACTCAGCGTGGGGGCGGGTCTGCCTGCAACCAATCAGAGCCACCGGTGAGCAGCGAAGGAGTGAATATGTTATGAGCATAATGAGCGGCCGGCTCGGGAAGATTAAAGAGCTGCCACGGCAGCAGTGCATCAACCGCCCAGTGATCGGTGAGTGTGCAGCACTTGCTCCTACTCCTTTGGGCCCGATTCTGGTCCCCATAGACTTTATATGGGGAGCAGTATCTGGCCAAATAACAGCGATCAATCCCCGCCGACCCGGAGTCTAGTCAGAAAAACGCATGTAAAATAACAACTTGCAGTTTTCCACACCTCATTGAATTCAATGGGTGAAAAACGCAATAAGAATTGACATGCTGCATCTTTGTGGTCACCACAAAGATGCAGCCAAAAAAAACTGCAACGTACGGACAGCAAAAATGAAATCTCATAGACTTGGTTGGGGAAGGAATTTCATGCAGTTTTGAGAACAGAACTGCACCCAAAAAACGTGGAAAAAAAAGGAAGCATGCGCACATGGCCTAACTCCACAGAATATTCCAGGCTCAGGTGCTGAAATTCAGCATACCCGATCCTTTTTTTACACAACATTATCTGCTTAGGAAATACACGTAAGATTGTGTAGTATGCAGATCTTACTGAAATGGACGGGTCACACCTACTTTAATGTGAATCGGGATCTTTAAATATTCCACCCTCTGTGTGGTAGCTAATATTATAGCATGTCTTGAAAGCCGTACTCTATAATTATAGCACCATGCACCTTTACTAGGTCAAGTAACGTTTTATAGTCCACACCAATTTACATAATCCATCTCTTCTTTTACATGGTTTATGATGACGGTTCACTAATCACTTTGGAGGTCAAAAGACACAATCAACCACATCTGGAATATGGGATCCAGTTTTCGGCTCCACATTTTAAAAAGGACATTCAGAAGTTAGAGTCAGTTCAAAGGCGGGCAACTAGACTACAATAAATGGAAGGCCTCCCATATGATGACAGGTTGAAAAAGTTAGATATGTTTAGCTTAGAAAAAAGACATCTCAGAGAAGATCTCATTTATATGTATAAATACATGCGTGGTCAATATAAAGGACTGGCACATGACTTATTTCTTCCAAAGACAATACTAAGGACCAGGGGGCACCCACTGCGAGTGGAAGAAAAGCAATTCCGACAGCTAAATAGGAAAGGGTTCTTTACAGTTGGAGCAGTCAGACTGTGGAATACCCTACCACAAGAGGTAGTAATGGCCGATACTATAACAGCTTTTAAAAAATGGCTGGATGATTTCCTCAGTACACACAACATTGTTGGTTATAAATGACTTAAGCCTGCTTTACACGTTGCAATTCGCATACGATATCGTATGCGATTTGCAACGCTCCCATCGTATATGCGGCACGTTCAATTTGTTGAACGTGCCGCACAAACGATTAACCCCTGTCATACGTACTTTCCTGTCCATACGACCTCGATGTGGGCGGCGAAACGTCCACTTCCTGGAGTGGGAGGGACGTTCGGCGTCACATCGACGTCACGCGGCAGCCGGCCAATAGATGCAGAGGGGCGGAGCTGAGTGGGATGTATACATCCCGCCCACCTCCTTCCTTCCGCATTGCTGGCCGTGAGCCGCTGGACGCAGGTAAGATCTGTTCATCGTTCCCGGGGTGTCACACACTGCGATGTGCGCTACCCCGGGTACGATGAACAATCTGACGTGCAATTCTAGAGAAAGGTACGATGTGTATGCGATGAACGTTTTACCGCTCAATCGCACGTACCTGTCACACACTGCAATGTACAATGCCGGATGTGCGTCACTTACGACGTGACCCCGCCGACACATCGTAAGATATATTGCAGCGTGTAAAGCGGGCTTTAGTGACCAAATGTAGAACTGGTGGAGGAAGGTTGAACTAGATGGACCTAGGTCTTTTTTCAACCTAAGTAACTATGTAACTATGTAACCTTGACTTTATAGCAATCAAGTTCAATAGAACATAAATAAATGTCCATCCATCACATAAAACATAAATCCAAAGATTTTGTATGATTTTAATATCACCCACTGAACAAATAACTGCTACAGATTGGCAACAAGACATATAAATAAGAGAAATGTCACAACTGTACATGGAAAATAAAGTAATAATACTAATAATATACAGTAATAAAGGAATCATCCTAATAACAGTACATCATGGATCTCTCAGATATAAAACACTAATAACCAGTTGACAATCACAAACACTTAGAGATACTTTTATTGTAAAATATATTATATATATTCTAGCCATTGCTTTTTCCTTCGAGACCAGAAAACACACATATCCTAGATTCCCATCAGTTTGTAGTTTACCTACTACATACAATTATAAAGTACCATTAGTATTTGTAGGTATAAGCAATTTACATATACTATATAGCCAAAAGGCAAATAGTAAAACTCAGAAATCAGATATGACCACATAATGAACTTTATTGCAGTGTTTTGAATATTCACTAAACCAGAAAAAAAAGTTTTCACTATATTTTCCCAATTTATTTGTTTATAATGTTATTGTAGTTTATTATTTTGGGTCAAACTTACTCCATTTTTAATTTGGCCTGTACCACTGCTGCCTCCTCTCATCCAGCTGCCCAACCTTCTCCTGCGGTCCCCGTCCTCAGGATTCACTGGCAGTCTCATAGCTAGTCATCCAACCAACACCAAACCTAGTGGCCCTTGGAGCAGGCCTCAGGGGAGCCTTCTGTGACACCTCCTCAAGCTGTGCATTGTGTATAATGCAGATCATAAAGAGATACATGAGACATGCTCCCCCTGAGAAATGCTGGTTAAAGCTCCTTTATAAGAATCAATAGTTCTTATGTTTCCTGTATTTACAGATTAAACTCATTGTAACGTCTTGACAAGACTACATACAGAAGATGATCAACAATAAATAATAAAACTACCAATTATAGCTGATAAAATGTGTATAAATCCAGCCCGGCGGATCAGTGGTTAGCACTGTTGCTTTGCAGCACTGGGGTCCTGGGGTCAAATCTAGGGATGATCGAATACCTCAAACATTCGGCTTCGCGAATATTTGCCGAATACGTCGCCGCTATTCGACTATTCGCGAATATTTGATGCGCAATGTAAGTGTATGGGAAACCCGAATAACAACTATTTGGGCTTCCCATAGACTTACATTGCGCATCAAATATTCACATAGCGGCGACCCATTCGTCGGATATTCGTGAAGCTGAATATTTGAGGTATTCGATCATCCCTAGTCAAATCCCATCAAGGACAAAATCTGCAAGGAGATTGTATGTTCTCATTGTGAACCCCAATGGGGACAGTGATGGTCATGTCAGTAAAACGCTGTGGCGCTATATAAGTAAAATAATAAAATTCATGCAATCGATAACTGTTAGCTGGATTGGTAATGAGTGAGACCCTTCTGACATTTACAGGATATCGGCTGCTGTCAAATTACAAATAATGGATTTTTTACATTTTTCATTCATTTGTTAATGTTTGAAAAATGGCTAGATACAATTGCTTTAGGTAAAAAGCTTTGAAACATTACTGGTGAATCACTAAAGCGGGCTTTACACGCTGCGACATCGCTAGCGATAGCACCCGCCCACGCCGGTGGCGCGTCACGGGGTGATCGCTTCCATAGCGAACAATATCGCTACGGCAGCGTCACACGCAATTACCTGTTCACCGACGTCGCTGTGGCCGCTGAACAATCTTCCTTTAAGGGGGCGGTTCGTGCAGCGTCACAGCGGCGTCACTAAGCAGCTGCCCAATAGAAGCGGAGGGGCGGAGATGAGCGACCGGAACATCCCGCCCACCTCCTTCCTTCCTCATTGCCGGCGGCTACAGATACGATGTTGTTCCTCGTTCCTGCGGTGTCACACATAGCGATGTGTGCTGCCGCAGGCCTGCGTTCCAAATGAGGAACGATTTTTTAAAAATGAACGACGTGTCAAAGATGAACGATTTGACACCTTTTTGCGATCGTTACTGATCGCAAAAAGGTATCACACACAATGACATCGCTAACAAGGCCGGATGTGCGTCACCAACACCGTGACCCCGACGATATCTCGTTAGCGATATCGTTGTGTGTAAATGGGCCTTTAATGGAGCCACTGGATCCCAAAACTAGGGAATCCGTTACATTAGCACCTCATCTGTTCTGTATATAGTGACACACAACACAAAAATATTAACACTTCACATAGGAAACATTTTTCACTTGATTTGTGCACATCAAACATACGAGGACATTCAAACTCACCAGGCAGCATAAATGAGAGCAGACATGTGCAAATGATCAACTTAAGCTTGATGAATGACTATTAATTAGTCCCATTAATAACTAGAAGAGCCGCACGTCAGGGTTCCTCCAGGCAGGTTATCTTCTATTTACGGTACTTTTTGGGTCTCTGGTTGAGGTGTATGGGATTTTCTTAGGATTTTTTACCCACTTGGGTTAAACACTCAGTCATATACTGTATATATAAAAGTATATTATCTCTGTGTATATTCCCTGACCACCTCCATCAGAATCCTTACTATTAATTTATGTTTCTATAGAATGCTGGTATAGTCCTGGGATACTACTATTTGTCATAATTTTTTCTGACTATTTCTATATATCTTTTCCGTGAATTGTAGCCGGCATTTTTATATATAAATGTGGTATCACAGCGTGTCGTGGAATTATTTTATGTCATTTTCTCTTTTTATCCTTTTTGTATTTAATAAAGAATACCTTTTACCTGTGCTTCATGCTTCCATCTCTTTTTTTGGTTTCCATTAATAAATAGGGTGGGGTTGGGATCTGCCACCACCCAGCCTGAAACATTGGGATTCACGCAGGGTCTGTCCCCACAATATCCAACACACAATCCTAATCCAATGTGACAAGCCAGCATTCCCATGGTACTATGCTGCTCTTGGTCAAGTCAGCCGCTTTGTGCAAGTCTAAATCAGGGTGGTCCTGATGAAATTAATATTCTGAGGTGGAACAATGTGGTTTGGTGTAACATTATTAGTTCTGACTTGTATTGTCTAAAGTTGGAGAAATCAAGGCTCGTCATTTTGCATTTTAAACATGCCCAGTCCTTTAATACCTGTAAAATAGGTGGTGCCATATGTCTAGTTCACTGTAGCAACAAACATGCATGCTTGCCTGATTCCAGCACACATAGGTGGAAGATAAAGGACAGACCTATCAGAGAATACTAAAGTTAAATGCTAAGCTTTAAATATGGCCATAATATATCTAAATTTACTGGTGGGGGTCATAATACATCCCTATTTTAGTGGTGGGGTCCATAATACATCCCTACCTGGAACAAGTCCCACCAGGTCTGTTGAACTAATAGACAGTACATAAAGGATAAAAAGCAGCAATTTCATTACTTTGTGAAAATGACTATATTCTGTTAAAGTCATGTTTCTAGTTTTTGTTTCAATACTCAGATTACTAGAAAATGCCGGAAATAATTCAAGTACAAGCTGTGGCTGGCTGTCACGAGTATTTTTTGTCATTAGGAGACTTGTGAGAGTTCGGGGATATGAGCTTTAGGACTCTTTCACACGTTGCATTGACGTGTAAAAGGTGCATATTGCCCTCCATGTGACGTGATTTTGGCACACGTGTATTCTCCGTGTGTTATCCGTGATAACACACGGAGAACAGGAACTTTCTGCTCACCTGTCCCTGGCGTTGCTGTCCATGGTGCTGATCTACGGTTTCTGGCCCTGCTGACTGCTGCTTCCGGTCCTCTGTGCCATGCATATGCAATGAGCGGGGGACAGAAGCAAGTGACAGCAGCGGCAGAGAGAGCAGCGCTGGAGAAGGTGAGTATAGAAATTCATTTTATTTCACAGACACGTGTTTTCTCCGGTACCTGTCACACGGAGCACATCCATGCGGTCCGTGTGACACCCGTGCTGCCAGAGAAAAATGGACATGTCTACATGTGGAGTACATGGACACATGTATGCGCCACACGGACACATGGTCTATTGAAAAAAACAAGCACTTGTGTGCAAACCCATTGATTTTAATGGGTCTACGTGTGCCCATGTCTCCGGTACGTGTGAAAATGGACGTCACACGTACCGCAGACACGGATGTGTGAAGGAGGCCTTACATGAATTGAGACTCTGGATTTTAAATGTGATTGCTTTCTTCTGGTGCAGCAAGAGTTAAAGCCATTTTTCTTGTTGGAACTCCTGGTTAATTCACCTCGACAGCAGGTTTGTGACCACTCCCCTTTCCTTTGAACAGTTACATGATCTATCATCTGATGTCGGTAATAGATTAATTCTATTCTGACCACCAGGAATTGAGGAAGTCTTTAGTGGCTGCTGGAGATCTGCATCTGGAGTTCTGTTGTTGGATCCGTGTCATCTGCAGGCCTGGTGTTTGGCTGCAGCTTTCAAGTTTGTTTAATATCCTTTTATCTATGTTCCCTGGATGTCCTCCATCCCCTGTGTTATATTACAGTAACGGTGATGTCTAGTGTACACACCTGCCTTGTCACTATACAGGGTGAGTGGAGGAAGTTAGACACTAGGCACGTGACGGCGACAAGGGGAAGGACTCGTATATGGGAATTAGGGGAGCTCAGGGGCCAGACACAGGTTAGTGTCGGGAGGTGTCCCATCCCCCGCTCCCTATTGTCAAGGTCTTCTTCTCCCTTTCCACCCTGTTGTAACCTCTGTGTTGCACCATGCGCCGGACATCCCCTTGTCTGTGCATGACACTGACCCATTTTAAAAATTCAGATAAAAACATTATATGTATTATATGATACTACTGAATGAATAAAAGAGTCTTTAAAGTGGACCTGTCAGATCTCCTAAGATGTCTGTTTTAGTAAATATTAGAACTCTGGATTGTGCCATTCCTCTATCATTTCTCCTAGAAATGTATGATTAAATTGACAAATGGGTGTAACTAAGGTGTGAGTGTATAGACAGTCTGACACTATCCAATTATTGCTGACACTTCCAGACTGTAGGCACATGGTCTATTGGGAAAAAAGGAATGGTAGCAAGTAATTGTTTATTTTTCTAAAAATAATTTTCTCGAATGAATGGAGGAACAGCAATAGAGTTATAAGAAAAGATGATCTAGAATTATTACTTCAAATGGACACAAGTATGCCTATCATTTTAACAAAGTTTTGAGTCCCTTCATTTGTAATTAGTTCTCCTCGGGGAGTGAAGCACGTGTTGTACAGATCCATAGAACGTAGGTAATGCTAGTGAATATTCCATAGACTTTCTTAGAATCTGTACGCTCGCTCTGCTTTCCGAACAGAGCAAAACAGAACCAATTACTTAGCTAAGGTTTTTTTCCCTTCATTTTAGAAATCATTGAGGGTCTCCGCACCTGGACCCTCACTGATCAAAACTGAGATTTTTTTTTATGATATATGAGAAGTCTGTTAAATTGATAGGTGCTATTTTAAATAAGCTTGGCTTATCAAGCATGTGGTCTCAGTAGGAAGAGGGGAGTAACTATCATCCAAAAATCTGACAGCGTCTCATCTCTCCGAGAGCAAAAGAACGAGCAGTTAAAATTCAACGGCCTAATCCTTATCTCCTGGACATCTGTTGTAGGGGAAGATTTGGGAGGCTCACGTACAGTCCTACCAACATACATCCCGAGTTCGACCAACACACATCTAATGTGAATGACCTGCTTAACTGTCTAGATTAGGTGTCACCAACCTGTGGCTTGTTATCTCCATATAGCTCGCAGGCCCATGATGTGTGGCTCACGGCTCTCTTCCAGCTTGGTGCATTACCACCAGGTCTAACAAACGGCTATGAAGAGCAGATCAAAATGGGGTAAGGTAGGAACCCTTAGCTCTTGGTATACTTCCTCGGTGAGATTTCTGTAGGAAATCTTTGGCTGTCATTATACCGGTGATGAGAGATCTGGGTGTCACCTCTGTGAGTGGGGGGCAGGAGCTGGATGTGGCTCACGACACTCCTTCAGAAATTAATGTGGCTTGTGACCCTTTCTAAGAGCTGAATGTGGCTCTCAAGTCAGAAAGGTTGGAGACCACTGGTCTAGAATATCTGTGAATACTGTATGCAGAATCTACATAATGTGTCCTTTGAAATAAGATGCTGATTCAGTCTGTCTCCTGCTTGTAGGAGCTGATGGGGAGAAACCTATTACAAGCTGGAGGTGGGGAGACAGGCTAAAAATGCATCACATAGGATACACAGACTCTGCCATTAGGAGACAGTTCTATTTTAGTAATCTATCCCTTGCGTTACAAATATTTGACTTACTGTAGTAAGTGCAGTTTGATAAGACCCTGACAAACACAAAGGCATCATGGGAAATATAATTTGCATTAGTTGCACCCTATCAGCAGAAAAGAAGGAATAAATATGGCAAACAACCCAGAATTGGCACATCGACCCAAAAACAAGTATACACAAAACTATAAATGATGCCTTAACTGACAACTCACCAGCGACATCAATCCGACATGTCATAATAGTGAGATTACATGACCTTGGTTGCTCCTAAAGGCAGTATGGTAGACTTCTATGCCCCTCTACATAGAAATAGCATGAATGAATGGTGAAGTCATGAAAGAGTATATTTCTAATGTCTATGTTTCCACTCCAGTGAAACGAGTGGGAGTAGCAGATAAAAGCACTATAAAAGTACACTCTTAATTGTGGATTGTAATACCTGCCACACATTTCATTGAATATATATGCTACACATCACTTAATGTCTCCAGTGAAAATATGAAGAAGACACACCATCTCATTATTAAACCCTTTCTTTGATGTCTTATTTGATGTAGTCTATAATTTAAATGATTGTTATACAGAATATCACAGTGTACATATCTTCAGTTATATATTCATTTATCTGCTGCTTACCTATCTAATCTGGTACATTCAGCTCATCAGCCTTCCCCTTAAGCTTTGTATAGTAAATGGCAGACCATGAACATCTGTAAGGCGTATTTTCCCATTCCAGCAATTTTGCTGCAGTT
Organism: Anomaloglossus baeobatrachus; assembly: GCF_048569485.1. Lineage (NCBI taxonomy): Eukaryota > Metazoa > Chordata > Amphibia > Anura > Aromobatidae > Anomaloglossus > Anomaloglossus baeobatrachus. The sequence goes on from NC_134353.1 coordinate 668,465,742, forward strand.
GGACAAAGCCTTAGTCTCTTTTCATGCCACTTAAGATATTTAGAGCTTGTTATTGCAGTTATTAGGACAAACCACTCGTACATCATTTAAAGCTTGAATAGTCATACCCTAAATATGCTTTGACTGCTCCAAAAGATGCTCTCCTCGAGTTCCCCGCACAGAGGCAAATTCACACAGGCCTTCTCTTTAATTGGGAGCCATTCTCTTCCCCCTGTTATGTGGGACTGCAGAGCAACCCCGCCGTGATCCTCGGATCCCGTTATGTGCCATAGTGACAGGGCAAGTGTAAACAGCACTCATACAAAGTGACAGCTCTATTCTTTCCTCTGTCAGGACTCATGAAAAAAACTCGCCATTATTTACGCAGCTCTCTCCGGAGCAATCACAACTACTGGAAAAGAAGTACAATGGTGGCTACCGGTTTACAGTGAACTGGCTACGGACTCTACAACTTAACTCCAGTGTGCAGAAATATTACTGGAATAACTTTACTGATGCAATGCCACGGCCAGACGCACAATAAATAAATCAAGGACGAGAATCACAAACATATAGAAGACCAAAAATACTAAAAATCCTTCCCTGGTAAATATCCATACTTACTATCACAAATTGTCTTAATTAAACCCAAACTTTCTTTAAAATTGCTAAACGTTTTTTTTTAAGCATCATTTCTGCATGTACTGTTAGCACAAAAACACCAAGTGTCACATGTAAGGATTATATAATCAGTTCTACCTGTTTTAATATAAAATAAAGTTTAAATATAAATAAAATAATAATAGTAATAAAATAATAATAATAATAATAATAATAATAATAATAAAACAAAAACTTTTCTTTTGAAACATATAAGGGGCCAGGTATAATATACAATCTGTAAGGAACAGCACAGTATTGTGACTTATTATAAAGTGGTTCCAGAGTTTAGCAAATAACCTCAATGTAACATATCCCTACACATTATTTAGCGCTTATTTTATACATAATCCTTACACCATATCTGTTTATTGGAAAGTGTCACAGTATTTATAACGGAATTTACTAAATGTATATTATTAGATTGTGGACACAATTCTGGTCACACATAGAAGGTCAGTTATCAGATATTATGCCATAGGCCTCTGTCGTCACACGGCCAATGTAAAGGTGAATATAGCACTGTCTTGTGATATTACATTGGAGAATATACTATAGAAACAGTCCAGATGTAACGGAGATTCCCTGCCCGATCTAATATTACCCCCATTCTACAGTACTCCACTTTGTGTGCACCAGGGGGTGCTAAAATCTTTATAGAAAAAGTAAAGATTGGTAAATTTCAGTAGCAAATAGCGATGGAGAAATCGGATTTATCACATAAAACTAATTAGCCATTGTTGTTGGCAGTGTGGCCCAGTGCTTTTATTTTGTCGTTTATACATATTGCCATCAAACATTCCGGTAAATTACTATTATGGTAATTGCTGAGTTTATATTTCTCACATTACTTTTATTGTCAATTACTTATTTTCTAGCAAATTGGTGAAATTAATGTAGAAATATTAGATACACAATTTGGACAACAGTGATCATACTATATTATACTATATGATATTATACAACGCCACATGGTAAATTCTGATAACAGCAGTTCGAAGATCAATAATGCAAATGTTATTTCATGATTGCAATTCAAAGGCCCTGTACCTATTGAATCGCACACAGGGGACTAATATTAGGGCATCCTATGGATGGCAAACAGTAGACTAACATTAGGGGACCCTACATATGGCACACAGGTGACTAACATTAGAGGACCCTACTAGTGACACACAGGAGGCACACATTAGGAGACCCCATGGATGACACACAATAGACTAACATAAGGGGATCCTACATATAGCCCACAGGAGACTAACATTAGGAAACCCTACGTATAGGAATACAGGAGACTAACATTAGGGAACCCTACGTATAGGAATACAGGAGACTAACATTAGGGAACCCTACGTATAGGAATACAGGAGACTAACATTAGGGGACCCATACGTATGACACATGGAATCTAACATTAGGGAAGCCTATGGATGACACACAGGAGACTAACATTAGTGCCCCCACGTATGGCAAACAGGAGGCTAACATTAGGTAACCATGTGATGGCACACAGAAGACTAACATTAGGGGTCCCTACGTATGACATACAGTAGACTAACTTTAGGGGACCCTATGGATGGCAGACCAGAGACTAACATTATGGGACCCTACGGATGGCAGACCAGAGACTAACATTAGGGGACCCTATCTATAAGAACCAGGTGACTAACATTAGGGGACCGTACTGGTGACACAAAGGAGACTAACATTAGTGCATCCTACATAAAGTACACAGGTGACTAACATTAGAGGACCCTACTGGTGACACACAGGAGACTAGCATTAGGGGACCCTATCTATAAGAACCAGGTGACTAACATTAGGGGACCCTACTGGTGACACAGAGGAGACTAACATTAGTGCATCCTACATATAGTACACAGGTGACTAACATTAGAGGACCCTACTGGTGACACACAGGAGACTAACATTAGGGGACCCTATCTATAAGAACCAGGTGACTAACATTAGTGCATCCTACATAAAGTACACAGGTGACTAACATTAGAGGACCCTACTGGTGACACACAGGAGACTAGCATTAGGGGACCCTATCTATAAGAACCAGGTGACTAACATTAGGGGACCCTACTGGTGACACAGAGGAGACTAACATTAGTGCATCCTACATATAGTACACAGGTGACTAACATTAGAGGACCCTACTGGTGACACACAGGAGACTAACATTAGGGGACCCTATCTATAAGAACCAGGTGACTAACATTAGTGCATCCTACATAAAGTACACAGGTGACTAACATTAGAGGACCCTACTGGTGACACACAGGAGACTAACATTAGGGGACCCTATCTATAAGAACCAGTTGACTAACATTAGGGGACCCTACTGGTGACACAGAGGAGACTAACATTAGTGCATCCTACATATAGTACACAGGTGACTAACATTAGAGGACCCTACTGGTGACACACAGGAGACTAACATTAGGGGACCCTATCTATAAGAACCAGGTGACTAACATTAGTGCATCCTACATAAAGTACACAGGTGACTAACATTAGAGGACCCTACTGGTGACACACAGGAGACTAACATTAGGGGACCCTATCTATAAGAACCAGGTGACTAACATTAGGGGACTCTACTGGTGACACAGAGGAGACTAACATTAGTGCATCCTACATATAGTACACAGGTGACTAACATTAGAGGACCCTACTGGTGACACACAGGAGACTAACATTAGGGGACCCTATCTATAAGAACCAGGTGACTAACATTAGTGCATCCTACATAAAGTACACAGGTGACTAACATTAGAGGACCCTACTGGTGACACACAGGAGACTAACATTAGGGGACCCTATCTATAAGAACCAGGTGACTAACATTAGGGGACCCTACTGGTGACACAGAGGAGACTAACATTAGTGCATCCTACATATAGTACACAGGTGACTAACATTAGAGGACCCTACTGGTGACACACAGGAGACTAACATTAGGGGACCCTATCTATAAGAACCAGGTGACTAACATTAGGGGACCCTACTGGTGACACACAGGAGACTAACATTAGGGGACCATATGGATGACACACTCGAGACTAACATTAAGGAACTCTAAATATGGCATACAGTAGACTAACATTAGGAAACCCTACGTATGACACACAGAAACTAACATTATGGGATCCTATGTATGACACATGGAAAGCAACATTAGGGGACCCTATGGATGAATCACAGGAAACTAACATTAGGGGGCCCTACGTATTGCCCACAGGGGACTAGCATTAGGGAACCTTACGTAGGACACACAGGAGACTAACATTAGTGGGAGGCAATTGCAAATCATATTAATCTTACAATAATATAAATGAACAAGCAAAATAATGTCATGAAGATTTATGGACATATCATTTACAGCACTCACAACCTTGTAATTACCAAAATAAATATAGTAAAAAAATCCATTTATTTTGAGTGTGTTTTAAAAATCAAATGCACACAAGGGATTTTAATTTATTACTATAATGCAAGTGTATACATACAAGCAGATACTATATGGTTACACCACTGGGGCTGGCAAACCCAATTCATAGAAAAATGGAAGATTACCTGTACTCCTGACTGGGGGGGCGATTCTCTTCTGATGTCCTGATTATTCCAGACATAATTCCTGAGATGTCACTGTCTATCATCTCCTTTAAGAGTGAAAAATTACTGTTAGAGGAATGGGAGGATAGATAGATAGATAGATAGACAGATAAAGGATAGATAGATAAAGGATAGATAGATAGATAGATAGATAGATATACAGATAAAAGATAGATAGAGAGATAGATAGATAAAGGATAGATAGATAGATAGATAAAGGATAGATAGATAAAGGATAGATAGATAGATAAAGGATAGATAGATAGATAGATAGATAATATACAGATAGATAAATATACAGATAGATAGATAATATACAGATAGATAAATATACAGGTAGATAGATAGATAGAGGGATAGATAGATAGATAGATAGATAGATAGATAGATAGATAGATGATAGATAGAGGGATAGATATAGTAAACTAGACAGATAAAGGATAGATAGTTAGTATACACATAGCTAGATATTAGATGGATAGATAATAGATAGATAGCTAGATAGATGATAGATCTATAGATATATAGTATATAGATAGATTTTATATATATATATATATATATATATATATATATATATATATATATATATATATATATATACACATATATATGGAGTAGATAGGTAGACAGATGATGATGTACAGATAGACCTGGGATATAATGCAGAACAATACATGTGATCTGTAATGGTTCCCATTCTAGCTGTGGCCATTCCCCGTGCACAGAGCATACGGCCCCGGTATGGGGGTCCCCGGTACGTACCGGTGGTGTGGCTGGGGCCGGCTCTGCTCTCGGCTGCTGCTGCTCTTCTTTGTAATGTGATTTCTATCTGGTCCACAAACCGTTTTTAAATTTCCCTCTCAGGAGCTGTCCAGCACGCGCATGCGCACTGCGGTCCCGGGTCACTAGCGGGGCAGGCGAGGCCACTTGTGTCTCATAGCGAGCTGTACTCCGTGCCCTGCTCAACCTCTGTCCCGACAAGGTCGCCTTTGTGGCCACTAGTGAGTGTGCTGGCCCAGCGCCCTGTCATCCGTTCATGCCGCCATGATCAGGTCTCTTATCAGTCCGTGCAGGCAGCGTCCACACAGCTCGGTGTAATGTGGGCACCACACGGGGCGTAGTCGCCAGCTGCTGTCATGTAGGCACTTCTGCCCGGGACGGTCTCCAGTGCTCCCGGTGCTCAGGCTGACGCTCCCCGGTAGTGCTGGCGATGGTATGGCTGCCGGTGAGCTTCTGAGCCAGGCCAATGCCGTCCGGTGTCCGCCGTGCAGGCTGTGTGCCCCGGCCGCTCTCTGCCTCCTCACAGCTCTGCTCAGCCGTTGGGAGTCAGCCCGCCCGGCCCGCGCTGGCCATACCCGCCGCCAGACCCGCGCCGCAGCCCGGGAAAGGCAGGTGGGAAGGCGGCAGCAGGAGGGGGACAGAAAGGGAGGGACGGGAGGCGCCCACACCACAGGGAAGCAAACAAGCACGGGCGACATTGTCACCTCTGCACGTACTGAGGGGACTACTACCCCCAGCAGAGCAGACCGGCGTGTGCGGACACATAATGTACATATACAGCAGGTGAGGATAGCATGCAGCAAAGGAAGCGCTCGGTATACAATAATATATAAGGGGGGAACACAATATATATATATATAAGGGGGGAACACAACTCGTGTGACCTCTGCCTCATACACAGCATCACTTCTACTAGATACACTCGGCAGGTTGTTCCAAACATCATGAGAACTAACCACAGATCTGTGCCCCTAGGCTACACAAATCCTACTCTACATGTGGAGATAAGACTCTGGGGGCCACATCATGACCCCAAAACTCATCCTTTTTATGTTGAAGATAAGTACTTCAAGGGAACCAATTTTTTGAGTGTTAAACCAAAGGTATCCCCTTCTACAGCTCCTGGGGTGCATTCTATGAAGGTGCACCTTGCTCCCTGACTCCTCTTGCAGACCCCACTAAGGGGTACTTTGCACACTACGACATCGCAGGTGCGATGTTGGTGGGGTCAAATTGAAAATGACGCACTTCCGGCATCACATGCGACATCGTAGTGTGTAAAGGTTCGATGATACGATTAACGAGCGCAAAAGCGTCGTAATCGTATCATCGGTGCAGCGTCGGCGTAATCCATAATTACGCTGACGCGAGAGTCCGATGTTGTTCCTCGCTCCTGTGGCAGCACACATCGCTGTGTGTGAAGCCGCAGGAGCGAGGAACATCTCCTACCGGCGTCACTGCGGCTTCCGTAGGATATGCGGAAGGAAGGAGGTGGGCGGGATGTTTACATCCCGCTCATCTCCGCCCCTCTGCTCCTATTGGCCGCCTGCCGTGTGACGTCGCAGTGACGCCGCACGACCCGCCCCCTTAATAAGGAGGCGGGTCGCCGGCCAGAGCGACGGTCGCAGGACAGGTGAGTCCATGTGAAGCTGCCGTAGCGATAATGTTCGCTACGGCAGCTATCACAAGGATATCGCTGCTGCAACGGGGGCGGGTATTATCGCGCTCGGCATCGCAGCATCGGCCTGCGATGTCGCAGCGCGCAAAGTACCCCTAAGGCTATATGCACATTGCCATTGTTTAGGATCAGTCACAATCCGCCGCTATGATAAACAACGCAGTCCGTTTAGCAGATTCCATTGCTTCGCATAGACTTGTATGAGTGGCAGATTGTGACTGATGCCCTTGCGTCGCATCCGCCGCCTGACTGATCATTCATGGAACGACTGACCGTCAAGCAGCAGGATCGCAGCATGTAACCTTTTTTTGAGCAGCGGAATCCTTTTGTTTTCACTGCGCATGCTCAGATCTTGTGTTTAATCATTCAAATCAATGTCTCTCTCGGCGGCCGAACGATCAGCTGATTGCCCGGCGGCCAGCTATTGTGAACGATTGCTCTCATAAATGCTGGCTGCCTGGAGATCAGCTGATCGCTCTCAAAAGCCGGACGCCGGGAGATCAGTTGATCGCTCTCAAAAGCGGCCGCCGGGAGATCAGCTGATCGTCCACAATAGCCAGCCGCCGGGAGATCAGCTGATCGTTAACAATAGCCGGCCGCCGGCTTTTGAGAGCGATGAGCTGATCTCCCAGCGTCCGGCTTTTGAGAGTGATCAGCTGATCGCTCTCTCGTTTTTATACTGAAAACATTTCACCAACGGAATCCGCTTTCTTATGACAATTCTTGTCACCCATTGTACAACGCATCAGTCACAAACATCAAGCAATGCAGGTGACTGATGCAAAAAAACGGAAATGTGAACATAGCCTAATACCTTTATAAAATCTGCCGCCATGTATGTAAATTAACTGTTCTGGTCGGATGGGCGTCCTTTTCTTGGTCAAATGGGTGTCCTCTTTTTCGGTTCCTGTCCCTCCCTGTGCCGCTGTTCGACAACCTCCTTTCATGATTGACGTAGATGACGCCTCCATCATCATCCACGTAGGTGGGCTAAATTGCATGCTTGCGTAGTCATTCCTGACTTGCGCAGGTGCACTTTGTTCTACTCTATTGCAGGCAGAGCCGAAAACAGGTGCGCTTGCGCAAGCCGGTGAGCTGTCTCACAATCTCGCACCTGCGCAGAGAGCTCACCGGCTCGCGCAAGCGCACCTATGTTTTCGGCTCTGCCTGCAATGGAGTAGATCAAAGTGTGCCTGCACAAGCCAGGAATGACTGCGCAAGCACACAATTTAGTCCACTTACGTGGATGATGACGGAGGCATCATCCTCGTTAATCAGCAAAGGAGAACGGCGAACAGCATCAAAAGGAGGGACAGGAGCTGATAAAGAGGACGCCCATCCACCCAAGAAAAGAACGCCCATCCAACCAGAATGGTTCATTTACATACGTGGCGGCAGATTTTATAAAGGTATTTTGGGAGTCTGCAAGAGGAGTCAGGGAACAAGGTACACCTTCATAGAATGCACCCCAGAAGCTGCAGAAGCTGATACTTTTGATTCAATACTGAAAAAACTAATGACAGGTTCCCTTTAATGGTTTAGTCCAGTACTTGGGCAACGCCTTCTCAATCCCAATGTTTCCCCCCCGTAAAATGGCACCTATACTCCCCTCCGGTGCTGGCGACATTCCAGCGTTGTCAGCATCGGCTCTCCGAGGGATTGTATAACATTGTTATGTCCTGCTCAGCCTGCGGCCAAGCACTGCTGGCATTGTGCTCTCCTTCAGGCCACCTTCACACGTCCGTGAAAATCACGCATGCGCGTCACACGGGACCGCATCCACACTACATCCGTATGGTACGTGTGCAGACTGCGTGACACCCGTGCTGCCGGAGAAAAACGGACATGCATCTGTGTGGAGCACACGGGCTCATGTCTGCTCCACACGGAGGCACGGGCCAATGGCTGCACACGTGTGTGCACCTAAACCCATTGATTTTAATGGGTTTACGTGTGCCCGTGTCTCCGGTACATGCGGGCACGGACCTAGCACGTACCGGAGACACGTGCGTGTGAAGGGGGCCTCAGACAAATCGGACATCCGAAGGAATTGAGTTGTGGCTTTCCTCTCTCACAGGCTGTGCGGGACATAACAGTGTCACGTAATCCCCAGGAGAGCTGGTGCTGACACAGCTGAAATGGTGCCAGCATCGGAGGGGAGTATAAGTGTTATTTTACAGAAAGGAAACATCAGGATTGAGAAGGGGTTGTCCAAGTATTGGACAACCTTTTTAAAAGGAATCTGTCACCACGTAATATGAGAGCAGCATAACATAGAGACAGAGATCCTGATTCCAGCGATGTGTCACTTACTGTGCTGCTTAGTGTAGTTTTGATAAAATCACTGATTAATCAGCAGTAGATTATCATTAGAGGACTACTTGGAGTGGTGCCAGGTAGTCCAGCACAGTCATGAGCTCTGTATAACTGCTAGATCTGCAGGAGAGAAAACATTGACTTTATCAAAATGACAGCAAGCAGCTCAGTAAGTGACACATCGCTGGAATCAGGGTCTTTGTCTCTACATTATGCTGCTCTCAGATGAGGTATCAAAAACCTGGTGACAGACGCCCTTTAATGACATTGGCTGTGTGTTTGGGGTCATTGTACTGCTGCAGAATAAAACTGGAGCCAGACGCCTCCCTGATGATATTGCATGATGGGGAAGTATCAATTCCACAGCATTGAGGACACCATTAATCCTGCCCAAATTCCCAACTCCATTTGCTGAAATGCAGCCCAAAACGTACAAGGAGCCTCCACCATGCTTCTGTGTTGTCTGTAGACACTCATTACTGTATCGCTCTCCAGCCCTACAGCAAACTGCCTTCAATTACAGCCAAATATTTCACATTTTGACTATTACAGAGCACCTGCTGACACTCTTCTGCACCTGAGTTCCTTGTTATCATGCATTTGTGAGCCACTTGGCTTCGTTCTCACGTAGACCACTTCTTGCCAGATTTAGCTCAATAGTAGCCTGCTATAACAGGGTGCAGGCTCAAACAAGGCTTCAGGAGAACAGGTGAATACCCTGATGGGCCAGTGTGCAGGAGTGGTCCACCACTCTATATGAGCAGTAGTTTGCTCGACACACTTTCTTTATATAAACATAGGCAGCATCTAATTATTTAAAGAGTACCAACCAGCAGAATTTTGCTATATCAGATAAAAAACAGTGCCATACAGGCACTAAGATGTTGATTCCAGGCATACCTGATACAGAAAGATGTGATGCTTGGCCAAAAGACAGGGACCCACAAACGCTCCAGGCTATGGGGTGCCAACCATAAGTGAGAGGTGCCGGGTTAAGAGACTACCAGGTCATCACACCGGCACTGGGACAAAAGGGACCAGGGGTCTGAACCAGCCATCCTCAAGGTCACCATTCCATCTGACAGTGAGTAAACAGAAGTTGCACTGCATCCCCACTGTGTGGTCTCCATTCTTTATGCGACGGACCCTACCATCCATTCCTTGGGGCCAGCCCTGCTTGCGGAGGGCCTACCATCTCGGCTGCCACCACCATCAGCTCCAGAGGCAATAGACTGTGCAGCGGCAGTTCCATCACCATAGCCGCAACCCGCAAGTGGCGTCACAATACAAACTCTTTCACTCCCCTGTATATACACCCTTTTAAAAAGCATCCCCAGGGTCACTGAATCGGGCATCGGCCATCATACAACCGTTACACAGCATCCCCGTACATATTCGGCCCGGGACGGAGTACCCCATAGTCCTGGGGGGGACACGTGCGCATTGCCACAGGAATTATGTCTTCACTAAACTGGCGCCGGGGTCCGCGATCTCCAACACCATTTTTTTGAAGAAACTGCAATGAAGACTGAGAGGTATCGGCGAGCGTGCAGATGTAAAAAAAAATTGTGCACTCGTCTATGCCTCTCATAGTCTTCACCGCATTGTCTTCAATAAAAGGGCACTGGAGATCGTTCCTGCTGACATTGCTGTTATGCGGTAAGTTGTATTTTAGAAGCTACTATTGGTACATTTACCCAATTATCTTACTGTACATACTCATTGTATTTATATTCAAGCCTTATCATGGATAAAGTTAGAAAAAAGATGTAAGGTGCAACGGAATCTAATAGGTGGGTCAGGTTTTGCTAGTTATTCCTGCCCTGTCTGCCTTCCTGTCCTTCCTCCCCCTGTCTCTGTTATTACAAGGGGAGGAAGGAAGGAGGAAAGGAAGAACAAAAGGGGGAGGAAGGACAGGAAGGCAGACAGAGGCGGGAATAACTAGCAAAACGCAACCCACCTATTAGATATTCCGTTGCACCTTTCATGAAATAACTGTGCATCTCACAAACTTTACTTGCCTTTATTTCAGAAAATATACATCCGATCTCACAACTAAAGGTATGTATAGAATTAGCATGATAGTGCCAGTATAGCACTGGCTTTAGTTTATATAGGAAAATCCTGGGGGTTAGTGCTCTTTAAGTAACAACAAATTAAAGTATTGTGTAGTAATTTACCGTCTTTGACTTCTGAATTGCCATTTACTAGATATTGCATTTTGATTACTAAAATTTAAGTTAGTTAACCCCTTCATGACCGGCCGATTTTTCGCTTTCCGTTTTTTTTTTTTTCAGTCAATATGGTCATGTGAGGGCTCATTTTTTGCGGAACAAGTTTTACCATATAGTGTACTGGAAAACGGCACAAAAATTCCAAATGCAGAAAAATTGCAAAAAAAAAGTGCGATAGCACTATTGTTTTTGAGATATTTTATTCAGTGTGTTCACTATACACTGTGTGCAGAATTATTAGGCAAATGAGTATTTTGATCACATGACACTTTTTATACAATGTGTCCTACTCCAAGCTGTATAGGCTTGAGAGCCAACTACCAATTAAGTAAATCAGGTGATGTGCATCTCTGTAATGAGGAGGGGTGTACTGTAATGACATCAACACCCTATATAAGGTGTGCTTAATTATTAGGCAACTTCCTTTCCTTTGGCAAAATGGATCAGAAGAGAGATTTGACGGGCCCTGAAAAGTCCAAAAATGTGAGATGTCTTGCAGAGGGATGCAGTAGTCTTGAAATTGTCAAACTTTTGAAGCGTGATCACCGAACAATCAAGCGTTTCATGGCAGATAGCCAACAGGGTCGCAAGAAGCGTGTTGGGCAAAAAAGGTGCAAAATAACTGCCCATGAATTGAGGAAAATCAAGCGTTAGGCTGCCAAGATGCCATTTGCCACCAGTTTGGCCATATTTCAGAGCTGCAACGTTACTGGAGTATCAGAAATCACAAGGTGTGCCATACTCAGGGGCATGGCCAAGGTAAGGAAGGCTGAAAAACGACCACCTTTGAACAAGAAACATAAGATAAAATGTCAAGACTGGGCCAAGAAATATCTTAAGACTGATTTTTCAAAGGTTTTATGGACTGATGAAATGAGAGTGACTCTTGATGGGCCAGATGGATGGGCCAGAGGCTGGATCAGTAAAGGGCAGAGGGCTCCACTCCGACTCAGACGCCAGCAAGGTGGAGGTGGGGTACTGGTATTGGCTGGTATCATCAAAGATGAACTCGTGGGACATTTTTGGGTTGAGGATGGAGTGAAGCTCAATTCCCAGACCTACTGCCAGTTTCTGGGAGACTTCTTCAAGCAGAGGTACAGGACGAAGTCGGTATCGTTCAAGAAAAAGAAAAACATGATTTTCATGTAGGACAATGCTCCATCACATGCATCCAACTACTCCACAGCGTGGCTGGCCAGTAAAGGTCTAAAAGGTTAAAAAATAATGACATGGACCCCTTGTTCACCTGATCTGAACCGCGTAGAGAACCTGTGGTCCCTCATAAAATGTGAGATCTACAGGGAGGGAAAACAGTACACCTCTCGGAACAGTGTCTGGAAGGCTGTGGTGGCTGCTGCATGCAATGTTGATCGTAAACAGATCAAGCAACTGACAGAATCTATGGATGGAAGGCTGTTGAGTGTCATCATAAAGAAAGGTGGCTATATTGGTCATTAATATTTTGGGGTTTTGTTTTTGTATGTCAGAACTGTTCATTTCTAAATTTTGTGCAGTTATATTGGCTTACCTGGTGAAAATAAACAAGTGAGTTGGGAATATATTTGGTTTTTATTAAGTTGCCTAATAATTCTGCACATTAATAGTTACCTGCACAAACAGATATCCTCCTAAGATAGCCAAATCTAAAAAAAAAAACCCCACTCCAACTTCCAAAAATATTAAGCTTTGATATTTATGAGTCTTTTGGGTTGATTGAGAATATAGTTGTTGATCAATAATAAAAAAAATCTCTAAAATACAACTTTCCTAATAATTCTGCACACGGTGTATGGTAAAACTGATGTGTCAGTGTGATGCCTCAGGTCAGTGCGAGTTCGTAGACACCAAACATGTATAGGTTTACTTTTATATAAGGGGTTGGTTAAAAAAATATCGGAAGTTTGTCCAAAAAAGTGGCTCACGTTTTACGCCATATTCCGTGACTCATAGCGTTCTCATTTTTCGGGATCTATGGCTCAGTGGCAGCTTATTTTTTGTGTCTCGAGTGGACATTTTTAACTGTACCATTTTTGCGCAAATGCTACTTTTTGATTATGCCTAGTATGGCATTTTGCGCAAACTTTGTGGCGACCAAAAAACGTAATTTTGTCATTTGGAATTTCTTTGCCACTACGCCGTTTACTGATCAGATTAATTGATTTTAGATTCTTATAGATCGGTCTTTTCTGAACGTGGCGATACCAAATGTGTGTATATTTTTTCTTATTTTAACCCTTTAATTTTCAATGTCGCGAAAGGGGGGTAATTTGAACTTTTAGGGGTTTTTTAAAACTTTTTTTTTTTACTTTTTTTTTTTTTTATTTTACTAGTTCCCCTAGGGGGCTATATGGATCAACAATACTATCGCTCTGCCCTATCTGCTGATCACAGCTACACAGCTGTAAACAGCAGATACGCTCATTTTCTGCTTCACTCGGCTCTGGGCCGAGTGAAACCGAAAGTAATTCATGTCAGCTACAGGAGTCATCACATGACCCTGTGCTACTATGACAACCATCGGAAGTCACGTGATCACGTAAGTAAATGTTTACCGACGATGCCGTTATAATGGCGCTGTCACATATTGACAGTGCCATTTATGGGGTTAAACGGCACGAGCAGATAACAATTCTGCTCGTGCCTAGCAGGCACACATCTGAGCTGTGAAAATCAGCTGAAATGTGCGCCGATCGCGGCATGCTGCCGGTGGCAGACGGCGGGCAGTAACATTATGACCGCTAGGACGTAATATTACTGCCCGCAGTTGTTAAGGGGTTAAAAGGGCAATCCCATCTCCAAAGATTCCAATATATTGTAGGTGTAATAATAATATTAGCAAATACCTCCAATTAGAAATGTAGTATAGCTCTTTTGATTAGCTATGTCTTCTACCTTATGTGCAGAGCATTGCAGCTTAGGTATCCATGGTAATGACCACTCATATAGTGGCAGTTAGTTACTTGCTCATGGTTGTAACCATGGATGCCTAAGCTACTGTAATGCACTGCACATGAGGGAAGAGACATGGATATATCAGGAGAAGTATACTATGTGTATAATTGGAGGTATTTGCTAATATTATTATTATTACACCTACTACATATTGGGATAGGAGCTTGGAGATGGGAATATCCTTTAATAAATAACCTTGTTTTACAGTCACCCCTGAGTCTGCATTTTCTGTGCCACTGCATTCCCACACCTATTTACAAAATGTTCACTTTCATTACCCAATTTTGCACCTTTCATAAAGAAAATCGATATGGTATTGTCTTGTAGACACCATACAGATGGGGATGAGCCGGGGTGCAGACTTCGAGTATGGCGGTTTGTTGCAGCCATGGTGAGAGTGCTGCGCAGTAACAGTTTAGCTGCAATGTTGTTGTTTTTTTATGGAAGGTACTGTAGATAGTGAACAAGCCATGCAAACTCTGCCTCTCCCCACCCCTCCATACAATGTAATGAGAATTCCCAGGAATACAGTTTCTACTTTACACAGCCACATCAATTTTCACCATAGAAAAATAAAAATGTTTAGTTACACTTTAAATTCAAAAAGTCATATTCCTCACCCAATATCATCTCCAAAGACACCCAAACACATTAGATGGTCTGCCATACATCGGTGTATATAACAACACGACAGAGCGCGCTGCATTTTGATAACAATACAACGTCACCCTTAAAACTGCAGATTTTCCAGCTGTAATGTGTGAATGAGTGGTTTCATAAAGCTCATTCACTGTGATGTAACATCTCACCACTGCATTGTTTTCACAGTGAAAGAACGCCATGGGAATAAAACACTATAAAGCCACCTGTACTCTGTGAACATAGGAGTAGGCCCCATAGCAGCTGCTATACGTGCTGCTCTAGTAGTTGTGCACTGTTAAAGAATACCCAAATAAATAATATATATCTATTGTCTTTTTTTGTCTCTAAGTACATTTGTCCATTTTTGGCAAATAAATACCATGGATATTTCTCACATTTTTTGGGTATATAAAAGTTTTATACTAACTCGTGTATTTTTGGCATTCTTGGTCTGTGCAATATAGAACTCAAAGGGTCAGATGACATTTACAGAATAGGCTTTTTGTTTTTCGGTGCTGCAGTGGCACTTGAAAGCTAAGTCCTCTGCCCCCGTCTTAAACTCACCCTCTGGCAGCTTAATTCTTCAGCGCCGCTCCGGTCCCGTGGCGCCACCTTGTGCCCATAACTTCTGACCAGTCGTTAAGTCAGAAGTTACGTCACAAGCGTACAACTCTTTGTGTGCCAGAACAAGGCCCTCATTCAGTTGTATTGATTTGTGAGCTCTGTTATATTGGCCACTGGCCCTTTAATTTTTTTGAGAACTGTACGTGCGCATGCAGCATTTTGTACTGAACCCCGCCATACACAGAACACTTGGGTTCTTTGTGGAGTAAGAGTGCTCCATCTTGTCCCACTCCCACCATCGCAGCTCTGTAGCACCAAATCTTTTCTTGTCAAGTGTCTGGGTGAGTATATATATATATATATATATATATATATATATATATATATATATACACCGCTGTCTCAATGTCTCATATGATGTGCACATGACAGTCTCATGTCACTTATGTCATGTGATGTGTACATGGCAGTCTCATTTTTCCTATGTGATGTGTATGCGGCAGTCTCAGGTCTCTTATGTGATGTATATAAAGCAGTCCCTGTGTATCCTATGTGATTTATGACAGCACTCTTGGTGTCTCCTATGTAATGTATACACAGCAGTCCCGCTGTCTCCTATATGATATATATACAGATGTCCCAGTGTCTCCTTTGTGATGTGTATATGGTAGTGTTATGTCTCTTATGTGATGTGTACACAGAGTCTTATGTGATGTATATACAGCAGTCCCAGTATCTCCTACATGATGTATAAAGAGCAGTCTCAGTATGTTCTACCAATGTCTCAGTATTGGTGTGTTTATTATTTTTGTTATGTCTGCAAGCCTATGGTCAAATAAATATAAATTTTCAACAACCTGTTTAAAGGGGAAGATAGTTAAGGACTCTCCAAATAGACCACTACATAATTAGAATTATTATCTGAGAATTTTTTTTTTGCTCATCCTTGGTGACCAATATAACAATTATTTATGATCCTTCTTTTTGTTCATCAACTTTTGCTAGAATGTGTAGCACAAGATAACTCTTCTTCTTCCATTGTGGCCCTGAGACGTCAAATGGGTGGACACATCTGGTTTATATAGACATGTTGCTCTCTGAGGCCTGCAACACACTTCCACAAAAAACACGTGCGTGTCTCGTGTTCCGTGTTTTGGGTTCGTGTTCCATTTTTGTTGTGTCATGTCCGTGTTCAGTCCGTTTGTCTTGATCCGTTTCTGATGGAAAATGACGTTGAAAATGCTTAATCATGAAATTCTGATGTATCTAAAGGTGGTGTCACACATAGCGACACAGCAGCGATCATGACCAGCGATCTGACCTTATCAGGATCGCTGCTGCGTCGTTACATGGTCGCTGGTCAAACAGGCAGATCTCACCAGCGACCAGTGACCAGCCCCCAGCTAGCAACGACGCGTGGAAGCGTAACTAAGGTAAATATCGGGTAACCAAGGAAAGCGCTTCTTTTGGTTACCCGATATTTATCTTAGTTACTAGCATCCGCCGCTCTCACGCTGCCAGTGCCGGCTCCCTGTTCCCTGCACTCCTAGCCAGAGTACGCATCGGGTTAATTACCCGATGTGTACTCCAGCTACGTGTGCAGGGAGCAGGGAGCCGGCACTGGCAGCGTGAGAGCACACCGCTTAGCGCTGGCTCCCTGCACTCCTAGCCAGAGTACACATCGGGTTAATTACCCGATGTGTACTCCAGCTACGTATACAGGGAGCCGGTACTGGCAGCGTGAGAGCGGCGGACGCTAGTAACTAAGGTAAATATCGGGTAACCAAGGAAAGGGCTTCTTGGTTACCTGATGTTTACTGTGGTTACAGCTTACCGCAGGCTGCCAGACGCCGGCTCTCTGCTCCCTGCTCGCTTCAGTTCGTCGCTCTCTCACTGTCACACACAGCGATGTGTGCTTCACAGCGGGAGAGCAACGTCCAAAAAATGAAGCAGGACATTCAGCAACGTATGGCGACCTCACAGCAGCGGCCAGGTCGTTGCTGGATGTCACAGCGACAGCGACGGGACGTCGCTGCTACGTCACAGAAAAAGGTGACTTAGCAGCGATGTCGTTGCTGTCGTCGCTATGTGTGACACCACCTTAATTAGACTATCAGCTGCCATAATCACTACTAATTGGTAACCTTTGTTTAAACTCATTTAAAAGGGTTAAAATAGCTTGATAGACAGACACAAAGATGTCTCTTTCAAATGAGTGTACTATGTTTCTACTGTGGTTGATTTCAATGAGATTTGGTGTACTGCGCCATATGCTAGATTTTATACCAACAAGTGAGAAAAGGATATGGATCCACCCCCTAGTCATGCTACGCAATACACGTTATACGGACGGTACATGTATATGCTACGTGTCACATACGTGCAGGCACGGACCCATTGACTTTAGCGGGTCCATGTCTGCGTGATGCCGGAGAAACGCGGACTTGTCAGCCATGTTAAAAACCGCACACACGTACAATCCACATGGACACTCGTTCCGTGTGGCTTTACGTGTGTGTGCCTGTTACCATAGGGTAACATTGGTGCACGTGTGCTCGTGCCGCTGGTACGTGTAAAAAGGTCCCAAACACGTACCGGCGGCACGGAAGTGTGTTGCAGGCCTAAAACATAATATCATCCATTTACAATGTGATACTTACTATATGAAAAGTTGCTGTTTTATTTCACAAGCAAAGGCTTGTGAAATAAAAGTTCACTTCCCAAGGCTCTGCATCCTTGGCTCTAAATCCCATTCAGCCCCACCTTCCTTTGTTTGATTGACAGTTCATTTGCCTGACTACACAATGAGAGTAAGCTGGCAAAGGAATGTGGTGCTGGGTGGGGACAAGAGGCAAAGATGGAGTGTCTTGGGAACTGAATTTAAAGGGGTATTCCCACCTCAAGATCTTACCCCAATATGTAGTAGGTGTAATAACAATAAAGATTATTAAATAACTCCAATTAGAAATGTAGTTTAGTATAGTTCTCCTGATTAGCAATGTTGCTTACCTCATGTGCAGGACATTGCAAACAGCTTAGGCATCCACTTGCAACAACGGAGCTCTTGCAGTAACAGCCAGGGCTAACTTATTAACACTCTAGATGGTGCAATCGATAACGATCACGGGATTTAGAAGGTTGTGGGTGAGAGGGGGTTCCCTTTCTCACGCCAGTCAGCACTCCCAAGATAAAATCACGGGGAGACGATAGTTGTCCTGGCACCAGGAGGTCAAACAATGACCTCCTGGTGAGCCAGGTATGATGGCCTGTTAGGGGTACTTCACACACAGCGAGATCGCTACTGAGATCGCTGCTGAGTCACGTTTTTTGTGACCTCATTAGCGATCTCGCTGTGTGTGACACTGAACAGCGATCTGGCCCCTGCTGTGAGATCGCTGCTCGTTACACACAGTGCTGGTTCTTTTTTTATTGTTGCTCTCCCGCTGATAAGCACACATCGCTGTGTGTGACAGCGAGAGAGCAACAATCCTGAATGTGAAGGGAGTAGGAGCCGGCGTCTGACAGCCTGCGGTAAGCTGTAACCAAGGTAAACATCGGGTAACCAAGGTGGTTACCCGATATTTACCTTCGTTACCAGCCTCCGCAGCTCTCACGCTGCCTGTGCTGCCGGCTCCTGCTCCCTGCACACGCTAAGTTAAGTGTGAGCTGGTAACTAAGGTGAACATCGGGTAACCATACCCGATGTTTACCTTAGTTACCAGTGTCCGCAGCTTCCAGACGCCGGCTCCGTGCAAGCGCAGCGTCGCTTGCACGTCGCTGCTGGCTGGGGGCTGGTCGCTGGTGAGATCTGCCTGTTTGACAGCTCACCAGCGACCATGTAGCGATGCAGCAGCGATCCTGACCAAGTCAGATCGCTGGTCGGATCGTTGCTGCATCACTAAAGTGTGAAGGTACCCTTAGTCCCAGCCATAGTCAGTGTCTAACAGGCAATCTGTCATTGTATTCTGACAGGCCTCATGTACTGCAATACATGTCTATTGCAATGCATGAGACCAGTGATGAAAATAATAAAAGTTAAAGTCCCATAGAGGGACTATGTAAAAAAATATAAAAACATTTGCTAAAATTATTTTTTTAAAAGCCACAAAAGAAATAACAAAAAATATTACACCAATAAATAAGGATATTTATGTAAAAACAAAAATTAACAAATAAAGTACACATATTTGGTATGACTGCATCCAGAATAATACGATCTATAAGACTGTCAAACCATGACCTCTAGAGTGAACACCGTAAAAAAAAATAAAAGAGTGGCAAATAACTATACTTTTTCATCATACCTCCAAAATAAAAGTGGAATAAAACACAATCTAAAAGACAAATGTAAATAAAAATGGTATCACTGAAAAGTCATCTTGTCCTGCAAAAAACAAGTATCTTCACAGCTCCGTCAAATTGGGTATAAATGTGGGATCGCGTACTTGTACTGACCTGAAGATTAAAGCAGTATTATCACTTTTGCCAGACAGTAAACGGCATTAATAAAAATATTTCTGAATTGCTGTTTTTTGTCCATCCTGCCTCCTCAAAATCGGAAAATGGTACTAATAAAACGTCAATTCCTCCTGCAAAAACCAAAACCTCACATAACTGTCGACGAATATATAGAAAACTTATAGCTCTCAAAAAAGGTGATGCAACTGTAAAAAAAAAAAAAATTGCATTTTTTAGTGTGTAGTAGTTGCCAAACATAAAAAACAATATAAATCTCATATCACTGAACCAATCCCAATAATAAAGTTGTCTTATCACTATTAGTGCACAGTGATCAACGTAAAAAATAAATAAAACCAATCATTGACCTAATGTTGATTTGTTCATTTTGCCTCTGAAAGATTGCAGTAAGACTTGGCTTACATTTATCCTATGCTCTATGCTAAGCGCTTACATAAGGGTTTGTATGTAAATTTCTGAAATACATGATTTAGACAGAACCCCCAACAGAAAATTCCCTATAATGAGGCATATGGAGACAATTTGGACTTTCTTTGGCCTGTGATCTGGCCATGCTAGTCTTTTTAGGCATGTATAAAAGTGCAGTTGAATGCCTCTTATCACGATTATGCGAAAATGTGAATATGTGAAATCTGGGGCTAAAACAACATTTTAGTGGTAAAAATGAAATTATTTTTTTCTTCACTCCCAATGGTAATAATGTTTTGTAAAACATGTGTGGTGTCAATATGTTCACTGCACCACAAGATGATTCATTAAGAGGTGTATTTTGTAAAATGAGATCACTTATGGTGGGTTCTGCTGTTCTGGCACCTCAGAGGCTCTACCAATGTGACATGGCACTTGAAAACCATTTCAGCCAAATCTAAACTCCGATTCGGCGCTTCTACCCTTCAGAGCTTTGAACTGTGCCTGAAAAGTAGTTTCCAACTACATATGGGGTATTGCCATACTCAGGAGAAAATAAAGCACACATTTTTTATGCAATTTCTCCTGTTACCCTTGTGAAAATAAAAAAAATTGGGCCATCAGTATAATTTTTGTTGAAAAAAACTTAATATTTCATTTTCACAACCCAATATTATAAAATTCTGGGAAGCACCAATGGGTCAAGATGGTCACCACCACCCCTAGATAAATTCCTTGAGGGATGTAGATTCAAAGCTAATGTCCACTTTTGGAACCCACGAGGCTCTACAAATGCGACATAGTTTCTGCAATCTATTCCAGACAATTTTGCACTCCAAAAATCAAATAGCAATTTTTCCCATCCAAGCCCTGCCGTGTGCCCAAAAAAGAGTTCATGACAACATATGGGTTATACCTGTACTCAGGAGAAATTGCACAACAAATTACATTATTTTCCAAAACGTTTTTTATTGATTTTTCAAATTTGTAAAAACATGACAAGTATCATTGCAAAAGAAGAACATTCGTCTGACAAAATGTGACATAGAGGTGGGTGATACCCCAATTTGGAGTTCCATGTTGCTGTTCGATTTAAGATAGTATACAGTAACATTAAACCAAAACATAGGTAATGAAATATAATATAACATATGCAATACAATTCGTTAAATCTCTGTGTCGTCCCTGAATGATTTCAATTTTGCTAGCGTGTCTTGGTATTCCCAACCGTCTCGTCTCCCCCTCCCGCCAGAGCCCCCTCCTAGGTGATTCTCAGTTTACCCAGGCTGTCCTGGATATCGCTCAGGATATACCACTCCGAGTGAACAAAAGGTGCCATCAGGTTAATTATTTCTCCCTGTGTGAATTGGCTTTCAATAAAATGTCTCCATCTCACAAAAAACTTGGCTGTCAACCCATCTTTATCCCTCTCCGCTTCTAGTTTTTCCCACTTCAGAAGGTTGTGTAGTTCGCCCACAACCTCCTTTATGGATGGGCCCTCCCTTTGAATCCAGTGTTTTAAGATGCAACGCTTAGCTATCAAGGCTATGTCATGCATTATTGCGTATTTCCTCTTTTCCTGCGTGCTCGGTCCTCCTCCTACTCCTCCCTCAAAGGAGTGGAAAATCCACACCATTAAGTCTAGTTTGCTGAAAATTCCCCATGTTGACTGGGCAAATAGTCTGACTTGGTTCCAGAACCTAGCGATTGTCTCACATTCCCATAGCCCATGCAGCATATCCGTTTTTTCTTTTTGACACTTAGGACACCACCTATCCCTACCTGGTATGTTGAAACCTATAATGGCCCTATGTAGAATTCTGAATTGAGTGTCTCTCCATCTCTCATTGGTAATATGTTTCCGCACTTGTACCCATCCTCTCAGTATATCATCCACCACTTCTTCCCTTCCCAATTGTTTCCCCCACGCTTTTAAAGTCCGACTATCCTCCCGAGAGATAAGCACCCCCCTTAGCGATCGATAAATTTTAGAGACATTTATACTTGTTACATCACATTCCAGTAACTCATCAATCGAACTTCTGTTCAGCTCTCTTCCAACCACACCCAGGTCTCCTATTATTCCATGTTTCAATTGTTCATACTGGATGACATGTGAGCTATTAAGGTTGTACTTATCCAGCACTTCCCGACCTGTCATCCACCTCCTGTCCTCCACATTCATAACATCTATCATTCTCCTGACTCCCCTCTCTTTCCATCTAGTAAATAGCTTGTTTTCTCGTCCCAGGGGAAAATTTGGGAATGCCCAGGGGTTCAAGTACTTGGACACTTTCCATGAGAGCCCCAGTTTTTTCCTTACCGACTTCCATGTTAGCATGGTGTCTCGGAATATAATTGAGTTCCTTATGTGCCCTTCAACCCTGGATAGTGGGGAGTGCAGAATGGACGTCAGATCCCACGGTGACGCATATTTAGTTTCCATCGCATGATCTGAGTGCCTACTCGTTCCTCTCACCCAATCAATTACATGCCTCATGATACATACAAGATTATACCCTTGGACATCTGGAAAGTTTAGACCTCCCTCCTCTGCTGACTTCATCAGCGTACGCAGCTTTATTCTGGGTTTCCTTCCCCTCCACAGAAATTCTGTATACGCGGAGTTGAGCTTATTCACATCCTTTAGTTTTAGCAATAGCGGGATTGTCTGGAAGGGATACAGCAGCCTAGGAAAGCTCATCATTTTTATCAGGTGACATCTTGCCAGTAATGGAAGTGGCAGACCTTTCCATCCCTTTAATTGAACTATAATTTTCCTGATTAGCGGTCCATAATTCAAGTTATAGATTGTTTCCACCGATCTTCCTATATGCACTCCCAGGTATTTAATTGAAGATTGTGCTATAGGAATTCCACATAGACAGCCATCCCTTATTTGTCCCCCCATTGTCCCATGATGCCCCTTTAGGAACATGATCTCACATTTTTTTTTGTTCAGTTTGAAACCGGAGAATGAGCCAAATTTTTCAATCAAGGCAAGAGTCTGTGGCAAATCCGCACCGGGGTCCCCCATATAAAGTATGATGTCATCAGCAAAAAGCGCTGTCTTTACTTCTGAACCCCTTATCTTGATTCCTTTAAAGCTATTTTGTCCCTGTAGTATTCTTGACAACGGCTCGATTGCCAGGTTGAATAAAAGAGGAGATAATGGGCAGCCCTGTCTTGTTCCCTTCATCAAAGGGAACACGTCTGATAGAAAGCCCGGAGTGTGAACCCTAGCTCCCGAGTTGGCATAAAGGTTTCTAATGTAAAGTCTCATCTTGCCTACAATCCCTATGGCCTCCATTACCCTGTCTAACCACCCCCAATTTACATTATCAAACGCTTTTTCTGCGTCAAGTGTAACTAGGGCAGGTCTAGCCCCTCCCTCAGTGAGACCCAGTCTAACCGCGTCTACCACTAGAATTGTCTTTCGAATATTGGTAACGGCATTTCTCCCCTTAATAAACCCCACCTGGTGATTCGTAATGATCCTAGGTAAGATCTCGGCCAGTCTATTAGCCATGATCTTGGACATAATTTTTAAATCCTGATTTATGAGCGATATAGGTCTATAACTAGAGGGATCATCCAGGTCCTTGGTTCCCTTGGGGAGTAATTTAATATATGCTATGTTGGAATTTTTGGGTATTTCCGCCCCTCCCAGGAAAGCATTAAAGACTGAGGTTAGATCCGGCGAGATCAGATCCTTCAGAGCCTTATAGAATTCACTATTGAAACCGTCAGGTCCCGGTGCCTTGTTGGTGTTAAGCTCCCCAATTGTTCTCGTCACCTCCTCTACTGTGATATCTGCGTTTAAGGCACTCAAATCTTCCTCCGTCAAGCTAGGCATTTGGGCTTGTCTTAGCCACTCTGCCTCATCAGTCATGTCGTTATTCCCTGACCCATATAGTTTTCTATAGTAATCTCCCAACAGTTTATTAATGTCCTTAGGATCCGTAGTCACCTCTCCCCCCTTTGTTTTCAGTTTAGAGATCACTGTCATCTTTCTGCTGCCCCTTGCCAGATTGGCCAACATCCTTCCCGCCTTGTTGCCAAACCTATGTAAGTCAACCTCCTTGTGCGACCAGAATAGTTGTTCCTTTTTTTTGGCCCATTCGTCAAATCCCTCTTTTGCCTCCAACCATCTGCCTTTTGTCATGGGAGATCTATTTGTCACATAATTTGTATATGCTACCCGTACTGCTTCACTATGGAAATTATAATTCTCATTGGTTTTCCGTTTGATCATGGCTGCGTACCCCACCAGACGGCCCCTTAGGACCGCTTTTGCCGTTTCCCAAAATATCACTGGGGACTCTCTATGTTCCTTATTGTCCTCTGCGAATTCTCCCCACCACTCCTGTAGCACCTTGTGGAAATTATCTTGCCTGAGAAGGAACGATGGGAATCTCCATATGATATCTGTACCTCTCCTGAATTTCTCTCTAATGCCCAATCTCACCGGACTATGATCAGAGATCACCATATTCTCTATCACACAATCTTGCGTTCCACTCAGTAAGTCTTGCGAGATCCAGAACTGATCAATACGTGACCAGCTATCATGAGGGTGAGAGAAGTGTGTATACTCTCTGTCATGTGGGTGAGTTAGTCTCCAGATGTCTTTCAGTCCTACGTCTTCTAATGTTACATCCCTATTGTCTAAACTCCTGCCCACATTAGCTGTCCCCTCCTCGCCCCTCCTCCTATCTTCAGCTGAGTCTGGGACAGTGTTAAAATCGCCTCCCACTATAATGTTAGCCTCCCCATCTGCTAATATGGTGGCCTTTATGTCATCATGGAATGTGATTTGTTGTGAATTTGGGCCATAGACATTATAAATACTGAGTTTACCCGCTGGACTAACGATTGTTAAGTGCTGCCACCTTCCATGGTCGTCTGCCTCATGTGCCACTACCTCATGACTGAATTGTTTATTTATTAGAATCATAGTGCCCGCTTTTCTACCTTGTGCCGCTGCCCCGTAAACGGTGCCCACCCAATGTTTCTTCATGCGGAAAAAGTCCTCCCCCCCCAAGTGGGTTTCCTGTAATAAGGCAATGTCTGTCTTTAGTCTTTTCAGATGTCTCAATATCATTGCTCGTTTGTTAGGTGATCTCAGCCCTTTAACATTCCACGTAGTTATCTGTATCATGTTAACCTGTGTATTCTGCTTTTACTACTCCCTCCCCTATGGGCCCCTGCATCAAGGAAGACGAGATGTTCGACACTAGAATCACAGTTGGTACCACAAAATCGACACTCCCTTTCCCCACCTTGCAAATATAACAAATACAACAAAAAGCATGTAACTGTAAAACATATTTTCCCTTCCGAGAAATCCACGGCGTTTCCCGCCACGTTGGTGAGCTCCCCTATTCCTAGCCAAAATATGTAGCTCCCTAATCACCCCCCAAAAAATATATGTTCTATCCCCGGACTAACTTGAATAAGCCTTTGAAAATTATGCAAAAATTAGCACAGTATGTCAAAACCTCAGCAAGATTCTCCAGTCCTACTTATCTCTGACTCCAGGTAGCCATCAGTCCGCCCAGAACAGGCCCACTTCATTTGAATTTGGATGATGTTCCTGGACAAAGGAGAAAAAGAAAAAAAGAAAAAAAAAGACCAAGGGGAGAGAAGATGGAGAAAGAAAGGAGAAGAACAAAAAAAAAAAAAAAAGAGGGGGGGAAGAGGACCCAGACTTTGGGATGTTTTCCTCTCTTTTCTCCCTTCCCCCTCCTCCTCTCACCTCCCCAACCCTCTCTCCGTAATGCATCCTCCTCAACGCCTCTCCCTGTTTGGGAAGAGAGAAAAAAAAAAAAAAAAAAACAGGCAAAAAAAGGAAAAACAATGAGCGAGTTCCAGTTCAGGTATCATGGTTTCTCTCCAAGGGTTGGTTCCTGTGTTCCAGGCGAGAATTATGCTGTCGACCCGGGCTTGGCCTCCTTTCCTCCCTGGTCTCGACTTGCTTTTGTCCCCCAAGACGTCCCACATCTCTTCCTGAGCTTGTGGGGGATCCTCTTCTATTATTCCCTTCTCCACTAGCTCCTTTTTCTTGCCTTTCTGACCTAGTCTTGTTGAGCTCTGCCATGAGAATGTTTTCTGCTTCTTTGTAGTCCTTGTAGTATACAAACGAGCCATTGGGGTTTCTAACTTTCAGTGTAGCAGGGTATAATAGCTGGCACTTTACTTTTTTGTTGTACAGAAATGAGCAAATTTTGGTAAATTCTTTTCTCCTTCTGGATACTTCCGCTGAATAATCCCCAAAAATTAGCAGTCTGTTGCCTTGATATTGTAGTGGACGCTTTCGTTCTCTAAAGGCCCTCAATATTTCCTCCTTATGCTTATAATCAAGGTACTTGACAATCACCTGCCTGGCTCTTATCGGGGTATTCTTGTTTGAGTTTTGGCCCTCTCCCTTATTCGCCTCCTGGTGTCTCAGTGGACCCACTCTGTGGGCTCTTTCAACTCTGAATTTCGCCTTTATGCCCAGGGCCTGCGGTAGCTCCAACTCGCATATATTATCCAACCGTCCAATCGACACAGACTCTGGCAACCCGACTATACGTAAGTTGTTTCGTCTCGATCTGTTTTCCAAATCGTCCGCTTTATCCTTCAAGTATTCATTAGATTTTGCTAGAGCTGCTATTTGTGCTTGCATAGCCAGTATTGTCTCCTCGGAGTCAGATATTCTCTGCTCTGATTCTGCCAGTCTAGAGGCATGGGCATTTATCTGTTTTTGCATATTAGCTAATGATGTTTGTATGGCTGCCTCAATAGCCACTTTAACCTCTTTTGACAAGTGTGATGTCACTTCTTCAGCCAGTTTTTTATAGTCCACATTAAGCTTTTGTGTGTACTTGTCTTGGCCTGCAGGTGGTGCTGTTTTCTTAGTTCTCTTTGTCTGGACTGGGCCACCACCTCCATCCCCCAATAGCTTGCAGGCTTGTGATGTTGGTGTAGTAGGCTGCTTTTTGTTTCCTTTGGAAGGGGTACTATGAATTCTTGCATTTGACTTCCTGTGAGTCTGAGTGGGATTAATCTCCCTGTGCTGTTTGTCAGTTTCATCCTCCAACACTGCTGTGTCTCTGAGCTGCCCTGCTTTGCCTGCATCTTCTCTCCCCTCTGCCTCCATATCTCCTTCATCCTCCCATTGCGATCCACCATCATCAGTCCCCTGCATCCACCTCTCTCCTGCTGTGTCCTCCTGTGACTCCTCGCTCATATCTTCCTTATCTCCTGTCTCCTCGCTCATATCTCCCTTATCTCTCCCCTTCCAGCTCTGTGTTTGCTTTTCTGTGTCTCTCACCATGCGTTCAGGCTCCTCCCCCATCAGGCTCGGTGCCATTATCTTATCTTCTCCTCTGTCCATATCAAAGCTTCTCCAGGCTGATTCACCGCTCCCAGAGCTTCTCAGGAGGTACCGTTCCATAGCTGTCTGCTTTAGGTAACCTCCTGTGCTGCTCTCTGTTTGGTGGCTCGTCCGGGGGGTCTGTTTTTAGTCGGTTTCTGTGAGGGGTGGCAGGAGCTTCTCCCCTAAGCTGCCACCTCAGCCAGGACAGGAACAGGAAGTCAAATTACATTATTAAGTTTTCCATTTTCTATTTTTACCCTAATTTATTTTTCTCTTTTTACCCTAATAAAAATGAAATATGTCTAAAACCACATTGTTTGGGAAAAAACCCATAATTTTTAATTTTCACAATTCATTGTTTTAAAATTCTGTGAAGCTCTTGTAGGAAAAAAATCATATAACCCTTTAAAATTACAAATTTTATTGATACTTATTAAAATCCACAACCTTTGTGCAAATATTGAAGAAAATAAAGAGGGAAGAAGGTAAATGCTTACCCTTTATGATGGCCCTCCCTCCTGTCCACTACCTACCGCGGGTGTCGGCACCCTGATAGCTACGAAAATGGCGCCCCCACTCTGCGGTGGCTGACCCTGTAATATCCCTCAAATAGCCCTCAAAAAGGTGGTAAAAAAACAGATAAAGTCAAGGGTCATAAACAGGGTACAATCATACTTCAGTGGACAGAAAGATTGGGACAACCACACATGAACACCAGGTTCATACCACCTCCAATGTCATTGGTGATCCTGGGGTAGTAGTACAGACCACCGATATCAAATACACTAGGTGTATAGTCCTATACGACCCCAAAAGGTAATGTAAATAGCAGGTGCATACATTACATGCCCAAAATTACCCCTTTGGTATGCACACTCAGGAGCTTAATGGTGTTTAGTGCAATAAAATACACATATTTATAAACACACCTTGGCCTCCAATGCTGACTGGTGTAAATAGCCGGTTTGCTCATATACAGAATAAATCAACGCATACCTGGTGCAGTTGCCTGAGAACAACCAACTATGATCATTGAGGTTAATCAAATAACTACATCAAACACTTATCGTGTGAGAAGGGTTCATGCGTGGGTCCCAGAATTGCCCCAGTTCTGCCTCAACGCGTTTCTCCGGACACGGATCATCAGGAGGCTTGATACAAGGCTTGCCAACCGGTTTCAGGACAGCATAATGTCAGGATAAGGGGGATAAAAATGAAATATGTCTAAAACCACATTGTTTGGGAAAAAACCCATAATTTTTAATTTTCACAATTCATTGTTTTAAAATTCTGTGAAGCTCTTGTAGGTTCACAATGCTCACTACACCTCTAATTATATTGCTCAAGTGGTGCAGTTTCAAAAATCACTTGTGGGGGGTTTCCGCTGTTTAGGCACATCAGGACAAAAGCAACATGGCGCCTGCTATTTATTCCAGCCAATTTTGCGCTCCAAAAGTGAAATATTGCTCCTTCCTTTCCGAGCCCTGCCTTGTGCTCAAACAGTAGTTTTCCAGCACATATGTTGTATCCGTGTACTCAGGATAAAATGGACTATACAATATTTTGTGCAATTTTTCTTGCACACCAGAGGCAAACATAGCATGGCAGTTGCTATCTGTCCAGACAATTTTGCACTTTAAAGATCGAATGGTGCGCCTTCCCTTCCGAGCCCTGGCATATGCACAAACAGTAATTCTCCACCAAATATGGAATATCAAGTACTCAGGAGAAATTGCACAACAAATTGTATAGTGCATTTTCTCCTGTTCTCCTTGTGAAAATGCAAAATTTGAGGCTAAAGCAACATTTTTGTGGGGTAAAAGTAAAATTTACATTTTTTTCCTTCCACATTGCTTTATTTCCTGTGAAGGACCTAAAAGGTTCATAAACTGTTGTTTACAAGCTCTTTGAGGGGTGCCGTTTTTAGTATGGTGTCACTTTTGGGTCTTTCCTGTCACATAGGCCTCTCAGTCACTTCAGATGTGATTTGGTCCCTAAAAAAATGATTTTGTAAATTTTGTTGGAAAAAGGAGAAATTGCAGATAAACTTTGAACCCGTCTAACTTCCTACCAAAATTTTTTTTCAAGAATGGTACTGATGTAAAGTATTAACTATTAACTATTTTGTGTGGTATAATTATCTTTTTTTAAAGGCATAAAAATTAAAAGTTTGGAAATAGTGAGTTTTCCAAATTTTTGCCAATTTTTTTGATATTTTATTAAATTAATGTAAATTTTATTGAGCAAAAATTACTACTGACGTGGAATACAACATGTCATGAAAAAGCAACCTTAGAATCACCGGGATCCATTGACGTGTTCCAGAATTATTATCATACAAAGTGAAACTGGTCAGATTTCAAAAATAAGGATCCTTAAAAGTTTAACTACACATCCAAATAGTGGATCTTTATTACCAAAGTATATTATTATGTTCATCTGTAAGAGGCCCATTACTGTATGCATTTGTACAACCCCTTGCAAAAATTATGGAATCACCTGGCTCTGAGGATGTTTATTCAGTTGTTTACTTTTGTTTACAAAAAGCAGATCACAGACATGGCACCAAACTAAAGTAATTTCAAATTTCAACTTTCTGGCTTTAAGAAACACTAAAAAAAATCATAATGTGCTTGCCAGTAACGGTTACTTTTCAAGACCAAATAGGGGGAAAAATTATGGAATCACTCAACTATGAGGAAAACATTATGGAATCACCCTGTAAATTTTCATTCCCAAAACTAACATCTACATCAAATAAGATCTGCTCGTTAGTCTGCATCTAAAAAGGAGCGATCACACCTTGGAGAGCTGTTGTACCAAGTGGACTGACATGAATCATGGCTCCAACACGAGACATGTTAATTGAAACAAAAGAGAGGATTATCAAACTCTTAAAAGAGGGTAAATCATCACGCAATGTTGTAAAAGATGTTGGTTGTTCACAGTCAGCTGTGTCTAAAATCTGGACCAAATACAAACAACATGGGAAGGTTGTTTAAGGCAAACATACTGGTAGACCAATGAAGACATCAAAGTGTCAAGACAGGAAACTTAAAGCAATATGAGCGAATAAGAGGAAACTGGAGTCAATGTCTGTGACCAAACTGTAAGAAACCACCTAAAGGAAATGGGATTTACATACAGAAAAGCTAAACAATAAAAAGATGACTGCCTGAAGAGAACATGTAAATTTCCACAGTCATTGATGATATGGGGCTGCATGTCAGGTAAAGGCACTGGGGAGATGGCTGTCAATACATCTTCAATAAATGCCCAAGTTTACATTGAAATTTTGGACACTTTTCTTATTTCATCAATTGAAAGGATGTTTGGGGATGCTGAAATCATTTATCAAGATGATAACGCATCCTGCCATAGAGCAAAAACTGTGAAAACATTCCTTAAAAGAAGACGCATAAGGTCAATGATATGGCCTGCAAATAGTCCAGATCTCAATCCAATTGAAAATCTTTGGTGGAAGTTGAAGAAAATGGTCCATGACAAGGCTCCAACCTGCAAAGCTGATCTGGCAACAGCAATCAAAGAAAGATGGAGCCAGATTGATAAAGAGTACTGTTTGTCACTCATTAAGTCCATGTCTCAGAGACTGCAAGCTGTTATTGAAGCCAGAGGTGGTGCAACAAAATACTAGTGATGTGGAGTGTACTTTTGTTTGTTTATTTTTAATGATTCCATAATTTTTTCCTCATAATTGAGTGATTCCATAATTTTTCCCCCTGTTTGGTCTTGAAAAGTAACCGTTACTGGCTAGCACATTATGTTTTCATGATTTCTTTCAGTGTTTCTTAAAGTCAGAAAGTTGACATTTGAAATTACTTTAGTTCTATGCCATGTCTATGATCTTCTTTTTTTAAACAAAGTAAACAACTGAATGAACATCCTCAGAGCCAGGTGAGTCCATAATTTTTGCCAGGGGTTGTATTATTATTTTATGGTTTGAACATCACAAAAAAGGGGAGTAGACTAAGACACCAATAGAATATCAACTATTTAAAATCACAACATTATTTATTGAAATCAAATTGAAAACTAATTTATCAACTATGTATCACTTGGCAATGCAGGTCTATGTATGTATTGTACGTTTTCCCATTTAACAAATATACGGCACTAGAGCTGATATCAAATTTTTAGTTTTTGTTTCAATGATTGGTAATATTAGGCTGTGTGAACACATTGCGTTTTTTGCCGTATTTTTGGTGCAGTTTGTTGCTCAAAACTGCATGTCTTTCCTTCTCACAGCAAAGTCTATGAGAATTCAGAAATGCTGTGCGCACGTTACTTTTTTTTCCTTGCAGTTTTTGCGTACAAAAAAACTGCAGTATGTCAAATTCTTTGTGCGTTTTTGTCCTGCATTTTTTAGCCCTTCCAGCCATTCATTTAACACAAAAAATGCATGCGACAAAAACGCACCACAAACACATACTTTTTTCCGTTGCGTTGTTCTGCCACAAGGTGCAGTTTTTTTGTGAACAAATTTTCTGCAGTGTGGGCACATACCCTTAGGCTATGTACACACGCTGCATCTTTTTGGTGACCACAAAGATGCACGCTTTTGGCCTCCAAAAAACGCACCCATGGCAAAAACGCAATAAAAAAACATACGTTTTTGCTGCGGTTTTACCATGTTTTTGCCCAATGCATTTTTGAAGTCAAATCTGTTAACTGGAAGGGCTCAAAAACGCTGGCAAAAACGCAGTAACAATTGACATGCTGCATCATTGTGGTCACCACAAAGATGCAGCCAAAAAAAAGCTGCAGCTTGAAAAACATAAAACAGAAAAACTAATATCTTATAGACTTTGCTGGGGAAGGAAATGCATGCAGTTTTGGTACTGAAACTGCACCCAAAAAACGCACCAACAACGCAGCAAAAGATGCATCATGCAGTTACAGTTACATACACAATT
This sequence comes from Anomaloglossus baeobatrachus, assembly GCF_048569485.1. Taxonomy (NCBI): domain Eukaryota; kingdom Metazoa; phylum Chordata; class Amphibia; order Anura; family Aromobatidae; genus Anomaloglossus; species Anomaloglossus baeobatrachus. Next base: position 668,498,358 of record NC_134353.1, read on the forward strand.
TATTCTTGTGGAGATGCAAGTGTTCTCAGCGGTAGAACACAGCAAAAATACACTGTGCCCAGAATCCTGATTGTGTGTTTCAGGTCATTGTCATGCTGGAAGACCCAGCCACGACCCATCTTCAATGCTCTCAGTGAGGGAAGGAGGTTGTTGGCCAAAATCTCGCAATACATGACTCCATCCATCCTCTCTTCAATATGGTGCAGTCATCCTCTCCCCTTTGCAGAAATGCACCCCCAAAGTATACTGTTTCCACCCCCATGCTTCATGGTTGGGATGGTGTTCTTGGGGTTGTAGCCATCCTTCTTCTTCCTCCAAGCTCGGCAAGTGGAGTTGATGACAAAAAGTTCTATTTTGGTCTCATCCGACCACATGACCTTCTCCAATGCCTCCTTTGGACCATCCAGATGGTCACTGGTGAACTTCAAATGGGCCTGGATATGTGCTGGTGTGAGCAGGCTGACCTTGCATGCCCTACTGGATTTTATTCCATGACAGCATAGTGTGTTACTAATAATCTTTTGAAGCCGTGGTCCCAGCTCTCTTCAGATCATTGACCAGGACCTCCTGTGTTGATTCCTGACCTTTCTCGGAATCATTCTTACCCAAGAAGGCAAGATCTTGTATGGAACCCCATACAGACAAACAGAGTAGTAAGATTGACAGTCATCTTGTTTTTATTCCATTTTTGTAATTATTGCACCAACACTTGTTGCCTTCTCACCTGCCTGCTTGCCTATTGTCCTGTAGCCTATCCCAGCCTTGTGCAGGTCTACAATTTTGTCCATGGTGTCCTTAGACAATTTTGTCCATGGTGTCCTTGTCCATGGTAGAGAGGTTGGATTGTGATTGTGTATGGATAGGATTGATTGAGATGACAGGTGTCTTATATACAGGTAACAAAGTCAAATAGGTGCAATTATTAAGAATTGTCCACAAAGTGTTCTCCGATTTCAGAAAATCTTGGTCTCTAGATGCAGTTTGTCATAAAAAAACAGACAAACTGCACTTAACTCATCATGCCTGAGTCCAGCGCTGAGTCTCTGCCCTGCTCCTAAAGTACAATATTGGCTGTGGTTCCGACATCATGTCGAAAGCACGGCTGGTAATCCGTGAGCTCAGATTCTCTATACAGGGCATACTGTCTGCATGGGTAGAGCCACTGAGCTTACTAATTGGCTGCCACACTGTTGATGTGACGTTGGTGTCACATTTAATACTGGATACTGGAAGCAGCAGCAGAGACTCCGCGTCGAACATGGGGACAGTGTACAAAACACAGTTTCTTTTTCTATAACAAACTTATAACAAAGATTTTCTAAAAGGAGACAACCCCTTTAAGAGAGATATGTAGATTTAAAATGGTAAAGAAAAACCCACAAAAATCAAGCACCTCAGTTTCGGGTTAATGGGCAGCACTCTATCAGCGTTACATAATTGCTTTCCTACAGTGCTTTTACAGAGTAAATGATGAATGCTGCACTACAAGGATATTCTAGTGCCATTTGTAAAAAATAATTAAACATTATTGTCATATCATACATTAGCAAAAATATTAGGTTAGTACAACTCTACATATTGTCTAGGTAATTTTATAATTTGTGACTGAACTTGTTATGTGCTGTAGTTTAAACAAATGCTCTTTTTTTTACTTACGGTTGTCTAAAAAAAATCCAGACTTCTCTGTTAGAAATAGCAAGTCATGGACAAATGCATCTTTTGAACCTGTGCCCTCGACAGGTTTAATTCCTTCCCTCCTGACATTGTTCCGTTACATCCATCTATTTAATCATCAGATTGTGTCTATTGTAGCTGTAACAGGCACCATCTGTACCTCCTCATGGGAATTGTGGTATGGCCTTGGATCCTTGTTAATGTTTCTGTAATTTGACAATTACGACCGGTAAACACTGGATTACACCATCTGCATCTTGATACGTCAATTAATATTATGTATATGTTAACGTCCATGTGTTTTTAGTAATTTTTTGCAAATGGGTATTTTTTTTTAATTGTAAATGTTAGACATTAAAGGCTATCATCATTTTATCCCCCAAAACTATTTATATGTGCATGTAGCTCTTTCAAAGACAAGTCCAGCAATACCTTTACATGGCCAGTCTGTTCTGTTACTGAAAAATTAGCGTTGGAATTGATATGCAAATGAGGTTGAAGGACTATGGTAGATCTTAAGCCTCTGTCACTCCAGCTATATTACCTGCCCATGACCACCTCCTCCTGCTTGATGGACAGCCTCTATGTTGTGCTATTTCAGGTAAAGAAGTTCTCACTCAAGCAGGAGGAGGTGGTGCTGGGCAGAGAATAGAGCTGGAGTGACAGATGCTTCAGATCTACCATTGTCCTAAACCTCATTTACATGTCAATTGAAAAGTTAAGTTCTCACTTACAGAAGGACTGGTCATGTAAAGGTACTGTTAAACTTGTCTTTGAAAGAGCTACATGCACATTTAGATAGCTTTTGGATTAAATCCTGTTCATGTGTTTGGATTAAATCCCAGTGTAATCTGGGTAATTTTGGGGGGTTGATGTCAGCTCTGAATTGACAGCTAGCATCAAGTCCAGAGGTTAGTAATGGAGAGCATGTATCAGACACCCCCGTTACTAACACAGTAAGTGAAAAGTTAAAAAAAAAAAAAAACACACACACACATAGCAGAAAATAGTGTATTTCAATAGACTCCCCACACTCCCCGGTTCACCAATTTAATAATTAAAAAAAAATCCTCAACGTTCCATCATAATCCAATGTTGTAATGTCCCACAACATCCATTGAATGCTATGGAGCCTCGTTCTCAGAGCGAAGTTGCATAAGTCACTTGTGGTTAGCACTAGACATCGAAATTCTCACAAGCATGGAAGGAAATTTTGAAGATGCTCTGGGATGTTTTTTTTTTTTCTAGGCTGTTCTATATAACACAACTCCACTCAGGTGGCCAGAAAAATCTAATCAAGGGAGGGAGGCATCTCTACCAGCAAGTTTGCTTCTGACCCGAATGGACAGGCTAACGTATAAGATAGCTAGGGGAGTGTCAAGTCTCAAGGCCAATTTAGCCGAATACAAAACTGGATGGCATAATGTCCCACAGAGTTAGTCCCTTGTCTGAGCTTCAGTTTGGAATCAGCAGCTGAATAGACATGACATGGTTTGTCAAACACTCTATAGAACAGGGGAGGCGAGCCTCCGGCCCGCGGGCCGCATGCGGCCCGCCATGACCTTTTATGCTGCCCCCGGGCAGATTCCCAGGGGTGGCAGTGCTCGGCCACTGCCGTGGTCTTACCGGGCGCCGGCCCTTTAAGGCTTCACATGCGCTGCTTGCGCGCACCAATGAGCTCTTTCCCTGGCAGGTGTCAGCGTGCTCAGGACTGACTTTGTGAGCGGGTTTAGCGCTCTGCGTTTCCGTCCCACAGCAGCTTCACCGTTTCCTGCATTGTGTCGCCCGCTCTCTACCCCTTCTCCCGTGCAGCGTGCCTCAATCAGTGCTGTGTGCTGCCGCTACCCGGCATTGTATGCTGCCCGCTCTCTGCCCCTTCTCCGAAGCAGCATGCAGCTCCACGTGCTGTGTGCTGCCGCTCCCCGTCGCTGTGTGCCGCCCGCTCTCTGCCCCTTCTCCGGTGCAGCTCCACGTGCTGTGTGCCGCCCGCTCTCTGCCCCTTCTCCCTGCAGTGCTGTGTGCAGACTCCCCAGCGATGTGGATCACCCCCACTGTTGAGTTCTCTCCAGTGCTCCTTACCACCCCGACTGCAGTGTACCCCCTAGTGAAGTCTGCTCTGCAAGTGCTGTCTGTGCCCCCCCATTCTCCTTTTAGTGATGTCTGTGTGCCCCACCCTTAGTGATGTCTGTGTGCCCCCCCTTAGTGATGTCCGTGCCCCCTAGTGCTCTCTGTGTCGCCCTAGTGTTGTGTGTGCGCCCCCAGTGCCGTCTTTGCCCCACAGCAATGCTTATGCCTCACTGTGACCTAGTAATGTGTGTTCCCCAGCATCTCCTGTTATGTATATGCTCCCAGCCCCTCCTGTCATGGATATGCCCCAGCGTCTCCTGTAATGTGTATGCCCCAACCCCTCCTTTGATATATACGTCACACACTGAGGTATATACATCACATTGGAGATGCTGGGGTTGTACATATGACAGGAGGGGCTGGGGGCATATACCTCACAGGAGGGGCTGGGGGCATATACCTCACAGGAGAGGCTGTGCGCATATACCTCACAGGAGGGGCTGTGCGCATATACATCAAAGGAGAGGCTGAAAGCATATACATCACAGGAGGGGGCTGGGGGCATATACATGTCCCAGCCCCTCGTGTGATGTATGTGCCCCCAGTGTCTTCTGTGATGTAGGTGTCTCTTGTGATGTATATACAGCAGTCCCAGCATCTCCTATGTGATTTATATGCCAACAGCCCCTTCAGTGATGTATGTGTCTCCTGTGATTTATGTACACCAGTCCCTGTGTCTGTTGTGTGATGTATATAGTCTACCAATCTTATTATCACAAAGAGTTGCCTGCGCTACAGACCATGACAAACCTGGAAAACAGAGAAGCAACATAAGTATCGCTGAACATCACAGCCGCACAAAAGAGAAGCAGCTCCGGCCACCACAATAGGGGTGAGTTAACTAACTGTTTGACCAAATATAGTTGGTTCATTTTCACATTGATAATTTTGTGCGGCCCCTGAAGGTTGGCAGAAATTTCCAAATGGCCCCCGGCAGAAAACAGGTTCCCCACCCCTGCTATAGAAGGTAGATAGGAAGGATAGTAGAAAATGCATCATAGGATCGTTCTACTCCCATAGTGGTGCAGTCTATGCCGAAGCATCTCTGGATAAGAAAAAATGTATTCTGCTCAAAGTTTACAGTGCATTGATTCAAAACACTTACTATAAATTGTGCAGAAGTAGACAAATATTGAGATATTTCCTTTGCAGAATGTGCCAGAGAAATATTATCATGTGGCAATGGTTGAGCAGCCATTTGTGAAACACTAGGAGTCTGAGGCATTGTTTAGAGCATGGGCAAGCTTACATTGGCTCACAGTAAGTTGTAAAAGGATTCCAGTCAAATATTCTGTGATGCCGGCATCCCTGCACTATACCGCCTCCTCTCCTCTGCAGAGATGCCAATGTACTTACCACCACAGCTGGCCCACTCATTTCCCTGCTACTTCTGTGGTCTCCATGCTCCAAGGCCTGCGTACATTGCGCCGGTCTCTGGGCAACATGCTTAGGGTCCTCTTAAATTGGCAGTGCACACTCAAAGTGTTCCCAAGCCTATGGCTGAAAGGCACTGGGTATTTAAGACACCTTCCCTGTAGGAAGGTGTCTGAGCAATTAGATTCCTGGTTAGTCTGTTTTGCTGTCAGTACTCCAGTCTGCTGTCTTAGTTCCTGAACTCGTTCTGCTTCTCTTTGTTTCCAAACCTGTCCTGCATGTCTCCTGAATCAGATTCAGTCCTACCAGGCTATCTTTTGTACCTTTCCTGCCTGTCTCCTGAACTAGAACCTATCCTGCCAGTTTGTCTCCAGTTCCTTAACCCGATCTGCAGTCCGTGTTACCGAACCCAATCTTCCTGTCTCCAGTATCAGCCCATCCAGTTTGTCTCCTGAAAGTACTACAACCTGTCAGCCTCCACTACCTGTTCTGTTCTGCCTGCCCTCCATACCTGTGTTCTTGACCTTTGGGTCAGCTGCTGCAGTACCAAGGACTGACGTCGAGTGGTACCTGGTATCTACTGGCATCCCAGCCAATCCTGGAGTGCATCAACCAGTGCAAGCTGCACTTTGAACTGCTGTCCCACCAGTTCACTTCAGATCAGGCCAAAGTGGCCTTTTTGATGTCCAATCTTGGGAGGAAAGGCTGTCGTCAGTATCAACCCCCACTGTGAGAGAGGATGACCTTATCACCTTGGATATTCAGGTCTTCTTGGGGGGCCTTTTGCAAGGCCTTTGATGAGCCCGGTCATGTCTTCTCTGCAGCTTCTCTTCTCAAGTTGCATCAGGGTAGTGGGACTGTGGGTTAGGGCTCATTCACATGACCGTTCTGTTTTTGCGGTCCGCAAAAGACGGTCCGTTTTTTTCACGGATGCATCCGTATGGCATCTGTGTAACATCCGTTCTGTTCCATATATGGGCCGTGTGTCATCCGTATGCCTTCCGTTTTTTTTTGCGGACCTTAAAAAACACGGAAGAAGCTAGGTAAATAAATAGATGGTTAGCTAGATATAGATAGATGGATAGCTAGAGGGATAGATAGAGAGACAGAGAGATAGATAGAGGGATGAATGAATGAATAGAGAGATAGCTAGAGGAATAGATAGCTAATAGATGAGAAAGACATATAATGCCACTCCCCAGCATTTTGTAATCTTGCACCCTTTAGTGCCTTTCATGTGGCACTAAAGGGTGCTTTGTATTTAGCCAAAAAAAAATTAAAAAAAACGTAGACAGCTCGGGTAAAGCAGACGGCTGCAGCCTGCAGACCACAGCTGGCAGCTTCACCTTGGCTGGTAATCCAAAAGAGAGGGCACTCAACGCTGTTATTTTAAATTAAATAAATAATTTAAAACAAATAACATGAGGTCCTCCCCAAATTGGATCATCAGCCAAGGTAAAGCGGACAGCTGTGGTCTGGTATTCTCAGACTAGGGAGGTCAGCGGTTCTTGGACCCTCCCCAGCCTAAGAATAGCAGGTTGCAGCTGCCCCAGAAATGGCGCATCCATTAGATGCGTCAATCCTGGTGCTTTTCCCCAGCTCATCCCAATGCCCTGGTGCGGTGGCAAATGGGGAAATATATGGGGTTGATACCAGAAGTGTAATGTCACCTGGCATCAAGCCCTGGGGTTTGTGATGTCACAGCGTCTATCAGATACCCGACATCACTAACCCAGTCAGTAATAAAAAAAAATAGACGACAAATAAATTTATAATTGTAAGAAAAACTCCCCAACACATTCCCTCTTTTACCAATTTATTGAAAAGAAAAAGCAAATCTGGGTCCAGCGTAATCCAATAAGGGGTCCCACGATGATCCATCCTCACTGTCCCAGTCAATGAAGAACAGAACGTTCCCTATTGGCTGGGAGAGCAGTGCAGTGACCTGAGCTAACATCATGAGGTCAGCCCAGGTCACTGCAGGGCACTGCGTTACCAGTGCTGACTTCAGGAGGTTAGCTAGATACATTACCTGCGGTGATGGAAGCCGCTGCCCTCCTGATGTCAGTGCTGGTCACTGACTTCTATGTCCGCCGCGTTCTCAGATCACCTCTCGTAAGAGGCCCGTGACGTCACCGCTAGTCACAGTCTCGGGCCGTCCGCGAGAGGTGATGTAAGAACGCGGCGGGCATGGAAGTTAGTGACGAGCGCTGACGTCAGGAGTGCAGGACTTTATCACCGCAGGTAATGAACTTTACTAACCTCCTGTCGGCAGCGCTCATCATCCCCGCGGCTGCTCGCTCTGCAGTGCGGGCATATGCTGACACACTGCAGTGTGGGCATATGCAGACATACGACATCTGATGTGTTTCTTTGTAGGATCGGATGCACACAGAAGTGCTATCATGTGCCATCCAATCCTACACAAAAGACAATGAAAAGATGGTCCTGTCCGTGGATCTGCAAAAAATCAGGTACTGACCAGGACAGACGGAACGGTCATGTGAATGAGCCCTTAATATGCAATTCCGTATCCTTTCCTTGGAGTTGGGATTGAATAATGAAGTACTGTTAGCAACTTTCTGGGAGGGCCTAACTGGGAGGATTAAGGACAAGCTAGCTGGCCATGATACTCACCCTACTCTTGATGAGTTCATCTCCTTTGCTACTCAGATTGACATCAGGTTCCATTAACAGTCCAGAGAGAGGGCACATGAGAGACGACCAAAGTGTTTAGCTTCATCCTCTTATCGCCCAGACTCCCACTCCCATAGCCGCTTCAGACCCGATGCAGGGTCATCGCATCAAGCTAACCGAACCATGCCAGGAACATCATTGTTTCAAAGGACTGTGCTTCTACTGTGGCAGTGCAGAACATTTCATCCGTTCATATCCCTTGAAGCTGGGAAACTCCGAAGCCTAGGGTCTGTTGAGGAGGCTCACCTAAGGGAGATTAAAGCTTTCCCTAACTCTGCCACTGTCTGTGTTATGTGGAGATATGCAGTTTGCTATGTCGGCCCTCTTGGAATCTGGCTGCAGCAAGCTGTGGTGGACAAGTACCAGATTTTGTTTCATCATCTCCAAAGTCTTTTGATGGTATCGCCAATCGATGGAAAGGACTTATCAGAATCTGTACGCCTTGCCACAGAACAGGTAGAACTTCAGGTTGGAATGTTGCATACACAGAAGATATCCTTTCTGTTGCTTCCAAACCTATCACACCCTCGCCTGCCTTGGCTCCGTACTTACAAACCTGTTCTGAACTGGAGATCCAGTGAGGTGTTCCATTGATGCCAAGCTAATGACGATGGGTATCTCAACTCTGTTCGACCAGTTCAGCCACCTGTGATGGCATCTAGCCTTTTAGGCTTGCCTCTTGTCTACTGGTCATACGCTGTTGTTGTTGTTGACAAGAAGGAGGCGGAAACATTGCCTCCACATAGGCCGTACAACTGCCCCATTGATTTGCTTCCCTGGTCCTCTCCTCTAGGCCGGATGTAAACTCTGACACTGGTAGAGACCCAAGCCATGTCTGAGTACGTCAAAGAGAACCTGGCTAGAGGATTCATCCAGAAGTCATCCTTTCTGACAGGATGAGGGTGCTTCTTTGTGAAGGATGGAACTCTCCACCCGTGTATTGATTATAGAGTTCTTAACCGTATCATGATTAAAACCAAATATATGTTGCCTCTAATTTCAGAATTGTTTTATTGTCTAAGAGGAGCCAAGATCTTCACTAAGCTTGATCTTAGAGAGGATTACAATGTAATCAGTATTTGTAAGGTAGATGAGTGAAAGACTGCTTTCAACACCCGGGATGGTCACTACGTATTATGCCATTTAGACTCAGTAATGCCGCAGATAGTTTTCAAGAGTTTGTAAACTACAGTTAGGTCCAGAAATATTTGGACAGTGACACAATTTTCGCGAGTTGGGCTCTGCATGCCACCACATTGGATTTGAAATGAAACCTCTACAACAGAATTCAAGTGCAGATTGTAACGTTTAATTTGACGGTTTGAACAAAAATATCTGATAGAAATTGTAGGACCTTTTAACTACTTCATTGATTACAGGTTAACGAGAGAGACGCCTTCAGAGTTAATTGCAGCCCTTAGAGTCCCTTGTCCAATTACTTTTGGTCCCTTGAAAAAGAGGAGGCTATGCATTACAGAGCTATGATTCCTAAACCCTTTCTCCGATTTGGATGTGAAAACTCTCATATTGCAGCTGGGAGTGTGCACTTTCAGCCCATATTATATATATAATTGTATTTCTGAACATGTTTTTGTAAACAGCTAAAATAACAAAACTTGTGTCACTGTCCAAATATTTCTGGCCCTGACTGTATATGTTCCAAGATCTCCTCTACTTTTGTGTGGTGGTGATATCTTGATTTTCTGTCCTGACCTGACTTTTCACAGAAGGAATGTTTAAGTCCTGCAAAGAAACTCATTTATATACCAAATTCAAGAAGTGTGTTTTCGAGCAATCCTTGCTTCCCTTCTTATACTATACCATGTCAGATACTGGAGTGAAGATGGTTCCTGAGTAGACATGAGCACCCTGAAGTTCAGTGTTCAGTACGAACTCAGACTTTTTAAAGAAAACAAAGTTCGGGTTCAGAGTTTGGATGCTTTACGAATGCAAACCACTTGCGCAGGTATCGCTGTGCCCAGATATGCACGGTGCTCGGTCCAGTGTGAGCCGCTTGCAGTGTTTGATCGGCTTGCACTTGGCTAAAAACAGCGTGATCAGATGTAGTGTGCACCAAACAAATAAAATGGAAAAAATTTCACCCACCCTCCCCCCAGAAGTATACTGTTTATGGCTAGCTGCATGTAGGAGGAGACCTGAAGTGACAATCAATGACTTCAAATAAAGTTCAGGTCAAGTCCAAAATCAAACTTTAAAAAGTTCAGCTGGACCAGCAGAACCCGAACTTTCACCGGTCTGCTCATCTCTAATGCTGAGAAATTGTCAGCAGTTCTCAAATGGTCCCTTCCTCCTGCCATCAAACCAATACAACAGTTCTTAGGAATTGAAAACTACTACTGCCAATAGTCCCCTTTTTGTGTCTCTGACCACTCTGAATTTTAGCAATGATCTGTAAGAGCATAAATCCAAAGATTTGACTATGGAAGCTGAGCCTGCCTTTCCTTATTTGATACAGGCCTTCTCCTCTGCTCCAGTGATTCATAGGCCCAACATTAATAAACAATTCTTCTTGAAGGTGGATGCTTCATCTTCTGGGGCTGAGAGGGTCTTCATGCAAAAGTCATCCTACGGTCGAATGGCTTCCTGTGGTTTTATCTCCAAGGCCTTCTCTGCTCCTGAGCGCAACTATTCTATTGGGGATCAAGAATTCTTGGTAATTAAAATGGCCTTGGAAGATGAGCAGTGCCTGCTCAAAGGGGCAAATCATTCAGTCATAATTTATAGATATCATAAGAACCTTGCCTATTTGCAGTCAGCACAGAAGCTGAATCTGTAACAACCTAGATGGTCTCTGCTCTTTGCCCATTTTGATTTAATTCTCAACTTCCGTTCTGCAGACAAAAACATGAAGGCAGATGCCCTCTCTAGGTCCCTCTTATCTACTAACCAGGAGGAGGAGTTTCAATATATAACTGAGCCCACCAAGATGATTATCTTGGCTCCAATGGCCTTGTTTTGAATTCCCCCAGAGAAGACTTTCGCATTGGAGTCTGATCGAAAGCAAGTTTTGTTGTAGGATCACTCGTCCAAGGTGACTGTACCCCCCTTTTATGAGAGGCCTCTGGACACTAGGGCCAAGTTTGTCCAGATGAGATGCATGGAAGGAATGCACCAACCAACTGGCAATAAATTCTAATACAGGTACCCACATCCTTTCTTCCAGACCATAACCCTTCCAGTGCTCCAAGTATTGGTGAGAGCATCAGACAAAACGGAAATCAACAACCCTGGCCACCTGAAATTCTAAATTACCGTCAACAATCACTGGAGGCGATGGTGACTGTTCAGAGGACACAATGTATTTCTTGTACAATGACCACTTGAATACATTATGGATTTTAAGTGTTTGATGTAACGCAATGCAAAAGCCACAGGGTTAATGACGGCAATAACTATGTAACGACCAATGAAACTAGGACCCAGTTTCTAAGAAGGAGCTTTAAACCTAATATTCCTGGTAGATAACCACACATAGTCATTCACACACAGGTCCAGACCTGGCCAACATTTTTTGTCAGCCATGCGTTTCAAAGGTATGAGAGACTCAGACAGATGAGTATGCAGAGTCTTAGAATGCAGATAAATATTACAGGTGGACACAAAATCAATCACATCCTAATGTAACCCTGGCCACCAAAAATTATGAGAAAGGTGTTCCAAAATTGCTTTACTACTTGAATGACCCAAAAGAACTGATGTTAAACAAAGGTTTTAAGGTGTAAACTTCAGGGCACAAATAATTTCCCTGTAGGACAGGCAACCGGAGCGTCCCCCTAAACTTTGTCAGCAAGGGTGTCCCCCTGAACCTTGGCAGCAGGGGCATCCCGCTGTACTCTGGCAGCAGGGACATCCCCCTGAACTGTGGCAGCAGGGGGACCATAACAGGTTGCCCTCATGATCAGAGCTCACAGTGGAAATAACCAACCCCTTTTGCAAAATAAGTAAAATATAATCAGAACTTTTCCCCCTAGGGAGTCAACCCATGTGATACAGTGTGGGCTTTAACAGGATGTATCTGGAAACCTGAAAATGACACCAGGTATCCCTAAAAATTGCCCCTCCTATACGGCAAATACACATTTTTCAAGTGTAGCATCCAGTTTATTAGTTTGTAACATCTGTAATACCTGCTTCATGTGTTCCTGATGTGACTCAAAATTAAGAGAGTAAATAAAAATATCATCAAGATAGACCACTACAAAATGGCCCACCAAATGTTGAAAAATGTCATTGACGAAATGTTGCAAAATAGCGGGAGCATTGGTCAGACCAAAATTGAATTCTTTGGATGCCATCTGTGTGCTGCACACGTTTTTCATAACCCATAGACTTGTATTGTCCCTTGTCATCCGTGCTGCTGGTAAAGAATGGATATGTCTCTGTGTGGTTGACATGGACATACGGTCCATGTAAAAACACAGACATGTGAAGATCACTATATCTTATAATGGATACGTGTAGTATCCGTGAAAGAAAACAGATGCCACACGTACCGGAAACACATGTATGTGAAAGGGGCTTAAGACTGTTTTTCAGTAGTAACTGCACTTTGAATTTGTAGACATTTAGCCCAGGAAAGGCATGTTTGATAAATATTTGCTGTAGGATCCTACCAGACAAAGGTACACCTTGTTGTGGCTGGTGGGCTCATATGAATTCCCTAATTTGTGCTCTAAGTACCTTAATTTCATAAGTATTTTCTATATAGCAGTAATGCAATCAAAACTTCATACATTCAATGCTTGTATAAATCTGTAAGTATCCAGAGTGCTGCTGTATTGTTTTGGTTGTATATTATACAGTCATAATATCTTGCACCTGTTCACATTTGCTTTATTTAGTTTGGAGGTGCTGGTTATTTTTTTGAAGTGCCGAACTTTAAAGCACGAGAACAAAGAAACAAAGAAGTACACATGCAAGCACCGGAACGCTAATGAATGAGATGTGCTACTCCTGTATATCCAAAGTGATACATATTTTATTGAACACAGTGCAAATATAAAACCATTAAAACACAAAACACAATTCCCCTTTACAATAAATAGGGGATCCTCTCCCACAATCCCTATACAATATCACAGGGGAGCTAACTAAATGTAAGATACATACAGGGTGATCAGTACAATATTGCACAAACAATGTATGAAAAACACAGCATATAACCAGAGATATTTATCATAATGGTGGTTAAGTCAAATGACCAAAGAAATAACCTACCATATGGTGGTTAAGTCAAATGATTATCTATATATATAATTGCCTTATTCTGTCTGTCTGTCTGTCTGTCTGTCTTGCTCCAAAATTGTGTCCTTACGGTGACACAAAGCTGATTGGCCGCTGGGCTCGCCATGGCCCCGCCCCCCCGCACGGATTGGCCGCTCGCCCAGGCTGCGCCCCCACACGGATTGGCCGGCCGCTCGCCCAGGCTCCGCCCCCCCCACAGATTGGCCTCTCGCCCCGGCACCCTGCAGGCATTGGCAACTCGGCCACGCCCCGCCCCCCTCACGCAATGCTCGGTAGCTCTGGCCCCGCCCCCCCACGCATTCCCCGAACCGACACGGTCACGGAGCCACGACTACCAGGTGAGTACTGTACCCCTGGGAGCCCACATCAGCGTACGCCGCCAAACCAGCCGACACATGCCCTCGCATTGCTGGGGCTGGCCGGCGTATGCTGGTGTGGGCTCCCGTGCGAGCGGGGGACGAGATACACTGGTAACCATGGTAGCATAGTTACCAGCGCATCAAGGTCCTGCAGCGGCGGAAAATACACACACGCACACATAACAGCACACACACACGTACACACACACATCAGATCACACTCACTCTCACACACACCTCACACACACATCACATTGCATCCACACATCAAGGTCCTGCAGCGGCGGAACATGCACACACATAACAGCACACACACACACATACACACACACACATCAGATCACTCACACACACATCACATCGCATCCACATACTCACAACATCCTGGGATATCGCTTGCTTCTCGGCGGCGATATTGTGCTGTGAGCTTCCAGGACCTGCCGGAGGATCACATGGCCAGAAGCATGTGGTATCTCCGGATGTTGTGAGTATGAGCGCGTATGTGCAATATCGTCAATGTGTGTGTGCGTGAGTGTATGCGATCGGGTGTGTGTGAGTGTTTGCGATCGGGTGTCTGTGAGTGTATGCGATCGGGTGTCTGTGAGTGTATGCGATCGGGTGTCTGTGAGTGTATGCGATCAGGTGTGTGTGAGTGTATGCGATCGGGTGTGTGTGTGTGTGTGAGTGTATGCGATCGGGTGTGTGAGTGTCGGCAGAGGAGCACGGCGTGCTGGAGGAGGCTGGGAGGAGAGAGGCTGATCCTGGGGAAGGCTGGGATGGGGAGGCTGAGAGAAGAGAGGCTGATGCTGTGGGAGGCTGAGGCTGGGGTAGGCTGGGAGGAGAGAGGCTGATGCTGGGGACCGAAAAGGCTGATGCTGGGAGGAGAGAGGCTGATGCTGTGGGAGGCTGAGGCTGGGGTAGGCTAGGAGGAGAGAGGCTGATGCTGGGAGGAGAGAGGCTGATGCTGGGGGAGGCTGAGGCTGGGGTAGGCTGGGAGGAGAGAGGCTGATGCTGGGAAGAGAGAGGCTGATGCTGGGAGGAGAGAGGCTGATGCTGGGGGAGGCTGAGGCTGGGGTAGGCTGGGAGGAGAGAGGCTGATGCTGGGGACAGAAAAGGCTGATGCTGGGAGGAGAGAGGCTGATGCTGGGAGGAGAGAGGCTGATGCTGGGGGAGGCTGAGGCTGGGGTAGGCTGGGAGGAGAGAGGCTGATGCTGGGAGGAGAGAGGCTGATGCTGGGGACAGAAAAGGCTGATGCTGGGAGGAGAGAGGCTGATGCTGGGATGAGAGAGGCTGATGCTGGGGGCAGAGAGGCTGATGCTGGGATGAGAGAGGCTGATGCTGGGGACAGAGAGGCTGATGCTGGGATGAGAGGCTGATGCTGGGAGGAGAGAGGCTGATGCTGCGGGCAGAGAGGCTGATGCTGCGGGTAGAGAGGCTGATGCTGGTGCAGCATGGGGGATGGAGCACGTTTGGGAGTGCGCAGCATGGCGGATGGAGCACGTTTGGGAGTGCGCAGCATGGCGGATGGAGCACGTTTGGGAGTGCGCAGCATGGCGGATGGAGCACGTTTGGGAGTGCGCAGCATGGCGGATGGAGCACGTTTGGGAGTGCACAGCATGGAAGATGGAGCACGATGGGGGGTGCGGAGCATAGGGGATGGAGCACGATGGGGAGTGCGCTGCATGGGGGATGGAGCACGATGGGGAGTGCGGAGTATGGCGGATGGAGCACGTTTGGGAGTGCGCAGCATGGCGGATGGAGCACGTTTGGGAGTGCGCAGCATGGTGGATGGAGCACATTTGGGAGTGCGCAGCATGGGAGATGGAGCACGATGGAGGGTGCGCAGCATAGGGGATGGAGCACGATGGGGAGTGCGCTGCATGGGGGATGGAGCACGATGGGGAGTGCGCTGCATGGGGGATGGAGCACGTTTGGGAGTGCGCACCTCCCCCCAACACACACACACACACACGCGCGCACTGCACAACACACCACACACACTGGGAACCACAAACAACTGCCCTACACAGACACCCACACACACAAACAACGCTGCACACACAACACACAAACACCGCGGCACACACAAATATACGCACATACCGCACAACACACACATTGTACAAAACATACCTCCCCCCAAAACACACCACACCCACACAAACCGGGCAACACACACACAACGCTACAGATACACAGCGCTCCACAAACAACGCAACACACATACAACACCGCTCTCACCCCCCGCCACACCCAGACAACACCCAGAACATGTACAGCGCCTACACAAACAGTTGGTAACTACACACAACAACATCTATATATATATATATATATATATATATATATATAACAAAAATCATACATGAACTACACAATACGTAAATTCTAGAATACCCGATGCGTAGAATCGGACCACCTTCTAGTATTATTAATATAGGTATATAGGTGGCGCCTGTCCAATTCTGTTTGTCTATACGTTTATTGGGTGTGTTTACACCCTGTGGACTACTGCACACGCTTTAATTCTACTCTGTTTATTGGTATTATTATTATTATTATTATTAATAGTGGTGTCTGTCTAATTTTGTTTGTCTAGAACCTTAAAGCACCACTCCACTGTTTTATTTTTTGTTTATTCCACTGAAGTGTTGCTTTAAATGTAAGTCCCTGTCATATACTCACCTTCCGGAGTATTCACCATTTACCGACATCATTCCGGTCCCACGGCACCATCTTCTGACCACCACCACCATCTTCGCTCGTGAAAGCACCCACCCCCATCGTTTGTGCGTCACGGGCAAAATCGCTGCCCGTGGTGCACAATATCGCTAGGACGCGTCACACTACTTACCTTACAAATGACGTCGCTGTGACTGCCAAACAACCTCTTCTTCAAGGGGGCGGTTCATTCGGCGCCACAGCAACGTCACCATGCAGGACACCAATAGCAGCGGAGCGGCGGAGAGGAGGTGCTGGATTGTCACTCCCAACTCAGTGCCATAGGACGCAGGTACGGTGTTGTTCGTCGTTTCTGGGGTGTCACACGTAGGGATGTGTGCTGCCTCAGGAACAACGAACCTGCGTCCTGAACGAGCAACGATATTATGGAAATGAATGACGTGTCAACGATATGGTGAGTATTTTTGATCGTTAACGGTCGCTCGTATGTGTCACACGCAACGTCGTCGCTAACGAGGCCGGATGTGCATCACGAATTCCGTGACCCCAACGATATCTCGTTAGCGATGTCATTGCGTGTAAACCGGCCTTAAGTTATGACTTCCTGGTATACAGAAGTTACATCACAAGATCTCAATGCTTCTCTATGAGAGCCAGAATGAGACTCTCATAGACTTATATTGAGTTGTAACATCTGGTGCGCGCTATTAAAAATAGGCGATAGCAGCTGAAGCCATGGGAATGTGAGTATCAGACAGGGGGCTTGCATTTAAAGCAGCACTGTGTGGTGCATTAAAAAAGAACCTGCTGGAGTGGTGCTTTAAGAGTAGACATTCAAAGGACCAGATGTTTTTATTATTATTATTATTATTATTATGTCCTGTAAAATAATAGGATTCAAATAAGGTGTACTTAGTTTTTTCTCATGACATTACATATATACTCTGGGAAATACATTATTGTCCTTCCCTCAGAAATGAAGATGATAGAATACACCAGCAATAATTGCTTTAACTGCATTTTTATTATTCACTGCTGTTAATATTCTCTCTTGGCGGAACTGTAGATAATTGTGAATTTTCCATTGGTTAAAACCGCATCAACAGTATTTTTGTATGCATTATATAAATTACATTGGTTCTAGCTATTCAAGATATTAATTAAAATCCAGGTAAAAAGAAAACGTAAGTTTTTGTTTGCAGACCCCCTACACAAAAAAAGAGGCTTATGTAAAGCAAGTACCAGTGTGTTCCTGCGTGATAACATTTAAATCTGTTCATCCCGTTCAACTCTTTATCGTAATCATAACTCAGACACCGTCATGGGGACAGACTGAGTTATTCATTGTGAAGGATAATAGGCTTAAAAACGAACATTTTCTGAATCATTTCATGGTTAGAGGGAAGACAGTCAATTAAGTGTTGGTGTTTAGTAAGGAACCCTGCAAAGACCTGTCAACAATTCAGCGGGGTAGGATTTGCTCAGTGACCTACAGGGCCTTGAGGTTCACAAAACCCAATGAATGGATCAGCATTTTATGGGCTATTTCCAGACAAGAACAACCTGATCTGTCCACTGATAAGGGTGAACGAATCTGTGAAGGAAAAGAGAGGAAGAAAGTGTTATATACCGTATACATTTATGTTACAATCAGTGTGATGTGTTATGTTCATCTATGTGTTACATGGCAACATTTCTAGGGAAATAAGATTTAAAATCATTTTTATAACTAGCTTTTAAGAATTAAAATGTTTGCCCAGGAACTACGATAATTATATAAAGTGTTTAGTCCACTGAAGGAAGAAATTAGTGACATGTAAAAAAAATGTAAAAAAAATGAAATAAGGTAAAATCATTGCAAAAAAAAGTAAAGGTAATCCAAAAATAACCAAATAAATAATTAGAAAAATAAAAACAGAGAGCGATCATACCCTTAGAGGAATCTGGGTTTAAAGGCCCTCAGTCAGCGCAGAATGACTGTACAAACCAAGTACAGGCGCTCTGTGCACTATTGGAGTGGTCAAATGTTTAAGAGACTCTTCCTACACATTTGTTTTCTCTGTATCTCCACCCCCCTCTTTTTTTGGTAGACAGTTCTGACTTTTTAGAATCATAGATGAGCAGTGATATATGGAAAACAAGTAGGTGAGAAGGCGCACTGAAATATTTGGCCACATCAAGGGTGCATCGAGTGCCGTTACTTGGTTTGATCAGTCATTCTGTGCTGACAAAGCCTTTTTAATATTGAAAGTAGAAGGGGAAAAGTCCACTGTTAAATGCCTTCTCTAGTTTATTTGGAATGATTAGGGTTATTGTGAATTAATTACATTCCATCATTTTAAAGGGTACCTGTGCCCAAACATTGCTAACCTCTGGCTTTCAGTCATCGAGGCGCCGCCAGCATGGCTTCAGTCACCACTCAGTATTCAGTGAACGGTGGCAGTATCTGATACTTTGATTGACTTTTCACTCTGCACAGATAGCTATGCCTACATTTAGTCAGCAGAGTTAATAAATAAAAATAATGAAACACAATACAACATAGGCAATCGTGCTGACAACATATAAATAGCACGATTTCAACACCTCTCATACTGCCCCTGGAAAAAGCGCCTTTGCGAAACGATCATTGGGGATCCCCCCTCCCACCCACCGTGACCACACATCTTTACAGGTAACTACTGATCTCTTTACAAAGAGTTCTTTTCACTGTTGTCCCCTATTTTTACTCTTGTGGTATTGCTATTCCTCCAATATATGGGCTATTCATGCATTGATTGATCCTTTCTATCTTCTATCCAATATAGCGTTTGTTTATACATACCATAAGCCATCGTACCTCTTCATGATTGCATAGTACACATGATGTCCAGCTATATGACGGGCATGTCATTAGCCCCTTTAAATCGCTGCATATCAACCTTATTCATATGCCTAATCTGTTTTTGGGCTAGCGTTATAACCTATGCTGATTGAGAGTTAATTTTGTGACCCCATATGCATGATAATTTGTTATTTGCTTGCTCTCTTGTCCATAATGGGAGTAATATGCGTTTATATGAGGACAATTTGATATCTGATATCTAATATCATTACACTTGAAATACATCTATATATATAATTGCCTTATTCTGTCTGTCTGTCTGGCTTGCTCCAAAATTGTGTCCTTACCGTGACATGTCCTTACGGTGACAAACAGCGGATTGGCCGCTGGCCTCGCCCCCCCACACGGATTGTCCGCTCGCCTCGGCTGCTCCCCCCACACGGATTGGCCGCTCGCTTCGCCTCGGGTCCGCCCCCCCCGCACGGATTGGCCATGTCCTTACGGTGACAAACAGCGGATTGGCCGCTGGCCTCGCCATGGCCCCGCCCCCCCGCACGGATTGGCCGCTCGGCTTCACGGATTCGCCATGGCCCCGCCCCCCCCGCACGGATTGGACGCTCGCCTTGGCTCCTCCCCCTGCACGGATTGGCCGCTCGCCTCGGCTCCGCCCCCCACACGGATTGGCCGCTCGTCCAGGCTCCGCCCCCCACACGGAATGGCCTCTCGCCCCGAGGTGAGCGCATCAAGGTCCTGCAGCGGCGGACACACACACACATCAGATCACACTCACTCTCACACACACCTCACACACACATCAGATCGCATCCACGTCCTGCAGCGGCGGAACACACACACACACACACATAAGAACAGACACACACACATCAGATCACACTCACTCTCACACACACCTCACACACACATCAGATCGCATCCACATACTCACAACATCCCGTGATATCGCTTGCTTCTTGGCGGCGATCCTGTGCGTGCAGTGATCTTCCAGGACCTGCCGGAGGATCACATGGCCGGAAGCATGTGGTATCTCCGGATGTTGTGATTGTGTCAGCGCGTATGTGCGATATCGTCACTTTGTGTGTGTGTGTGTGTGAGTGTATGTGATCGGATGTGCGTGAGTGTGTTCTGATGTGTGAGTGTGTGTGTGTGAGTGTATGCGATCGGATGTGCGTGAGTGTGTTCTGATGTGTGAGTGTGTGTGTGTGAGTGTATGCGATCGGATCTGTGAGTGTCGGCAGAGGAGCATGGCGTGCAGCACAGCTGCTGGGACCGCACACCGGTGGGCACAGGGAGAAGTGGGTTGTGTGTGTGAGTGTATGCGATCAGATGTGTGCGTGTTTACTGTCTGATGTGTGACTGTGGGGGATGGAGCACGATGGGGGGTGCGCAGCATGGGGGATGGAGCACGATGGGGAGTGCGCAGCATGGGGGATGGAGCACGATGGGGAGTGCGCAGCATGGGGGATGGAGCACGATGGGGGGTGTGCAGCATGGGGGATGGAGCACGATTGGGAGTGTGCAGCATGGGGGATGGAGCACAATGGGGGGTGCGCAGCATGGGGGATGGAGCACGATGGGGGATGTGCAGCATAGGGGATGGAGCACGTTTGGGAGTGCGCAGCATGGGGGATAGAGCACGATGGGGAGTGCGCAGCATGGGGGATAGAGCACGTTTGGAAGTGCGCAGCATGGGGGATGGAGCACGATGGGGAATGCGCAGCATGGGGGATGGAGCACAATAGGGAGTGCGCAGCATGGGGGATGGAGCACAATGGGGAGTGGGGATGGAGAACGATGGGGGGTGCGCAGCATGGGGGATGGAGCACGATGGGGGATGCACACCTCCCCCCAAAACACACACACACACACTGCCACACACGCACTGCACAACACACCACACACACACTGTGAAACACAAACACTGCCCTACACAGACACCCACACACACAGACAATGCCGCACACACACAACACCCAACACACAAACACCGCGGCACACACAAATATACACACATACCGCACAACACACACATTGCACAAAACATACCTCCCCCAAAACACACACCCCACACCCACACAAACCGCGCAACACACATACACAACGATACAGACACACAGCGCTCCACAAATAACGACACACAACGCAACACACAAACACCGCTCTCACCCCCCGCCACACCCAGACAACACCCAGAACATGTACAGCCCCTACACAAACACTTGGTAACTACAGACAACAGCATCCCTATATATATATATATATATATATATAACAAAAATCATACATTAACTACACAATACGTAAATTCTAGAATACCCGATGCGTAGAATCGGGCCACCTTCTACCTTCTAGTAGGATTATATTTTCATAGTCTTCTTCAGTGGTCAAGCTGCCTGGGGGGGGAACTCTATTCTTCTTGTCCTGTCTAGTCCATGCAGGTTATTATGCAATTTAGCTGTCACTGTTTTTGTACCTGATCTACATGTTTTCAACATTTGCATATTTAAATAAAAAATAAAAAAATATTTAATAATAAATTTAAAGATACAGTCAGGGCCAGAAATATTTGGACAGTGACACCAGTTTTGTTATTTTAGCTGTTTACAAAAACATGTTCAGAAATACAATTATATATATAGCTGAAAGTACACACTCCCAGCTGCAATATGAGAGTTTTCACATCCAAATCGGAGAAAGGGTTTAGGAATCATAGCTCTGTAATGCATAGCCTCCTCTTTTTCAAGGGACCAAAAGTAATTGGACAAGGGACTCTAAGGGCTGCAATTAACTCTGAAGGCATCTCCCTCGTTAACCTGTAATCAATGAAGTAGTTAAAAGGTCTGGGGTTGATTACAGGTGTGTGGTTTTGCATTTGGAAGCTGTTGCTGTGACCAGACAACATGCGGTCTAAGGAACTCTCAATTGAGGTGAAGTAGAACATCCTGAGGCTGAAAAAAAAGAAAAAATCCATCAGAGAGATAGCAAACATGCTTGGAGTAGCAAAATCAACAGTCGGGTACATTCTGAGAAAAAAGGAATTGACTGGTGAGCTTGGGAACTCAAAAAGGCCTGGGCGTCCACGGATGACAACAGTGGTGGATGATCGCCGCATATTTTCTTTGGTGAAGAAGAACCCGTTCACAACATCAACTGAAGTCCAGAACACTCTCAGTGAAGTAAGTGTATCTGTTTCTAAGTCAACAGTAAAGAGAAAACTCCATGAAAGTAAATACAAAGGGTTCACATCTAGATGCAAACCATTCATCAATTCCAAAAATAGACAGGCCAGAGTTAAATTTGCTGAAAAACACCTCATGAAGCCAGCTCAGTTCTGGAAAAGTATTCTATGGACAGATGAGACAAAGATCAACCTGTACCAGAATGATGGGAAGAAAAAAGTTTGGAGAAGAAAGGGAACGGCACATGATCCAAGGCACACCACATCCTCTGTAAAACATGGTGGAGGCAACGTGATGGCATGGGCATGCATGCTTTCAATGGCACTGGGTCACTTGTGTTTATTGATGACATAACAGCAGACAAGAGTAGCCGGATGAATTCTGAAGTGTACCGGGATATACTTTCAGCCTAGATTCAGCCAAATGCCGCAAAGTTGATCGGACAGCGCTTCATAGTACAGATGGACAATGACCCCAAGCATACAGCCAAAGCTACCCAGGAGTTCAGGAGTGCTAAAAAGTGGAACATTCTGCAATGGCCAAGTCAATCACCAGATCTTAACCCAATTGAGCATGCATTTCACTTGCTCAAATCCAGACTTAAGACGGAAAGACCCACAAACAAGCAAGACCTGAAGGCTGCGGCTGTAAAGGCCTGGCAAAGCATTAAGAAGGAGGAAACCCAGTGTTTGGTGATGTCCATGGGTTCCAGACTTAAGGCAGTGCTTGCCTCCAAAGGATTCGCAACAAAATATTGAAAATAAAAATATTTTGTTTGGGTTTGGTTTATTTGTCCAATTACTTTTGACCTCCTAAAATGTGGAGTGTTTGTAAAGAAATGTGTACAATTCCTACAATTTCTATCAGATATTTTTGTTCAAACCTTCAAATTAAACGTTACAATCTGCACTTGAATTCTGTTGTAGAGGTTTCATTTCAAATCCAATGTGGTGGCATGCAGAGCCCAACTCGCGAAAATTGTGTCACTGTCCAAATATTTCTGGACCTAACTGTATTTCAAGACATTTTTGGTTTCCGTTCTTTTTTTTCTCCTTCTTATGTCATTTAATATATAAAAAGTATCAGAGGGGAAAATGTCATAATTCAGTCTTAGTAATGTGTTTGGTTGTTTGACATGCTTCACATAGAACATTTTCAGATGTGTCACTTATTGTATATCTTATGCATAAAATATTAATCATTGTTTCCAAGTGCAAGCATTGAGAAATAAACTACCACGCTTAAGCTGAGAAATGTTTACTTTTTTTCCTTTTCTAAATCAAAAGCATAATAATATTTACGGTAAAATATACACTACTGTCATGCTCCCGGGATCCCGCTGCCGCCCGGCACTCACCGATCTGGTTCCCGGACGCTCTGGCCGCGGCTGCTGCTCCCGCTCCCCCTCGTACTCCCTGCCCATTGGTCCCGGCGTCCCACTGCGGTCTGGGACTCTGCATCTGCTTCTCCTCTTTCTCCTCCCCTGCGTCCTGCACTGGTCTCCGGTGCTCGGGCCTCGCGCATGCGCACTAGGGCGCGCTCACTCACCTCCTCTTAAAGGGCCAGCGTTGCTGAAACAGGATATGGCTAATATCAGGTACAGGGTATGTAAGACTTCCATTTTCATGTGGGCGGTGCCTGTTCAACGTGTTCTTGTAGTTTACCTTTTGCGCTTGGTGTTCAGGTCCCTCTGTGCTTCGTACCCAGATCAACCCTGTCTCTGCCCACAGTGTCCAACTGCTTACCTGAGTGTGTCCAGCCTGCCAGTTTCCCAGGAGTTGCCCCGGTGACTATCAGCTGTGGATCTTGTCATCTTCAACTAGCCTGTACCCGTCGCCAGTTCTAGATTCCATCTGGCAACATCAGCCTGCACTCCTCGCTTGACCCGGACTCCGCTTGTTGTTACCACTCGGCACCTGTACCCGGTTCCAGTCATCCGCCCTGCCCATGACTACCGTTGGACTAGTAGCCATATCCCGTACGGACATCTGAAGGACCCGAGACCTGAATCCACTTGTGTCACGGCTGCTGTGCATCTAGGCCCTCTGGGGGGGCCACCAGACAGTCCCTGTATAGGTCCCGTGGATCCACCTCTGGACTGAATGTTACAACTACTCACATAAACTTACAGGATCTTTTACAAATGAGAGATAAATAGAAATCTGTTAACGGATTCGTTCTCCATAGAGTACAATGTTAAAAAAACGGATCTGGCTGAAATCAATTTTCCAACGGATCTCTGCAGGATCTGATCTAACAGTAGTTCAGGACATGTGAACTTAGCCTTATATACAGTATTATGATATGATGTATGTTTAGACAATACTACTACAGATAAAATAAGCAGTCTTATACTTTGCCCCTTGAATTAAGATTTTACCTGTGCCTTTAATATTATTTTATTCTACATTTACAGATGTATAAGTAGTGCAGAAAATGTCTGCGGGAAGAAACGACAATTCCTTTAAATCATTGATGTTTGCATATCATTCACCCTCTAATTGAAAATGACATTCGCTATGAATTAGTCACAATTAAGTAAACAGTTGATAGTGTGCAACATTAACTTTGACAATGCATAAATTTAGCGCCTGGCAGAGCTCCATTGGCAAGCTCATTCTAACCAGCAGAGCTCATAAATTCTGTAGTCTATTATGTTCATGTCACAATGTTATTAGACCATATCGTGGAACATAATAAACAAAGGTGTGAGCAGGGACTACATCATTTCATGACAAATATTGGGCTGCTTCCCAATTAAATATAATATTGGAAAGAAACTAGGATGAACATTGACAATATGAAATACAACAGATCGGGGATCTAAAGACGCTGTGAAATGATTACTTGCACCATGCTCTGAAAGCTGAACACGATGGAAGTTGTAGTTTCTAGTGATGATCGAATTCTTCGATTATTCGGCTTTGTGAATATTTTCCGAATACCTCGCCACTATTCGACTATTTGCGAATATTCAATGCACAATGTAAGTCTATGGGAAACCCGAATAACAACTATTCGGTACTATTCGGTCTTCCCATAGAGTTACATTGCGTATCGAATAGTCGAATAGCGGCGAAGCCGAATATTTGAGGTATTCGATCATCCCTAGTAGTTTCCCATCTGGAAAGTCTCAGATTGGAGAACAGAAAAAGTAATGACGAATATACTTCTTTTACACTGGACATTCTTCATTCACATCATTATCTACCTATTACATCCATTTACCACCATTAGATATAAGGGCCATTATACAACGTGCGCTCTGATCTTTATGCACACAGAAAGCAAATGGTGCAAAGTTTTTAATTCAACCCAATTGCAAAAGTGATTTCTATCCAAATACATGCAATTAGGTAAAAAAAATAACCTCTTTAAAGGATATGGACACCTGTGCAGTAATCTGATGTAGGAAACAATGGCCCTTTTGCTTAGCTAAGGCTATAATGATGTTCATGTGAACTGGTTCCATTAGCAGCCAACAGGACTGTTACTGGATATCTGGGCTGTAATACATATAAAGTCAATACAAGATCAGTAACATAATATGGCCTCAATGTCACTTGTTTTTATTTTAGTAGCACAAACTAGTAAAACTTTTACATAATTAACAATCTTTGGAAAAGAAGATGTTGTTGACGAGACTCCTGATGGTGGAAGCAGATAAAAATGAGACATTTATATTATGTCTCCATAGTCATTTAATTGCTGATCCCATATAGGGTATACCTTAGGGTTGGCTGGTGGGATATAAAGTTAGATCCAGAAATATTATGACACTTCCTGAATATTCACAATTTGGGCTTTGAATTCCACTATTTATTATTTAAAATTAAACAACTGATATGCAATTCAAGTGTAGACTTTCAGTTCTAATTAAAGGGAATCTGTCACCAGGTTTTTGCCACCTAATCTGAGAGCAGCATAATGTCGAAACAGAGACCCCGATTCCAGTGATGTGTCACTTACTGAGCTGCTTAGTGTAGTTTTAATAAAATCACTGATTAATCAGCAGTAAATTATCATTAGAGGACTACTTGGCATGCTTCAGGTAGTCCAGCATATTAATGAGCTCTGTATAACTGCTAGATCTGCAGCAGAGAAAACATTGATTCTATCAAAATGACAGCAAGCAGTTCACTAAGTGACACATCACTGGAATCAGGGTCTCTGTCTCTACATTATGCTGCTGTCAGGTGGGGAAGCAATAACCTAGTAACAGAGTCCCTTTAAAGGAGTTGATCAAAAAATATCCTATGACATGTTTAGGAATTGCAACCATTTTTCTACAAAGCGTCCTCATTTCAGGTGCTCAAAAGTAATAGGACAAATTTACCATAAATAAAATGTTCATTTTTAATACTTTGTAGAGAATCCTTTACAGGCAATAACTGCCTGAAGTCTGGAAGACATGGGCATCACCAAACGTTGGGTTTCCTCCTTTGTGATAATTTGGCAGGCCTTTCTCCAGTTGTGTGTCTTTCCGCCTTAAAGGGGCTATTCCCATCTCCAAGATCTTATCCCAATTTGTAGTAGGAATAATAATAATAATAATAATATCAGCAAATGTCTAAAATTAGAAATGTAGTATAGTTCTCCTAACTAGCTATGCCTCTTTCCTCATGTGCAGGGTATTGCAGCCTAGGTATCCATGGTTACAACGACTCATATAGTGACATTTAGTTTCTCCTGGTCAAAACTATGGTACTTAAGCTGCATTGCCCTGCACATGACATAAGAGACAAAGGTAATCAGGAGAACAATACTTTGTTTCTAATTGGAGGTATTTGCTGAAATAATAATAATAATAATAATTATTTTTTATTATTTTTACTACACCTACTACATATTCGGATGGGATCTTCGAGATGTGAATAACCCTTTAAGTTTTGTTGAATCTGGTGACTGACTCGACCATTGTAGAATATTCCACTTCTTTGCTTTAATTAACTCCTGAGTTGATTTTGCAGTATATTTTGGGTCATTGTCCATATGTACTGTGAAGCGCTGTCCAATGAACCTTGCTGCATATGGTTGAATCTGAGCAGAAATTATAGCCTTGCACACTTCAGAATTCATCCAGCTGCTTCTGTCTTCAGTCACATCATCAATAAACACTAGTGATCCACTGCCATCACACTGCCTTCACCATGTTTTACAGAGGATGTGATTTACTTTGGGTCATGAGCCGTTGTAGGTCTTCTCTATACTTTCTTCTGCCAACATTCTGGTAGAGTTTGATCTTACTTTCATTTGTCCAAAGAGTGCTTTTCCAGAAATGGGCTGGCTTATTTCGATTTTATTTTTTGCAAAGTTTATTATGGCCTTTCTATTTTTAAGGCTGATTAATGGTTTGCACCTTGTGATGAACCCTCTGTATTTGCACTCATGAAGTCCTCTCTTTATGGTAGACTTAGATACTGAAACACCTACTTCTCGGAGAATGTTCTTCACTTAGGTGGAGGTTGTGAAGGGATTTTTCTGTATTTTGGAAAGTATTCTGCTATCATGCACCATTGTTGTCTTCCGTGGATGTCCAGGCCTTTTTGCATTCCCAAGCTCACCACTGATTTGCCCACTCTTAACATTTCTTTTATCTCTCTAATGGTTTTCTTCTGTTTTTCAGCTTAAGATCGATTGCTTCTCTACCACTGAGAGCTCCTTTGAACACATGTTGTGGGTTCACAACACCAGCTTCCAAATGTAAATGCCGCACCTGGAATCAGCTCCAGACCTTTTACCTGCTTAAATGACGATGGATTATCAAGGGCATAGCTCATCTGGATCATTAAAAAACATTTCAGGTTGTCCAATTACTTTTGGTCTCTTGAAAAAGACGCTGCTTCGTATTAAAGAGCGGTAATTGCTAATCCCTTACTCCAATTAGGACGTTATTACCCTCAAATCTGCACTTTAAGCGCATATTAATCATCATATAATTGTATTTTAAAAATGTATTAGTAAATGGGTAAAATGCCAAAACGTGTGTCACTGTCCAAATATTTCTGAACCTAACTGCATACCTGGGTTGTGTGTGCTAATCAGGGCCAATATATCTACCTTGGCCAATGTATTTAGGTACAGGACTATGAGAAAGACTGAAACCTTTGTCCTAGGGGATGGAAAGAATATGTACAACCACACTGTGTACAGAATTATTAGGCAAATGAGTATTTTCATCACATGACACTTTTTATACATGTCCTACTCCAAGCTGTATAGGCTTGAGAGCCAACTACCAATTAAGTAAATCAGGTGATGTGCATCTCTGTAATGAGGAGGGGTGTGATGTAATGACATCAACACCCTATATAAGGTGTGCTTAATTATTAGGCAACTTCCTTTCCTTTGGTAAAATTGGTCAGAAGAGAGATTTGACGGGCTTTGAAAAGTCCAAAATTGTGAGATGTCTTGCAAAGGGGTGCAGCAGTCTTGAAATTGCCAAACTTTTGAAGCGTGATCACCGAACAATCAAGCGTTTCATGGCAAATAGCCAACAGAGTTGCAAGAAGCGTGTTGGGCAAAAAAGGCGCAAAATAACTGCCCATGAATTGAGGAGAATCAAGCGTGAAGCTGCCAAGATGCCATTTGCCACCAGTTTGGCCATATTTCAGAGCTGCAACGTTACTGGAGTATCAAAAAGCACAAGGTGTGCCATACTCAGGGACATGGCCAAGGTAAGGAAGGCTGAAAAACGACCACCTTTGAACAAGAAACATAAGATAAAACGTCAAGAATGGGACAAGAAATATCTTAAGACTGATTTTTCAAAGGTCTTATGGACTGATGAAATGAGAGTGACTCTTGATGGGCCAGATGGATGGGCCACAAGCTTGATCAGTAAAGGGCAGAGAGCTCCACTCAGACTCGGACGCCAGCAAGGTGGAGGTGGGGTACTGGTATGGGCTAGTATCATCAAAGATGAACTTGCGGGACCTTTTCGGGTTGAGGATGGAGTGAAGCTCAACTCCCAGACCTACTGCCAGTTTCTGGAAGACAACTTTTTCAAGCAGTGGTACAGGAGAAGTCGGTATTTTTCAAGCAAAACATGATTTACGTGCAGGACAATGCTCCATGACATGCATCCAACTACTCCACAGCATGGCTGGCCAATAAAGGTCTAA
This sequence comes from Anomaloglossus baeobatrachus, assembly GCF_048569485.1. Taxonomy (NCBI): domain Eukaryota; kingdom Metazoa; phylum Chordata; class Amphibia; order Anura; family Aromobatidae; genus Anomaloglossus; species Anomaloglossus baeobatrachus. The sequence continues at coordinate 668,527,681 of NC_134353.1, forward strand.
AAGATGAAAAAATAACAGATCAAGCAACTGACAGAATCTATGGATGGTAGGCTGCTGAGTGTCATCATAAAAAAAGGTGGCTATATTGGTCACTAATTTTTTGGGGGTTTTGTTTTTGCATGTCAGAAATGTTTATTTCTAAATTTTGTGCAGTTATATTGGTTTACCTGGTGAAAATAAACAAGTGAGATGGAAATATATTTGGTTTTTATTAAGTTGCCTAATAATTCTGCACAGTAAGGCTATGTGCGCACGTGTGCGTATTACATGCAGTTACGCTGTGCTACAAAGCAGTAACTGCATGCGTCCTGTGTCCCCTGCATAATCTATGGAGATTGTGCAGGGGCCATGCGCACGTGGCGTCTTAGAGCGCAGCGCTTCGGCTGCTGCCCGAAGCGCGCGTTCTAAGAAGTGACATGTCACTTCTTCCGTGCGCTTTGCCGGCAGCCCCTGCTCTGTCTATGGCAGGAGCTGCATGCAGAGCGCACGTTCTCTGCCGGCACCATGCGCTTCAGAACGGAGCTTTTCAGCTGCGCTCTGAAGTGCACCTTTTAGGTGCGGTGCAGAGCGCACACGTGCGCACATAGCCTAATAGTTACCTGCACAAACAGATATCCTTCTAAGATAGCCAAATCTAAAAAAAAAAACCACTCCAACTTCCAAAAATATTAAGCTTTGATATTCATGAGTCTTTTGGGTTGAATGAGAACATAGTTGTTGATCAATAATAAAAAAATCCTCTAAAATACAACTTGCCTAATAATTCTGCACACGGTGTATGGTACTGAGTTGTCAATGTATTTATTACATTCCAATATTATTGTTTCTATAACGGGATTCTTTTACTACTAGATTAAAAGTCTAAAACCCATCAAACAAAACTCAGATATTTACAAAGTTGTACTAGTTAGACTTGTTTTGTTTTTAATTTAGGGATCTATGCACTTGAACTATGACTCTACTGATTGTTAATGTCTGTATACACGGAAAGCCCCACAAGCCACTGATTTAGGGCCTTTGTCTGTCAGATACGCCCTGCTTGGCCACTGGCTCTACTTCTCCTTCCTGGCGAAATCTGCATGTCATCCAAACCTTATCACTTCCCATTACCCCTAATAAGGACCGACAGCCAGAGACAGTGCTCATTAATTTTAATTGGGCCAGAAAAATTAACTGCACACAAATTGCATTTATCTTTCAGTAGCTACATGTGACATAATCTAGATAGACCTGAAAGCAGAGAAAGTGTGGTATACAAGTAAAACCTTGATCTAGAATCTCAGAAAACATCTTATTTCTGCTTCATTTTAACTTTCAGTTGCTGAGTTGAAGTTACAGAGATTACAGAAACAGTGGAGAGCGATTGTTGTACCCCTCCAACTTATGTATATCAGTCATTCATTGGAGAGGTCTTGTTTTTGGCAAGAAGCTTTCCGAAATCCCCTATATGTCACTGCTCTTGGTCATATTAGACTGTATAAAAAGGGATGATCGAATACCTCAAATATTCGGCTTCGCGAATATTCAACGAATAGCTCGCCGCTATGCGAATATTCGATGCGCAATGTAAGTCTATGGGAAGCCCGAATAGTTCCGAATAGCTGTTATTTGGGTTTCCCATAAACTTACATTGCGCATCGAATATTCGCAAATAGTCGAATCGCGGCGACCTATTTGGAAAATATTCGCGAAGCCGAATATTTGAGATATTCAATCATCCCTACTTATAAACAAGTGTACATCTTAAACACATCATAATTGTCCGTAAACAGTATACAGATGAACGCAAACGATTTCTATAAAATAATGTTTACATTAATCCGCAGTTTCTCAAATCATGACTTTTGTCTTTACAGCTGAGAACATTGAAATGCAAATATAGAAATGAAGGTATCTTGCCAGGATAATACAATAAGTGATGCCCGTAATGCTGCAAGCAGATGCTCCTCTCCGTTGCTAGGCTAGATGATAGCAAGCTCTTTCCTTGTGAGCTCCGATTACCGTGATAGCCGTTAAGTCCCAACCTTCTCTTGAATTATTTCATCCACTGTAATCAAAGCATAGTCTGCTGTACACTACCTCACTAGGAATTGGGTTTCACACGTGTCATGTAGAAAGTATAGGCATTCATTGCTTTTACCGCTGACTTAAACTGTAAAATAAAATTAACCACCAGGGAAAAGTAATATTTTGGGAAAAGTTTGGTTCTATTATTTGAATAACTTTAAAAATATTGTTTTTTACATAGTGTATAACATGGGTTGAATGGGGTCAACTATTTTGAATTGTATAAATTGAAGTGTTTGGTAGTAGATAATGCTTATTGTTACTTAAAGGGAACTTGTCAGAAGCTTCTACCCCCCAAACCAAATATATATTTGTCACGCTCCCCGGGTCCTCTGCTCCGCTCCCCGGGTCCTCTGCTCCGCTCCCCGGCTCACCTGCCACGCTCCCCGCTCTTCAGCCTCCAGTGCCCGCGCTTCCCAGGCCTCCTGGTCCCGGCGCCCGTCGGCTTCCCAGTCCCTGGCCGGCTCTGCTGCGTCCTCCTCTCAGCTTCCTGCCCTGGCTTCTGGCACCCGGGCCGCGCGCATGCGCATTAGAGCGCGCGCGCGGTCACTGACCCTTTCTTAAAGGGCCAGTGTCCACTGACAGGAAATGATGCACACAGGTACAGGGTATAAAGGGGGTTAATGTCCAAGGGAGCGGGGCCTGTTCTTCGTGTTTTCCCAAGCTAGGAGTCAGGTCTCCTTGTGTTCTGTGAGATACTTACCTCTCTGTCTTCTAGAGCCTGCATCGCCATCCGGTCCTGCTGTATCTCGAACCCCGAACGCTGCCCATCTGCCATCCTGACAGTCCGTACCATCTCGGTTCCCTGCGGTGACCTGTCATCTCGCTCCAACGGTTCCGGACCCCACCTGACATCATCACGGCTTCCGAACCTGAGCTCCGTCACCCGGACCACCATCAGTGACCTCGTGGTCCCAGGGACTTCTCCATTGTGTTCCAGTGCACGGACTGCCCTGCTACCTAAAGTGCTCCGGCTACCGGACTCCTTTCCCTCATCGGGGAGTTCGGCCCAGTGGATCCACCTCCCGGGTCTGCCCGTCCATCTGGCCCTAACAATAAGAACAGGCCATGGATCCCGCCGAAGCACTAGCGGCCTTGCATGAGGAACTCCAACGCCAGCGTGAAGTCCAGACCCGCATGCTGAACTTTATGACTTCCGTGGACGCCCGCTTGAACACGCTACAAGCCTCGGTCACATCTTCAACGCCCCGGGCCTCCACTAGTCAATCCACAGCTCCCGCTCCCGTGGCAGCTTCCTCGGATGCTTCCAGACTGCGTCTAGCCTCACCACCCCGGTACGCCGGAGATCCCAAGACCTGCAGGGGGTTTATAAACCAATGCTCCCTCCATTTCACGCAGCTGCCACATTTGTTTACCTCCGACCAAGCCAAGGTCGCCTTCATCATGTCTCACCTAGAGGGCGAGGCACTGGCGTGGATGAACCCCTTGTGGGAGAAGGAGGACCCTATGACCAAGAACCTCCAGGAGTTCCTGCAGGCCTTTCGCAGCACCTTTGACGAACCCGGACGCGCCTCCGCGTCTGCTTCATCTCTTCTCCGGTTACGTCAGGGAACTCTGACGGTGGGTCAATACGCCATCCGTTTCCGCACCTTGGCTTCAGAACTCGGGTGGAATAACGAGGCCCTAACCGCCGCCTTCTGGGAAGGACTCTCGGGTCGAATCAAAGATGAGCTGGCTGGACGTGACGTACCGTCCACCCTGGACGCCCTGATTACCCTAGCGACTCGAGTGGACATACGCTTTCAGGAGCGGTCCAAAGAGGTGTCCCGTGAGAGACGTCCGGTAAGGCATTCCTCTCCTCCACAGAAGCCCGCCGTACTCCAGTCAACGGCCTCTGGTGTCTCCGTCCATGAGCCCATACAGATCGACCGTGTGCGACAGTCTGAACAACGTCGAGCAGAACGGCTCGCCAAGGGTCTCTGCTTCTACTGCGGAGAGGGCACACACCTGCTACGCGCCTGTCCAGAGAGGCCGGGAAACTTCAAAGCCTAGGGTTGGTAGGAGAGGCCACCCTAGGTGCTGGGACTCTCTCAGACCCAGTTACATGGACTGTGCAAGTGACAACGGGAGAGACGCGGTTTACGGCTGAGGCGTACCTCGATTCTGGGGCAGCAGGCAATTTCATCCAGCAGGCCACGGTGGACAAGTACCAGGTGCCTGTTACTCCACTCGCCAAACCTCTTGTGATTGCCTCTGTGGATGGGAGACCCCTCTCAGACACCATCTCCTGGATCACCAAGCCGCTTGAACTGCGTATCGGTGCTCTGCACACCGAGAACATCGCTCTCTACGTCCTCCCACATATGTCACATCAAATCCTGCTGGGCCTTCCTTGGTTGCGGACACACGAGCCTTCAGTCAGCTGGGGCACTGGTGATATCACTCGATGGGGGTCTTCTTGCCATGAGAACTGTCTGAAGACCATACAACCTATCCGGCGACCTCCGGTTCCCGAGTCCCTACCGGGACTGCCCTCAGCCTATTGGTCCTTCGTGGACGTCTTTGATAAGAAGGAGTCCGAAGTACTTCCGCCACATCGTCCTTACGATTGTGCCATTGACCTGCTCCCGGGAACTACACCACCTCGAGGACGGATATATCCACTGTCTCCAGCCGAAACAAGGGCCATGTCTACGTACATCACAGAGAGCTTGGCTAAGGGATTCATTCGGAGATCCTCCTCTCCTGCTGGAGCAGGCTTCTTCTTCGTAAAGAAGAAAGAGGGCGACCTACGCCCATGTATAGACTACCGGGGATTGAACCTAATCACCGTAAAAAACAAGTACCCCCTGCCGCTCATCCCAGAATTGTTTGATCGGCTCAGAGGAGCTCGTGTGTTCACCAAGTTGGATCTTCGGGGTGCCTACAACCTGGTCCGTATCCGCTCAGGGGATGAATGGAAGACCGTGTTCAACACTCGCGATGGGCACTATGAATACTGCGTGATGCCCTTCGGCCTGTGTAACGCACCAGCAGTCTTCCAAGAATTAGTGAACGATGTGTTCCGGGACCTTCTCTACGTCTGTGTGGTGGTATATTTGGATGGCATCCTTGTCTTCTCTCCGGACCTCCAGACCCACCGAGAGAACGTGCAACTGGTTCTACAAAGACTGAGAGAGAATCGTCTGTACGCCAAGTACGAGAAGTGCGTCTTCGAACAGTCTTCTCTTCCCTTCCTGGGTTACCTCATCACCGATACCGGACTGGAGATGGATCCAAAGAAGGTCTCTTCCGTTCTTAACTGGCCTCCTCCTTCTGGACTGAAGGCAATCCAACGCTTTCTGGGATTCGCCAACTATTACCGCCAGTTTATTCCTCACTTCTCGGCCCTGACTGCTCCTCTTTCCGCCTTGACCAAGAAGGGGGCTAATCCAAAGGACTGGTCACCTGCGGCCGACGCCGCGTTTGGCTCTCTAAAGCAAGCCTTTGCCTCCTCTCCTGTACTCCACCGTCCAGAGTTAAACCGCCAGTTCACCTTGGAGGTGGATGCCTCCTCCTCGGGAGCCGGAGCAGTGCTCATGCAGAAGTCCTCCTCCGGGAAGATGGTGACATGCGGTTTCTTCTCCAAGAGCTTCTCAGTGCCTGAACGCAACTACACCATCGGTGACCGAGAGCTATTGGCAGTCAAACTGGCTCTGGAGGAATGGCGCTATCTTCTGGAAGGAGCAGTGTACCCAGTCATTATTTACACGGACCACAAAAACCTGGAATACCTGCGGACTGCTCAGCGACTGAACCCACGGCAAGCCAGGTGGTCCTTGTTCTTTGCCCGGTTCGACTTCCAGCTCCATTTCCGACCCGCGAACAAGAATGTACGCGCTGATGCCTTGTCTAGGACTTTCATGCCCATGGAGCAGGAGGAAGAGACATCCCAACCCATCATCTGCCCTAGCAAGATCATTCCGGTGGCTCCTGTCACCCTGGCCCAGATACCGCCTGGGAAGACTTATGTCTCTGAGACTGACAGGAGAAAAGTGTTACACTGGGGCCATGCCTCGAAAACAGCCGGTCATGCAGGTCAGAAGAGAACATGGAGTGCGATTGCACGTCATTACTGGTGGCCATCTCTTCGCACGGACGTTGCCTCTTTTGTCTCTGCCTGCTCCTCCTGTGCCAGGAACAAGACTCCCAAACACCTGCCATATGGCCGTCTTCTGCCTCTGCCCATACCCTCAGTTCCCTGGCAACACATAGCGATGGACTTTATTACGGACTTGCCATTGTCCTCCGGACACACAGTCATATGGGTCGTGGTGGATCGGTTCTCTAAAATGGCCCATTTCGTTCCTATGGCTGGACTACCCTCTGCCCAGGAACTCGCGGACGCCTATATACATCACATCTTCCGCTTGCATGGCTTTCCATCACACATAGTGTCCGACAGAGGAACTCAGTTCACCTCCCGCTTCTGGAGGGCTCTCTGTAAACATCTGGGAGTGACTCTGGACTTTTCTTTGGCCTACCATCCTCAGTCGAACGGCCAAGTGGAACGGGTCAATCAGATATTGACCTCTTTCTTACGTCACTACGTCAACGCCCATCATGACGATTGGTCCACGCTTCTTCCTTGGGCTGAATTCTCCCATAATCACCACGTCAGTGAGTCCTCCTCCAGTTCTCCCTTCCATGTCGTCTACGGACTGCAGCCGTCTGTCCCATTGCCTGTATCCTCTTCCTCGGACATCCCTGCTGCTGATGCAGTACTCCGTGACTTTACAACCATTTGGGACTCGGTTAAGGCCTCCCTTGCACGTGCATCCCTGCGGATGAAGAGACACGCGGACAAGAGACGTCTGGATCCTCCGTGTTTCTCTCCGGGAGATCTCGTCTGGCTTGCTTCCAAATACATCCGACTGAAGATACCATCCTACAAGCTGGGACCTCGCTACATCGTACCGTTTAAAGTCCTCGGCAAGATCAATGAGGTCTCCTACAAACTACAGCTCCCGGCCACGATGAGGATACCCAACTCCTTCCACGTCTCTCTGCTCAAGCCGGTTGTCCTTGGTCCCTTCTCCGCTGCCGCCAGTCCGGCTCCTCCTCCTATTGCTGAGGACGACATCTATGCGGTAAGGGATATCGTGGCCATGAAGACCGTACGAGGTCGACAGTTCTTCCTGGTGAACTGGGAAGGGTATGGTCCTGAGGATAGGTCCTGGGAGCCCAGGGAGAACGTGGGCACTCCTCTGATCCGTGCCTTCCTGTCCCGGTTGCGGGGAGTGGAGCGTGGGGGGGGGGTACTGTCACGCTCCCCGGGTCCTCTGCTCCGCTCCCCGGCTCACCTGCCACGCTCCCCGCTCTTCAGCCTCCAGTGCCCGCGCTTCCCAGGCCTCCTGGTCCCCGCTCCCGGCGCCCGTCGGCTTCCCAGTCCCTGGCCGGCTCTGCTGCGTCCTCCTCTCAGCTTCCTGCCCTGGCTTCTGGCACCCGGGCCGCGCGCATGCGCATTAGGGCGCGCGCGCGGTCACTGACCCTTTCTTAAAGGGCCAGTGTCCACTGACAGGAAATGATGCACACAGGTACAGGGTATAAAGGGGGTTAATGTCCAAGGGAGCGGGGCCTGTTCTTCGTGTTTTCCCAAGCTAGGAGTCAGGTCTCCTTGTGTTCTGTGAGATACTTACCTCTCTGTCTTCTAGAGCCGATCCTGCATCGCCATCCGGTCCTGCTGTATCTCGAACCCCGAACGCTGCCCATCTGCCATCCTGACAGTCCGTACCATCTCGGTTCCCTGCGGTGACCCGTCATCTCGCTCCAACGGTTCCGGACCCCGCCTGACATCATCACGGCTTCCGAACCTGAGCTCCATCACCCGGACCACCATCAGTGACCTCGTGGTCCCAGGGACTTCTCCATTGTGTTCCAGTGCACGGACTGTCCTGCTACCTAAAGTGCTCCGGCTACCGGACTCCTTTCCCTCATCGGGGAGTTCGGCCCAGTGGATCCACCTCCCGGGTCTGCCCGTCCATCTGGCCCTAACAATATTGTGTACCCCCTAATAGATTAGAAGATAAACCAGTGTGTTTATTGCCACAAAATGCTGTTCCAGCATTCCAAAATCGTGTCTTGAAGTTCAGTGTACTTCAGTCTGGAAATGCATTGAGGCGTAAAGAAGGTACCACCATCTCTTCAGTAACATGCCGTATTCCCTGCTTAGTACCGTCCTCCTCTGTATGAGTGACCATATGTATGTATGTATGTATTGTCCTGTACCAAAGTAAACAACCTGTCAATCAACCAGAGAGGGTGGTGCTAGGCAGGGAATACAGAAGATCACACAGCCACAGTATATATGGTTAACATATACTCTTCTGCCCTAAATCATTGTGGTGCAATGCCATTACTGGCTGCTTCACATACTTTTAATCCCTTTTCTGGCATCTTTAACAATGTATATGTACGTTGTATCTATTCAATAACATTATTTATTATTTAATTATTGGTTCAGAGCTCACCTTTTTTCCTCTTTTTCTGGTAAATTGATTGGTTAGTGCCGTCCCTTGTCCCTGCCTCCAAACCCCGGGGTCTGTGCGCGCCGCACAGGCCTCCTGGGAACTTTCTTAGGCTTATGGCTGAGAGGCACTAGATGTTTCATGCACCTTCCCCTTAGGGAAGGTGCCTGGGCAACGTGGTCTATACGTTGATAGTTGTAGTCCAATACCTGACGTTTTCACTGCTATCCACTGTGGCCTATACCGCCCGCTGCTGCTGCATCTATCTAGTCCAGCTGAACCTGCTATACCGCCCGCTGCTGCATCAATCCACTCTGGCCGAACCTGCTATACCGCCAGCTGCTGCTGCATCTATCCAGTCCAGCTGAACCTGCTATACCGCCCGCTGCTGCTGCATCAATCCACTCTGGCCGAACCTGCTATACTGCCCGCTCCTGCATCTATCCAGTCCAGCTGAACCTACTATATCGCCCGCTACTGCTTCATCTATCCATTCCGGCTGAACCTGCTGTTCTGGCCGCTTCTGTCACATCTATCCATACCAACTGTGCCTTCTGTATCAGTTGTCCCAGCTGTATCTACCATATCAGAGACTGTCTGTTTCCATACCGCTGGGGATAGCTGTGCAGCACCAGTGTTCCTGTGTGGCACTTGATTTCTACCTGTAGTGCAACACCCCCACTATCGGGGGCTCTTGTGAAAACCTAGTATGAACCATAGTTACAGCCCTCAGGTGTTCTGTGTGCTGTGGCCCAGTGGATCCACTCCTCCTTGCTTGCACCCGTGAGTATTACACTTATTATCCAGTCTCTTATCGGTAATATCTTTATTGAATACACTTTATAAATAATATTAAAAGCACTGACACTACATGCTAATATTACTATCCAGTCTGGAAGGAAGTGCATTGAGGCGTGATTAAAGTACTTCCAGTTCCTCAGTCGTATGCTCAATTCCCTGCCTAGTACTGCCCTCCTCTGGATGATTGACATGTCATTGGCCATGTACCATGTGTACCAAAGTAAGCAGCCTGTCAATCAACCAGAGAGGGTGGCGCTCGCTAGGCAGGGAATACAGTATAAAGCTGGTGTCACACATAACGACGACGACAACGACGTCGCTGCTACGTCACCATTTTCTGTGACGTTGCAGCGACGTCCCGTCGCTGTCGCTGTGTGTGACATCCAGCAATGACCTGGCCCCTGCTGTGAGGTCGCCGGTCGTTGCTGAATATCCAGCTTCATTTTTTGGTCGTCACTCTCCCGCTGTGACACACACATCGCTGTGTGTGACAGCGAGAGAGCGACGAAATGAAGCGATCAGGAGCCGGCACTGGCAGCTGCGGTAAGCTGTAACCAGCGTAAACATCGGGTAACCAAGGGAAGACCTTTCCCTGGTTACCCGATGTTTACGCTGGTTACCAGTCTCCGCTCTTGCTGCCAGTGCCGGCTCCTGCACTGTGACATGTGGCTGCAGTATGCATCGGGTAATTAACCCGATGAATACTGTAGCAAGGAGAGCAAGGAGCCAGCGCTAAGCAGTGCGCGCGGCTCCCTGCTCTCTGCACTGTGACATGTAGCTGCAGCACACATCGGGTTAATTAACCCGATGTGTACTGTACCTAGGAGAGCAAGGAGCCAGCGCTAAGCGCGGCTCCCTGCTCTCTGCACATGTAGCACAGCGACGTTATGATCGCTGCTTCTGCTGTGTTTGACAGCTAAGCAGCGATCATAACAGCGACTTACAAGGTCGCTGTTACGTCACCGAAAATGGTGACGTAACAGCGACGTCGTTGTCGCTGTCGCTTAGTGTGACACCAGCTTTAGGCTATGATGTTGGAAGTGCATTGTCACACTACAATGCACTTCCAGACTGAAGTATACGGAACTTGAATATGTGATTTCTCCATGTTGGAGCAACACTTTGGGGTCATAAAGGAATTGGCTTATCTTTTTAAATGGTTAAATAAACATGTAAATGCTTAGAGGCAGAGATTTTTTACAGGTTCCCATTAAAAAAAATGACTTAGCCAATCACAAGCTATAAATCTGTACAGGACTATTAAAGTGGGGCAAGGATATATCTGGCTTCCAATCATCTGTTTCCAAAAAGAATATAAAGTTAAAAAGTGACAAATTACTTTTTTTTTATAGAGGACCCTATTGAAAGGGATTTTAGTACATATGGAAGTTCTTCCTTATCCATAGGATGGGCTCAGGGATCAGCACTGTTGGTCTGTAGCCCTGGATTGAAATCCCACTAAGGATAACATCTACATGAAGTTTGTATGTTCTCCCTGTGTTTGCATGGATTTTCTCTGGGTTCTCTAATTTCCTCCCATACTCAAATACATACTGAGCCCCAATGGCGACAGGGATGATGATGATGATGATGTCTGTAAAGTGATATGGCATTCATGATGCTATATAAATGGGTACAATAAATTAATAAATAATCTAGGTCCAAACCCAGGGAACTCACATGTTTAAAAGGAGTAGAGATCAAGCATGCATCTCCGCAAAATGTATTCTGTGTGAGTCAGAGATTCCTGAGCACTATAGTCCGCTATCTTCAATAGTCTTAAGTGTGCTTTACACGCTGCGACATCGCTACCGATATATCGTCGGGGTCACGTCGTTAGTGATGCACATCTGGCGCCGGTAGCGACATCGCAGCGTGTGATACCAAGGAGCGACGATCAACGATCACAAAATCGTTCAAAAACGGTGATCGTTGACACGTCGCTCCTTTCCTTAATATCACTGCTGCCACAGGTACGATGTTGTTCGTCGTTCCTGCGGCATCACACATCGCTATGTGTGACACCGCAGGAACAACGAACATCTTCTTACCTGCGTCCACTGGCAATGCGGAAGGAAGGAGGTGGGCAGGATGTTACGTCCCGCTCATCTCCGACCCTCCGCTTCTATTGGCCGGCCGCTTAGTGACACCGCAGTGACGTCGCTATGACGCCGAATGCACCTCCCCCTTGAGGGAGGGATTGTTCGGCGGTCACAGCGACGTCGAAGACAAGGTATGTGAGTGTGACGCTGCTGTAACGATATTGTTCGCTACAGCAGCGAGCACCAAATGTCGCACGAACGATGGGGGCGGGTGCTATCGCGCTCAACATCGCTAGCAATCGCTAGCGATGTCACATTGTGTAAAGCACCCTTTAAGGCCACGTCTCACTAAGTGACATCGCTAGCGACATCGTTGCTGAGTCACGGTTTTTGTGACGCAACAGCGATCTTGCTAGCGATGTCGCTGTGTGTGACATCCAGCAACTACCTGGCCCCTGCTGTGAGGTCGCCGGTTGTTGCTGAATGTCCTGGACCATTTTTTGGTCATTGCTCTCCCGCTGTGAAGCACACATCGCTGTGTTTGGCAGCGAGAGAGCAACGATCTGAATGTGCAAGGAGCAGGGATACGGCTTTTGCGGACGCTGGTAACCAAGGTACACATCGTGTAACCAAGCAAAGCGCTTTGCTTGGTTACCCGATATTTACCTTGGTTACCAGTGTCCGCAGCTTCTAGAAGCCGGCTCCCTGCACCCTGCACACGTAGCCAAGGTACACTTCGGGTAACTATAAACAAAGTGCTTTGCTTAGTAACCAGATGTGTACTATGGTTACCAAGCACAGCGTCATTACACGGGTCGCTGGTGGCTGTTCTCTGATCGCTGTGGAGATCTGCCTGATTGACAGCTGACGAGCGACCATGTAGCGATGCTCCAGCGATCCCTGAGGTAATAGTCTCCTCTCCAATCAGACTCAGAGATTAGAAAGTAATCTCCTATCCTATTGTTGAAAATTTGTCTACTAGTCTTTTTTTTGTTTTTTTTCCTACTGTCACAGCTTGCTAGAGATACTGAATACTATAATGGCCTCATTTAGACAGCCATGAGTCACGTACGTCTTCTATCTGTGAGTTTCACATATAGAACTTGTTTTCATTATAGTCATTATAGTTTTACATGTCTGTGATTTTTTTTTGTGGACTGCGTGGTCTAAACAATATCACAACAGGTCTGTTTTCTTCCGAGTCATGAAAACCATGGACAGCATTCAGATGACATTATTAGTGCCGTCCATTTGTGCCACCCGTGCACTGTCCATCACTAACATTGCACTGAATAGTAAAAGGTTTAGAATGTATTTATTTTTACAACAGATCAAAAACACTGAACAACACTCCAATTACAGATGAATGAGGCCTTAATGAGCGTAAGGAGCCCAGGCAATCAGTAACTTCATCTGTCAGTGGTGATGTGTGTCACCCTGGACAAGCCAGGGGCCACAGAGCACAACACCTACACACCCCACACTCCCTGCAGGCACATCTAGGTCAGACATAAAACCCTTGTTGCCTTCCTCCAGGGACTGATGTCCACACCAGGGGGTGGAGCCAGGCGGTTGGTCTCCACCCACCAAGGAGTTCACAGTCCTGGAGGCAGGAAAAGGAAGTTCAGTTAAGCTAGGGAAGTGAAGGAGTGAAGAGATTAGCTTGGACAGTGAAAGTGGAAGGAGGAAAAGTGAGCAGCAGTGAAGTGGCAAGAGAGCAGAGCAACTGACTGACAGCGTCTGGGTGTGTGGCCCGGACGGAGCAGCAAGGTTGGCAGACGGTGGTGACCGTCTGCAGGAGTGGCCTATCGGAGTTTGCCGTAAGGACCGTGGACGGGTGGTGGCTCGGCGGTACCGGACCGGTACACAAGGAGAAGCCAGCACCATTGGCAGGGGCTTTTCGGACCCCGGCAAGGCTAGGAGTCGCCGTGAAGTTGCCGAATCCGTTAGTGAAGGGGACCTCCGGGTTTCCAAACAGTCAAGTCCCGACAGAAGGCAACCGTCCAACCGTGAAGGGGAGACACCGCCAACGCCAAGGGCAACCGTTTCCCAGGGCCAGCGCCTGCGGGCAAAAGGGGCTCCTCCGGCCCACATCCAGGTCGGGGAGCGGGTTACCGGTGGGAACCCATCGGAATCAACATAGAACATAGGTGCAGGGAGAGACAGTCATCACTAACCTGCAGGGAACAACAACACCGCAGCCATCCGAGGGACCCGTCCATCCAGCCGCTTGTTTTACCGTGAATGGTGTCATCATCATTGGGCTGAGTGAGTACCTCCGTGCCGTGCGGCACAGCGCTGCCCCTGCGACCCTTCACCTCACCAGGCCCCGCAACCCGCCTGCCATCCACTCCTACCCCATCACCGGGCCCCGGGACAACCAACCCCCTATCCACGGAGGGGAGAAATAACAACAAAGCTGCTCCCTGTCACCGCTCCCGGGATCCCCATCCAGAACAGCGGTGGTGTCCACACAATCACCACAACCGTGGGTGGCGTCACGGACAATATCCCCAAAACCAAACCACCCCTTTTCACTCACGGGCGAGGAGCGCCGCTCGAGTCCCCGGGATCCGGCCCATCGCTCGAGCCACCGAGCAGCAGCAGCCACAGAGCAGCGTCAGCCGGACCCGAGCAGTGGGAGAGCGCAGCGTCCCCTCCTCCGCCCGCGACAACTTGGCGTCACGAACAGGATCCTACCGTTCTACCGATTGGTAGAGGTGCGCCTTGTTACCGCCGGAGGTGTCCGGCCAGAAAATTTCAGAAGCCGCCATCTTTGGCGCAAAAAGTTCCCGCTCGAGCGTCTCCTCGAGTAGTGGAGGCGCGAAGGCCAAAACTCCGCCTCGATAGAGGAGGAGCCGGAAGGAGGCTAAGGGGGACGGAAACAAGATGTCTGCACCCGACGGAGCTGCTGGAGGAGCGGCAGTCACAGCCGAAGTGGCACCAGTGGATGGGAATGGGCCTGCCCAGGTCCCGGCCGCGCTGGCGGGGGGTGCCGCGGTCCCAGCTCTCGCTCAGGTGATGCCGTTCTCCTTGCCCTATGTGCCCAGAGCTACCTGGCTGCCGCAGTACAACGGGAAACCTGATGCATTACAGGTCTTCCGGAAGAAGCTTAGCCCGCTCCTAGAATTGTACCCCCTGACTGATAAGCAACGTGCAGCGGTAGTGCTGGGGCAGCTAACCGGCGCGACTGAGCAGGAGGCGGAGACCTGGGCCGAGGGGGACCGGTTCTCTGTAGCCACCATCTTTGAGAAACTACAGACTGCCTTTGAGACCCGTACCGAAGCCGAGCTGAGGATGCAGTTTTACCAATGTCGGCAACGGCCTGTGGACAGCATTCGGGACTACGCTTTACGTCTGCAAACCGCCCTCCGCACACTGAAGCGGGTGGACACCATCAATGAGGCGGACAGCAACAAAATGTTAGTAGAGCAATTTGTGCAGGGGATGAGGTCCTCGGAGGACCGCAAACATCTCCGGCTGTGGGCCCTAGAACACCCTGATGTGGACTTTGCTGTGTTAAAGGAACGGGCCATTAAAGCTCTGCAACCCCCAGCTTCGGAAGTCTTGGAACCAGCCCCGTGGCCAGTTGAGACGGCCCCCGTCGTGGTGGCCCCTGCCCTACCAGCATCTCCAGTACCTACAGATCCAAGCAGCACAATGGAAGAACTGGCTGCCCAGGTCCGCCGCATGGATGGAGACCTCGCCAAGATCCTCGCCGCACTCCAGCCTCAGACCAGATCCCAGCCTCCGGCAAAGATACAGCTCGCCGACCGTCCTGAGGACGTCCCCTGGATGCAGTGGAGAAGAACCAATAACTCACGGTATGGACCCCCGATTTGTTACAGGTGCAGCAAACCCGGCCACTTCTCCCGACGGTGTCTGTTAAACGAGCAACCCCTGGGGCCACGGGCCAATCCTCAGGAGTAGAACCCCATTGCCCCCCAGACTGGCGGGACCGATACATCGGGGCCCGACCCATCATCCCCGTGGCTGTGGACGGCATACCGGTGATGGCTCTCCTGGACACTGGATCACAGGTAACCACCATACCATACACATTGTATTAACGGTATTGGGGGACCGACGAGCTGGCTCCCCCAGATGCTAGTATAACACTGATTGCTGCTGATGGACTCCCATTGACCCAAGTGGGATACAAACAAGTGGCCATGACTGTGGGGCGAGCTGAACTGCAACGTCAGGGTATGATTGTGATAATGAATGAACCCAGTGATCATAACCCGAAGATAGTGCTAGGAACCAATGTGATGGAGCACTGTATGAGTGATGTGTTGACCCTACTGCAGCAGCTGGCCGCCATGGCGGCGGGGAGCCGACAGAGAGCTGTGCAGCGTGAGATCCGAGCCTTGATGTACCGCCAGCATGTGAACTCGACGGGAGGAGAGATTGGTGGGGTGAGAGTGATGGATGTTGCCCCGTTGATTGTGCCCCCTAGGAGTGAGATGATGATTTGGTGTAGGGCAGCAGTAGGGCCTCAGGGGCGTGACTACCCTGCTGTAATACTATTGTATGTTCTGAGGATTTCGATAGCGTTAGGGCAATGACAACCAGAGACGAGTTCTTGGTACAGAGATGTTTATAATATGTAACCACAATAGGTACACAAACGGAACAAACACAGTAAAACAATAACACACGAAATACCTTCCCGAATCGGAGCGAAGGGAATTCCCGGGGCCACGCACCGGACTCCCCCAGGGAGACCACCAAGAGCGAACCCCTATACAGGGACTGTCTGGCAATCACCCCGGAAGGCCTAAATGCGCAGCAGCCGGGACACAAGGGGCAAGAGGTAAAGTCCAGAAGTGTCCGTACGGGATGATAGTCCAGAGTGTAATACTATTGTATGTTTTGAGGATTTCGATAGCGTTAGGGCAATGACAGCCAGAGACGAGTTTGTGGTACAAGATGTTTATGATATGTAACCACGGTAGATACACAACGGAAATACACAGTATAACAAACACATAAAAATACCTTTCTGAAACGAAGCGAAGGGGATTCCCGGGGCCACGCACCGGACTCCCCCAGGGAGACCACCAGAGCGAACCCCTATACAGGGACTGTCCGGCAATCAACCCCGGAAGGCCTAAATGCGCCGCAGCCGGGACACAAGGGGCAAGCGGTAAAGTCCAGAAGTGTCCGTACGGAATGAAAGTCCAGAATGGTTATGAACCGGAAGAAACCGGGCAGACGTGCTGACAAAAGACGGCAGACGGAGTCCGGGCACAGTTTGAAGAAACCGGGTATGGTCCAGAGTCGGTCGGTAGATTTTCAGGGGGATCCAAAGGTAATCCAGTAGCAGCAGCAGCAAAGCAGGAGCACACAGCAAGCAGTATACTCAGGCACTGGACTAAGCTTAGAGGCGGCCTTTTAAGCAGCTGGACAGGAAGTAGGGCAACAGAACACAAAACTCCATGTTAACCGAGGGCAAGCTTTTTCAAAAGAGGACTGGAAAACCCGGAAACCTGACACAGAGTGGTTACGAACCGGAAGGAACCGGGCAGAAGTGCTGACCAAAGACGGCAGACGGAGTCCGGGCACAGCTTGAAGAAACCGGGTACGGTCCAGAGTCGGTGTCGGTAGTCTTTCAGGAGGATCCAAATGGCAATCAGGAATTAGGAGCAGCAAAGCAGGAGCACACAGCAAGCAGTATACTCAGGCACTGGACTAGGCTTAGAGGCGGCCTTTTAAGCAGCTGGACAGGAAGTAGGGCAACAGAACAGTAAACTCCATGTTAACCGAGGGCAAGCTCTTTCAAAAGAGAACTGGAAATCCCGGAAACCTGACATTACTCCCCCCCCCTAGAAACGGCCTCAGGACGGATCAGGGCCTGGCTTGTCCGGGTACCGCCGATGAAACTGAGCAATCTTCCGGGGTGCCCGAATGTTACCCACCGGTTCCCAGGAATCGTCCTCGGGGGCGTACCCCTGCCAACGTACCAGATACTGAAGCCTATGACGATGGAGCCGGGAGTCAATAATGTCCTCAACCACGAACTGCTCCTCGCCGTCAACCATCACAGGCGGAGGAGGAGGCACGACACGACCATGAAACGTATTAGGAGAAACGGGTTTGAGGAGAGAAACATGAAAGACCGGGTGTACCTTTAGATGGTGCGGTAACCGTAGCCGACAGGCCACAGGGCTCACGATCCCGGTGATCTTAAACGGACCGATGAATTTTTGTCCCAGCTTCTGCGAAGGAACACCCAATCTCAGGTTTTTGGTGGATAACCATACAGAGTCCCCTACCTTATACATGGGTGCCGGTTTCCGGTGAGTGTCTGCCGACCTCTTGTAACGCTCCTGAGCCGTAGCCACAGTGTCCTTTAGAACCTCCAGATTTTGTCGTAGCTCTGTCAATCTGTCCTCCACCGCTGGCACCGAAACCGCAACCGGTGACCTAGGCAAAACATTCGGATGGTAACCCAAGTTAGCGAAAAAGGGCGTTACCTTAGTGGAGCTGCTCTGAGTGTTGTTATACGAGAACTCCGCCAACGGAAGCATCTTCAACCAATCGTCCTGCAGATGGCTGACATAACATCGAAGGTATTGTTCCAGGGTTTGATTAGTCCGTTCGGTTTGCCCATTTGTCTGAGGATGGTATGCAGAAGATAAACAGACATCAATCTGGAGTGCCGAACAAAACCCCTTCCAGAACTTAGACGTGAACTGCACGCCCCGGTCAGAGATGATCTCATCTGGTACCCCATGCAATCGGAATATATTCTGGATAACCAAATCCACTGTCTCTGCGGCTGAGGGAAGACCGGTACATGGAATAAAGTGAGCAGCTTTTGTCAACCGATCCACCACCACTAAAATGGTATTGTGACCACCTGAGACTGGCAACTCCACAATAAAATCCATTGAGATGGATCCCCAAGGGCGAGATGGAACGGGTAACGGTTGAAGGAGTCCCGTAGGAGCCACACGAGGGACCTTGCACCGGGCACAAACCACACATGAGTGGACATAGTCTTTCACATCCTTTAAACAGGTAGGCCACCAGAAAAAACGGCTCAGAAATTCCTGCGTCTTCTGTACCCCCCTATGACCAGCCAACACGGAGTCATGGACCAACTTGAGAACCCGAAGTCTTACGGCCTCCGGGACATAAATGCGTCGCTCTCTCAACCACACACCATTCCGAAGAACAAGAGTTACATCATTCGGGGGGGCAGCAAGAAATACGTCACCATCATAGGCCAGCTTGATGTCCTTCCACAAGTCCTGGTCCTGGATTACTCCAACGAAATTGGCATCCGATAACACGGTCTGAGACGGGGTTCCAGGCACGGAGTCCACGGCGTGGATTCGGGACAAGGCATCGGCTTTCCCATTACGTGAACCTGGACGGTATGTAACGATAAAATTGAACTGGTTAAGGAATAGGCTCCAACGGGCTTGCCGTGGAGACAGGCACCTGGCAGACTTAAGAAATTCCAGGTTACGATGATCTGTGAGTACTATCACTTGCTGCGCAGCTCCCTGTAAGTGGTGTCTCCATTCCTTAAAAGCTGAAATAATCGCCAACAATTCCTTGTCCGCAATGTCATAGTTCCTTTCTGCAGGGGACAACCGGCGAGAAAAGAAAGCACACGGATGCAAGAGACTCTTGTCCCCAGTCCTTTGAGAAAGGATTGCCCCTAATGCATAGTCGGAAGCGTCGACTTCCACAATAAAGGGAAGTGCGGGATTCGGATGTACTAATATTGGCGCTGAGGTAAAACAAACCTTGAGACGATGGAAAGCTTCCTGGGCCTGGGCGGACCACACAAACTTCTGTCCTTTCTTGGTTAACAGAGTGATGGGACGGACGATCTCTGAAAAGTTACGGATAAAGCGTCGGTAAAAGTTGGCAAAACCGACAAAGCGTTGTACCTCTTTGATGTTTCCCGGTTCCGGCCAGTCTAGAATTGCTTGTATCTTGCCAGACTCCATGTTCAGTCCCTGAGGAGAGATGACATAACCTAAGAATTGTATTTGTGAGCAATGGAATTCGCATTTCTCCAGTTTAATGTACAGGTGGTTATCCCTCAGACGGGTAAGTACGGTCTTGACGTGCTCCTGGTGTTCCTGTAGGGAATCAGAAAAGATCAGGATATCATCCAGATAAATCACCATGAATTGGTGCATTATATCCCTAAAAATATCGTTAACTAGATGTTGGAAAGCCGCGGGAGCGTTACAAAGTCCAAAAGGCATCACTAGGTACTCATAATGTCCATACCGACATCGGAACGCGGTCTTCCACTCGTCTCCAGGACGTATGCGAAGTAGATTATATGCCCCACGGAGATCCAATTTAGTGAATATCTTTGCCTGTTGGACTCTCTCCAATAGCTCAGGAATCAACGGTAACGGATACCGGTTCCGGATGGTTATTTTATTCAGTTCCCGGTAGTCAATACAGGGTCTCAGAGTCCCCTCTTTCTTTTTCACGAAAAAGATGGGTGCCCCTGCTGGTGAGGTAGACGGGCGAATAAATCCCTTGGCTAGACTTTCATCGATGTACTCTTTTAGTGCTTCTAGCTCAGGTGCCGCCAACGGGTAGACATGACCAAACGGGATCTCCGCCCCTGGGAGTAAGTTTATGGGGCAATCATACGGTCTATGCGGGGGAAGCCGATCGGCTTTTCTTTTGTCGCATATATCAGCGAAGTCATGATAAACCGGGGGTAAAACAGGTACCTGTACAGTGCCCTCCGCATTCGGTGTTACTGGAACTGGTACAGTTGGACTAATGGTTGGACCACTCTGCGGTGGGAAGGATATTTCCTTAGTCTCCCAATCGATGACTGGATTTGTAGACCGTAGCCACGGAATTCCTAAAATAATCGGAAAATGAGGAGAAGAAATCAACATGAAAACAAGGGTCTCCTGCTGACCTGGCTTCATCACGCATTCTAGGGGTACTGTTTCCCGATCAACTGGTCCAGAAACTAACGGAGATCCGTCTACCGTCTCCATGGTAACCGGTGAGGATCTTTGCTGAGTCCGGATACCGTGTTTCCTGGCAAAAGAAGAGTCCATGAAATTACCCCCTGCCCCAGAGTCTATCATTGCAGATGTAGGTATTAACTGTCCCTCCCACCGGATCTGAATGGGAAGCGAGCAATGGGTATATTTCCCTTCTGAGTCCTTAGGTGATGTTGACATTACAGTCAAGGGAAATACCGCATCCAGGTGTCCACTTGCCTCAGAGATATCGGACTCTGCGTCCGTGTTGTCACACTCTGCCATGGCTGCCAATACCTTATTTGGGCGATTTGGACGTCTCGGGCAGTCGATCAAGAAATGGTCCGATTGACCGCAATAGAAACACAAACGCTCACGGAGCCGGTGTTCACGACGTTCGTTGGTCTCTCGCTTTTGCAGAGAGTCCACTTGCATAGGAACGTCCCCGGCCTCCCGTGGCGTCCTGAGAGCGGGTTCTCTGGAAGGAAACGCAAAGTTGGTTACCCGGTTTACAGCTGCCCATTTTTCCTGTCTACGTTCCGTCAAGCGGGTATCAATACGCACACAGTGTTGGAGAAACAGTTCAAAATCCCCTGGAGATTCGGAACGAGCTAACTCGTCCTTGATGGTACCGGACAAACCTTTTCTGAAAACTGACAATAATGCATTGTTTCCCCAGTCGGTGTCTACCACTAACCTCTTGAACTCAGTGGCGTATTCAACGACAGACCGCTTTCCCTGACGTAAGGAAAGGAGAGCCGATTCAGCGGTAGCACGGCGATTCGGATCATCAAACATTTGCGCCATTGCGGTCAGAAAGTCATCCAGGTGATTTAAACGGATATCCCGATTCTCTATCATAGGATTAGCCCAAGCCAGTGCTCGTGAGGTTAATAACATGATTACACATAACACTTTTGACCGGTCAGAACGGTAATAATCAGCATGTACATCAAAAAACAGTATACATTGGCTAACAAATCCACGAAACTGACTACGATCACCATTGAAACGGAATGGGGGTAACCTAGGCATACCGGCAGCTGATACGGACGTAGTGGGGACGGCTTCCTGAGCCTCCACTCTGACTTGCAAATCCTGAATAGCCGGACCCAGTACCTGGTGATCATGGCCCAGCTGTGCCTCCACATCTCTAAGTTTAGTTTGTACCGCCTCATCTCCTGCTGCAAGGAGTTAATCATGGAAAAGAGCTGATCTACTCGTGTCTCAGTCATTGCCCCAGCGAAATCCTTTTATGCCTGAGTATAATGTAATACTATTGTATGTTCTGAGGATTTCGATAGCGTTAGGGCAATGACAACCAGAGACGAGTTCTTGGTACAGAGATGTTTATAATATGTAACCACGATAGGTACACAAACGGAACAAACACAGTAAAACAATAACACACGAAATACCTTCCCGAATCGGAGCGAAGGGAATTCCCGGGGCCACGCACCGGACTCCCCCAGGGAGACCACCAAGAGCGAACCCCTATACAGGGACTGTCTGGCAATCACCCCGGAAGGCCTAAATGCGCAGCAGCCGGGACACAAGGGGCAAGAGGTAAAGTCCAGAAGTGTCCGTACGGGATGATAGTCCAGAGTGGTTACGAACCGGAAGGAACCGGGCAGAAGTGCTGACCAAAGACGGCAGACGGAGTCCGGGCACAGCTTGAAGAAACCGGGTACGGTCCAGAGTCGGTGTCGGTAGTCTTTCAGGAGGATCCAAATGGCAATCAGGAATTAGGAGCAGCAAAGCAGGAGCACACAGCAAGCAGTATACTCAGGCACTGGACTAGGCTTAGAGGCGGCCTTTTAAGCAGCTGGACAGGAAGTAGGGCAACAGAACAGTAAACTCCATGTTAACCGAGGGCAAGCTCTTTCAAAAGAGAACTGGAAATCCCGGAAACCTGACACCTGCCATGATAGAGCCCATGCCCTCCGAGCACTGGCCCACAGTAATGGCCGCCCGAGGGGTGGTAGATGTAAAGAAGGGGAGAGTGCCTGTAAGGGTGCTGAACTGTGGAAAGGAAGAAGTCAGGCTTCCCCGGTATGCTACACTTGCTAAGTTGCTCACTCTGGATCCCCACACCATCCGCGAGGCAGTCCCCCCAACCTCACCACCGACTGCCAGCACTCACCCGCCCGAAGGGGAGTTAGATGAGTGGCACCGACAGTTACATGTAGGCACTGACGATACTCCTACACATCACAAAGAAGGGGTATACCGGGTGGTACGGAAGTATGAGCAAGTTTTTAGCAAACACCCCCTAGACTTTGGGCAGATTAAAGGGGTCCAACACCATATCCCCACCGGTGAACACCCCCCTATCAAAGAGAGGTACAGGCCTATTCCCCCTGCACACTACCAATGTGCCAAGGACATGTTGAGGAACATGAGGGAGGCAGGGGTTATCAGGGACAGCTGTAGTCCCTGGGCCACCCCATTGGTACTGGTTAAGAAGAAGGACGGCACCATGCGGATGTGTGTGGATTACCGGAAGATTAACCAGATAACGCATAAAGATGCTTACCCACTGCCCCGTATTGAAGAGTCCTTGGCCGCACTGAGAACTGCGAACTACTTTTCTACCCTTGACCTCACCAGCGGGTACTGGCAAGTGGCCGTGGCACCCGAGGATCGGGAGAAAACTGCCTTCACCACCCCAATGGGGCTCTGTGAATTCAATAGTATGCCGTTCGGGCTGTGCAACGCCCCTGGAACCTTCCAACGGCTGATGGAATGCTGTCTGTGGCATCTAAATTTTGAGACCGTCCTGTTATACCTGGATGATGTGATTGTGTACTCCCAGACATATGAAGCCCACCTGGAGCAGCTGGCCGAGGTATTCGCGTCCCTTGCCAAATACGGGATGAAGTTGAAGCCCTCCATGTGTCATCTGCTGAAATCCAGAGTGCAGTACCTGGGGCATGTGGTGGGTGCAGAAGGTGTCGCCCCCGACCCCGAGAAGATCACTGCCATTCAAGACTGGCCGAGACCAACCACAGTGAGGGAAGTAAGGCAGTTTCTGGGTCTGGTGGGGTACTACCGTCGCTTCATCAAGGGATACACAAAGATGGCTGCCCCCATGCAAGACCTCCTCGAGACCTCCTCGTGGGACAGACCAAAGGTGGTAGACCCCTCGGAGCCCCACTGATGTGGGAAGAGAGGCATGAGGAATCCTTCCGCCAGCTGAAAGCGGCCTTGACCGGAGAGGAGATCCTAGCGTATCCTGATTACAGCTACCCGTTCATCCTCTACACCGATGCCAGCAATGTGGGCTTGGGGGCAGTCTTATCCCAGGTCCAAGATGGGAAGGAAAAAGTGATTGCTTATGCTATTCGAAGGCTCCGACCGACTGAAAGGAATCTTGAGAACTACAGCTCTTTCAAGCTTGAGCTCCTGGCGCTGGTGTGGGCTATCACCGAGCGGTTCCGCCATTACCTGGCTGCAGCAAAATTCACCGCTTTCACGGATAACAATCCGCTGACCCACCTGGACACGGCCAAGTTGGGCGCGTTAGAGCAGCGGTGGGTGGCAAGGCTAGCCAACTACGATTTCACCATCAAATACAGGGCCGGTCGTGCCAACGTTAATGCTGATGCACTCTCTCGGATGACCCACTTGTCGGAAGAAGGGTGCGAGGATGACGACCTCGAAGAGATTGAGTTGCCTGCATTTCACCAGCCACCAACTGAGAAGGTACATGTCCACCAACAACGGGTGAACCTGGACCCGCTGCCCAGTCAGGAGTGGCAGGAAGCTCAAAACCAGGCACCCGCTGTCCGCCTAGTCAAGATCCTGGTGGAGCAAGGCGCTGCTGGAATAGACCCTGCCACCCCAGTGGAAGCCCAACGCCTGTAGCAACAACGGACCCGGCTGTATCTACACCAGGGGAAGTTGTACCGTGAGCTGATTAATCCAAAGACTCATGAGAAAATCCGCCAGTTGGTGATTCCCCAAGCTAATGTGCCCACCGTTCTACAGGCGTACCATGATGGTGCCGGACACTTCGGGTGGAAGAAGCTGGAAATGCTGTTGAGAGAGCGGTTCTATTGGAGCGGGATGCGGGAGTCTGTAGAGGCCTGGTGCTGAGAGTGTGGCCCTTGCACACTGAGAAGGAAGGACGAGGCCAGCCAGAATGCGCCCCTACACCCGATTGTTACACATCAACCGCTGGAGCTGGTCGCCCTGGACCATGTGTAAAGCTCACCCCCAGCCGTAGTGGGTACACCTACGCTCTAACCATAGTAGACCACTACTCGAGGTTCATGGTGGTTGTCCCAGTTAAAGACCTAACTGCCCGTACCGCCGCTAGAGCGTTCCAGGCTTATTTCTGTCGACCACATGAATACCCTGAGAAGGTGCTTACTGACCAAGGCCCGGCCTTTGAAGCGGAGGTGTTCCATGAGTTTTGTCAGTTGTACGGCTGTAAGAAGATCCGGACCACGCCTTACCATGCCCAAACCAACGGCATGTGTGAGAAGATGAACCACTTGGTCCTTGGCCTCCTCAAGACATTGCCGCTAGAAGAGCGGAACCTGTGGCCGGAGAAGCTACCTGACTTGGTCGATATGTACAACAATATCCCTTCCAGCTCAACGAAGTGCACCCCAGTATACCTGATGAGGGCTCGCCCCGGCCGGCTGCCGGTGGATCTGGACATGGGATTGAAAGCCCCAGAAGCACTCCCTTCGACAGCTGAATGGGAAACTCGGCGGAGGGTACAGTACCGACAGATTCAGGAATATGTCGAGAAGAACTTGAGTCGGAGTCGGGAACAACAGGAGCAGCACTTCAACCAGAAGGCGTCTGCTGGCCCTTTCCAGCCTGGAGATGTGGTGCTGAAGCGAAAGAGGAGGACCCACAAGCTGGATGATCAATGGGAGCAAACCCCATATGTCATACAGCCCACAGGATGGGAAGATGGGAAGGCCTACCAGATCAGTCGTGACCAAGGGGGCACCTTGGCCACGATTTCCCGGGACCATCTAAAGAAGTGCCCACCAGCATTGAGAGCAGCGGCTGAAGTTCCGGTTCCTCCGCCAGAGGAGAAGGCAAAAGAGGTAATCCACACAGTGATGGGTGACTTCCCAGCGGACTGGCCTACACAGAACGGCGCGGTGATTCTTCCAGTGATACTGTTCCCACAACCCGTGGATGAAGAAGTGATGGAGGCGGTCAACCGTGAGCCAGTGCCAGTGCCCAGGGGTGAACCTGTGCCCAACTCCCCTATGCCTCCGCCTGCCCCACACGATAGCAGGGAAGAGGAACTGATTGTTCCCTCTGCCCCACTGCCTGTCCCCACTGACACCGGACCTCGGAGGTCCACTCGGCCCAACCTAGGTAGACCCCCACTTAGGTACAGGGAAACTGTTCTTTAAAAGGGAAAAATTGTGTGTGTGTTAAAAGTTTTGAAGTTTGAAAATGAAAATGAATAATTGCTGGAAAGTTACCTGATTGACAAGCCTTGACTTGGAACCGGTCGTAGCCGGCAACTGGTCCCCGTTGGGACCCCCTTTACAAATTCACATAGAAACTTCTATGAACTTGCCTGAGAACTTGCAAGGCAACCACAAACTTGTGGCCTTTAAATAAAAATGGTTGTTGCAGCTTCCACTGTTACCGCCTCCAGAGAGGCAGATTGGAGGAAGGGCCCGCAGTGGAGTAGGCTGGGGCCCAGCCACCACCGGAACCGGTGGCAATCCTCTGGGGGTTTCAGGGGTTCCCCATGGACGTGGGTCCCCTGAAAAGGACAGAACCCGCTCAGGCAAT
Organism: Anomaloglossus baeobatrachus; assembly: GCF_048569485.1. Classification (NCBI taxonomy): domain Eukaryota; kingdom Metazoa; phylum Chordata; class Amphibia; order Anura; family Aromobatidae; genus Anomaloglossus; species Anomaloglossus baeobatrachus. The sequence goes on from NC_134353.1 coordinate 668,553,823, forward strand.
TTGTGCAGGACTGGGGTCAAGGGGTGCTGCCTCTGTTGCTTAGGGGCAGCATCAGGGCCAGGTTGCTTGGGTGGGAGAGAGCGTTTAAGTAAGAGTACCTCCCGATGTGGGAAGATGTTATTATACTTGTATGTCTGTTACCGTTTTCTATATTTTTATATTTTCCAGTTGGTGAAAATAAAACCGGTGATGGACGGGCAGCCCGAGGACGGTCTGCATTTTGCTAAGGGGGAATGTGTCGCCCTGGACAAGCCAGGGGACACAGAGCACAACACCTACACATCCCACACTCCCTGCAGGCACATCTAGGTCAGACACAAAACCCTTGTTGCCTTCCTCCAGGGGCTGATGTCCACACCAGGGGGTGGAGCCAGGCGGTTGGTCTCCACCCACCAAGGAGTTCACAGTCCTGGAGGCAGGAAAAGGAAGTTCAGTTAAGCTAGGGAAGTGAAGGAGTGAAGAGATTAGCTTGGACAGTGAAAGTGGAAGGAGGAAATGTGAGCAGCAGTGAAGTGGCAAGAGAGCAGAGCAACTGACTGACAGCGTCCGGGTGTGTGGCCCAGACGGAGCAGCAAGGTTGGCAGACGGTGGTGACCGTCTGCAGGAGTGGCCTATCGGAGTTTGCCGTAAGGACCGTGGACGGGCGGTGGCCCGGCGGTACCGGACCGGTACACAAGGAGAAGCCAGCACCATTGTCAGGGGCTTTTCGGACCCCGGCAAGGCTAGGAGTCGCCGTGAAGTTGCCGAATCCGTTAGTGAAGGGGACCTCCGGGTTTCCAAACAGTCAAGTCCCGACAGAAGGCAACCGTCCAACCGTGAAGGTGAGACACCGCCACCGCCAAGGGCAACCGTTTCCCAGGGCCAGCGCCTTCGGGCAAAAGGGGCTCCTCCGGCCCACATCCAGGTCGGGGAGCGGGTTACCGGTGGGAACCCATCAGAATCAACATAGAACATAGGTGCAGGGAGAGACAGTCATCACTAACCTGCAGGGAACAACAACACCGCAGCCGTCCATCCAGTCGCTTGTTTTACTGTGAACGGTGTTATCATCATTGGGCTGAGTGAGTACCTCCGTGCCGTGCGGCACAGCGCTGCCCCTGCGACCCTGCACCTCACCAGGCCCCGCAACCCGCCTGCCATCCACTCCTACCCCATCACCAGGCCCCGGGACAACCAACCCCCTACCCACGGAGGGGAGAAATAACAACAAAGCTGCTCCCTGTCATCGCTCCCGGGATCCCCATCCAGAGCAGCGGTGGTGTCCACACAATCACCACAACCGTGGGTGGCGTCACGGACAATATCCCCAAAACCAAACCACCCCTTTTCACTCACGGGCGAGGAGCGCCGCTCGAGTCCCCGGGATCCGGCCCATCGCTCGAGCCACTGAGCAGCAGCAGCCGCAGAGCAGCGGCAGCCGGACCCGAGCAGTGGGAGAGCGCAGCATCCCCTCCTCCGCCCGCGACAGATGCGCTCTGTCAAAATTATGTGACCAAGATCCAAGCAGCGCTACGGACCTGGCACTGTATCTGGGGAAGGTGAGTAGATGTTCACTTTAATACTTGTCTGATGTGCATTGTCCTGAAAGTAAAAACCCCTTTTAAAAACGTTCACTAAGTCATTTATCCTTCATTAATTTTTATACCCATTGATATGCTGTTGTCAACCTGATTGAACCTGATTTTTCTCTTGGCAGTGTTCGTCCCAGTAATACATGCTGGATGTGAGGTTTGTGTGTATCTGCTGTCACTGCTGTTTTCTCTGCCTTCTCTGAGACTATTGATGCTTAGTCCCCCAACAAATATGTTGAGAGCTACATGCAGCCCTCTTCTCCTGCCTGCTGCTGTCTCTATCACTGAGAAAGGAGAGGACGATCAGAGAGAGCCTTCAGGAACAGGAAACCTAGAAGGATTTGTAATATTTTTGCAAAGCACTCAGCTAGATAAAGCATTATCAGACACTCATGGTAGAACGCTTTTAGGCTATGTGTGCACTTTGCTTTTTTACCTGCTTTTCCACTGCTTTTTCAACTGCAGCGTTTTTATGCCAAAAATGCTTGCGTTATGCTTTTCAAGCAAAGTCAATCGGACATTGAGCTTTTTTGTGCGCACTTTGCTGTTCAAAACGCTGTGTTTAATTAGTATAAATTTGGGCAAAAAGACAGCGTTTAAAGAAGCAACATGTCAATTGTTTTTGCCATTTTGGCTGCGTTTCCCATCCATTCAATTTAATACAAAACTGCAGCGTTTCTAAAAGCACCGGAAAAGCCCTAAAATCTAATGGAAACCGCAAGGTCCGCATAGGCTACTCTCTTTGCGTTTTACATGCATTTTTAAAGCCAAAAGCATTGTCCTTTCTGCCAGATGATGCTTTTTGAACTGCAACTACCTTGACGCAAAGTGCGCACATAGCCTTAACGCAAACTATTTAAAACGTCGTTTAAGTTTGCATTTAGGAACTAAATGAACAATGGTTAAAATACACTGTATGTGAATGTGTATATTGCTTCTACATAAGGTTTTTACAAAGTAGATAATCTTCTTAAGGGAAAACGTAGACAAGCTTATTTAGCACATACAAAAAAGTAAAATCAGCATTTGTCACATTTCTAAATTCTAGACGCACTGTTCTCCTGTAAATGTGACTGAGAAAGCTTTGTAAATAAAACCTCTGACATGTTCTGTTAGATATTTTAGTTTTCTTATTCCTTTAATGAGAATTGTCATGTAAGCGATTCTTTAAGAAAAGTCGGTTTCAACTAAGCCTACACTATTATTGGTGCTGACACAAAGAAATAGCACTAAATACAGAATCACATATTATAGACAGAATTTTTACATCCCATGAGATACAAGAATTTCTATTTTCCTGCATTATATTCTACAGATCTTGGAGATCTTGAGAAATAAAAATTTTATGTAACCTTCAAGGGGAAACAGATACTCTACTGTGTTCATCATTCACATACAGGATCACAATAGGAGACACATGATACAGTAAATAACCTGTCTGTGTGGATGGAACAGGTGTCATTTTGGGGATGATTTGTCTTCTGCATTGTTACACATTCCATAGCAACATTTAATCTCACACTTGCTGTACATTTCTAATGGGAACATACTACCAGTTACAGTTTTTGGTTGATTAGTCTGTTTTTAACTTACTACAAACTATGATAGCATTCCTGTAAAAGTTTGTTGTGCTCCCCTTTTTTCATGTGTCGGTCAAGCATGCTCAAAAAATAAGTATATTAATCTAGTGATCCCCTCGATATCTTCCTTTGCTTCATATTACAGAGGGGACAGTCATATTATCGCTGTAGTCAATGTTTAGTGGTAGCGGACACCTTACCTATAACTAGATCAGTTACATATGCATATGACCAGTGGGCGCAAGGAAACAAGCAGACACCAACTTTGGACACCACTAAGAGAGGGACAGTGTGGATATGTATGCTTTATTTTTTTAAGATCTTGTTGGGTTGCTTTTACACACAGAAAATGGATAAACAACCCCTTTAAAGGGAATCAGTCAGCAGGTTTTCTGCTATTTAAGCTAAGAGCAGCATGACCTATGAGCAGAGAGCTTGTTTCCAGTGATATGTCACTTACTGGGCTGCTTGTTTCACTTTCAATGAAATCTGTGTTTTAATAGCAGGAGATTATAATTAGAAGACTAGTTTTCTCCTACCATGTAGTCTGTCTCAAAATTCGCCAAGTGTCATTGTGGCATCAGAGGTTCTTCACACTTTAGATTCTGACACTCCACAATATGTTTTTTCTGGAGCTACACAGGCAGACTCTGGCGTCAACTGCTGTGTGCACAATAATGGTCAGGCTAGCAAGAGTTAAACTCTGCTAGTTTGCTGATTACCTCTGGGATCACATGTTATTGGAAACCTATAACATTTATTCCCCACCTTTTTAAGATGGTGGAATCTTTCTTCCTACGCCAACTATAGCTTTGCTGTGTGGGTCTGTGTGCTGTTGTGTCCCAGTCCTGTTGGTGATTATATTGCGCAGTGCTTAGAGTTGTTGTGGAATGCTCTCATCGTCTAGTTGTTTCATCCCTGCTCCTGTTTTCCTTCATACCTGTTATTGTCTTATACCTTTGTGTGCACGTGTTGTGAGATAGAGTTTTGTTTTTTCCCTGTTTGTCTATCTCTGTTGGTTTTATCAAACTCCTGTCCTGACCCTCCCCTAGGGTAGAGAGGGAGGGGGTATAAGATCAGGGCCACTAAGGAGCAGGGTCAGGTTGGAGGCTCAGACATCCTCACTTTCAGAGGTAACTCTGAGATGAGGGCTAGCTAGGGTCCCCCCAATCTCAGGGCCTGTCCAGGATCCCTGGTTCCCTGCTCTCCCTATTCATCGTGACATAGTCCTCCTGATCTTTATAACTCTGCCCCATCACTAATAAACATCTTTTTGTCAATATACTAAACACAGCAATCAGTGGTGTGGACAGGGTTATACAGAGCTCAGTATTCAGAGAACTGCTAGATCTACAGTAGATAACAGTGGTTTTATCAAAATAACAGCTAGCAACCCAGTAATTGACAGATTGCTACAATCAGGGTGTCTTTCCCTACATCATGCTGCTCTTAAATTACATAGCAAAACCTGGTGACTTATTGCCATTTATATGAAATGCTGCTAGATTTAATAATAACATAAGTGCCTCCTGTGTTTTCAACTTTTCTATAGAAAGAGGATTTCTCCACTAATGACCAAAATATGGTCGATTCTTCTTTTGCATTTCGCAGCCCTGTTCAGACATCAGTGTCCCCACTACTGCTCACAATCTATATTCCCAATCAGTTTGTCTTTGGACTTTTATATTACTAGGAAAATGTTTAAAAAGTTGGAAATGTAAACTCTTTGTGCGATGTGGTTGAGTGTAAGCGTGAATAATCCAATTTGTGATGTACGTTTCTTGTATGATGCTCAGCCAGAGACAGTGTAATTGTATTTGTACATGAAATATTAAACTGATGCCTTGTAAGCATGAAGTCCGTTGCTTGTTTTGTTTCTGCTTCCTAAAACTTTGATGCAGTTCTCAAACAAAGGCATGGCAAGTGATATTGGATTTCGAGTAATATACATTATTAACTTAAGAAAAAACCTAAACCCTTATCAACTGACCCATTTCCCTCACAGGCTGCTGTATTCTTTACAGAAAATCCACTACTGCATAAACATAACATCTACTGTCAATTACCAATTGACTAAAGATCAGATAATGGGCACCTTTCATTATTTTAGCCCCATGTGTTTGATGTACAGTAACTGTATTCCTCCTGGTATGAATTATTTAGGAAGAATATATGGTCGCTTTATTTTACTTTTTTGATCATTATACAGTGCCTTGCAAAAGTATGTACCCCACCACCCTTGGCATTTTTTTTTTTAGCAAACAACAAATAAGACAAAATAACTGAAAACTTCAGTGTGCATAACTATTCACACCCCTAAAGTCAGTCCTTTAGTAAAGTCTCATTTTGCGGCATTTACAGCTGCAAGTTGTTTTAAATTAGTCTCTATCAGCTTTCCATATTGTACCACTGGGATTTTTGCCCATTCCTAAAGGCAAAACTGCTCCAGCTCCTTCAAGTTAGATGTTTTCCTTTGCTGAACAGCAATCTTTAAGTCTGACCACAGAAGTATCAATTGGACTTATGACTATGGGCTTTGACTAGGCCTCTCCAATACATTTAAATGTTTCCCCTTAAACTACTTGAGTGTTGCTTTAGCAGTATGCTTTGCATCATTGTCTTGTTGAACTGTAAACCTCCATACCAGTCTCAAATCACTGACAGACTGAAACAGGCTTTGCTCAAGAATATCTCTGTATTTTGCACCAACCCGCTTCCCCTTGACTAGGATCATTTTCTCTTTCCCTGCTGCTAAAAAACATCCCCACAGCCTGATGCTGCCACCACATTGTTTCACTGTGAGAATGGTGTTCTGGGGATGATGTGATGTGTTGGTTTGGCACCAGACATTGTGTTTACCTGGGTGGCCAAAAAGTTGAATTTTAGTATTATCTGACCACAGCACCTTCCTCCATACATTTGGGGAGTCTCCCACATGTCTTTTGGCAAACTCAAAATGAGTCTTCCAATTATTTGCTGTAAGTAAAGGCTTCTTTTCTGGCTACTCTTTCATAAAGGCCAGCTCTATGGAGTTGTCATGGAGCTTTTGACAAACAACACCGACTGTCATGGTGGCATCAGGATCTGTTCAGACTACAGATTCTGACACTCCGCCTGTTTACGTCTCTGATGTTTGTGATCAGCTTCGGCAGACTCGGGCGTCGACCAGCAGATTGCTTATTCATAGGCAGGTTAGCAAGAGTTAATCTCTGATGGTCTTCTTGTTAGTTTACTTTGATCACAGGTTGTGAGGGAGCCACTCACATCTGCTCCCCTCCTATATATGCTGGCTAGATCCTTCGTTCTAAGCCAGTTATAGTTTATTTAAGCTGGTCTGGTGAGGTTTTGTGATCCAGATTAACTGGTGGTTGTAGTACTTGTTGCTGTGTCTGGTTGTGCAGTTTACCCTTGTTGTCTTCTGTTGCTGCCTTCCAGCTCTTGCTTTTCTCCTGAGTCTCTCATTGTTTGTTTCTGTGAGTTTGCAGTGTGTCAGAGTTTTGGTTATCCCCTATCTGTCTTTTTATGTGTTTCCATTTCATTCCTGCCCTTCCTTCGCTGGTGGGAGGGGGGAATTAAATTAGTTCTGGTCATGAGCGTAGCCAGACACGAAACACAGGCATCTCCAAATTTAGGGTTAACCCTGAGGTTAGGTATAGCATAGGGTACCCTAGTGTATGGGACAGCATAAGAGCCCCGTCCCTTGCTATCCTACAGTCATATCATGAAAGGAGTGTATGGATTATTTTGGTTTTATGGACAGGTACTCCAGACTCTGCTTGGGAACTCTGCAGCTACTTCAGGGTCACCTTTCGTCTCTGTGCTATCTCTCTGATTAATGCCCTCCTTGCCTGGGCTGAGACTTTGATGATAATGGTTTTGATTGTGCTTCGGTTGATCATGACAGATTGGGATATTTTTTTTTTAGAACCCTGACTTGTGCTTGTCAACAACTTTGTCTCTGACTTGTTTGGAGATCTCCTTTGTCTTCATGGTATTTGGTTAGTGATGCCTCTTGCTTAATGGTGTTGCAGTCTTTGTGGTCTTTCAGAAAAGGTGTGTATATACTGACAGACCCTGTGAAACTTAGATTGCACACAGGAGGACTTCCTTTCAAAATAATGAAAATAATCCACTATATAAAGAAAATAATCCAGAAGCACATAAGGAATTGGCGATGTAAGTTCAATCAGTATACAAAATATATATAGACACAAATATCACATAGACTGCCAGCTTATATGAAAGAGTAAAACATTTTAAAACCTGACACACTAGTGTGGTACCATGTCATATGTACCTTCAATTGAATATAAAGCAGACACTATGTAAGGTCAATGACACTGTGACAATAAATAATCTAATATATAAAGCTGAATGTGTGTATGTACAGTCAGGGCCAGAAATATTTGGACAGTGACACAAGTTATGTTATTTTAGCTGTTTACAAAAACATGTTCAGAAATACAATTATATATATAATATGGGCTGAAAGTGCACACTCCCAGCTGCAATATGAGAGTTTTCACATCCAAATCGGAGAAAGGGTTTAGGAATCATAGCTCTGTAATGCATAGCCTCCTCTTTTTCAAGGGACCAAAAGTAATTGGACAAGGGACTCTAAGGGCTGCAATTAACTCTGAAGGCGTCTCTCTCGTTAACCTGTAATCAATGAAGTAGTTATGTTAAATGTGGAGTGTTTGTAAAGAAATGTGTACAATTCCTAAATTTCTATCAGATATTTTTGTTCAAACCTTCAAATTAAATGTTACAATCTGCACTTGAATTCTGTTGTAGAGGTTTCATTTCAAATCCAATGTGGTGGCATGCAGAGCCCAACTCGCGAAAATTGTGTCACTGTCCAAATATTTCTGGACCTAACTGTATGTATGTATATGTGTGTGTGTGTGTGTGTGTGTGTGTATGTGTATGTACGGGATTGGGATCTATACTGTAGCAGCTACAGTCACAATATTTTGCACAGTCACACGTCTGGAGTGTAAGGTCAATGACACTGTGACAATAAATAATCTAATATATAAAGCTGAATGAATGTGTGTATGTATGTGTGTGTGTGTGTGTGTGTGTGTGTGTGTGTGTGTGTGTGTGTGTGTGTGTGTGTGTGTACGGGATTGGGATCTGCACTGTAGCAGCTACAGTCACAATATTTTGCACACTCACACGTCTGGACCCCGAAAGCGTCATAGGCTATGTTGTGATGCGAAATTTTAACCCCGCGCGTTCCAGTTTACCAATCAATTTTGCCCCTATCTACATAATGGGGAAAAAGTGAAACGAAAAGTTTATCCGCACCGTCGCATTTACAATCACGAAATTTTGCACAGACACCTCATGTAACCCAGTGAACGTCGTAGATTATGTTTTGACAGGAAAATTTAACCCGGCGCTTTACAGTTACTTTCCAAAAAACATGACTCCATTAAAGTAAATGGAGCCTGGAACTACAGGTTATTAGTAGGAGCTGTGATTGGTTGCTATAGGAACAAAAAACATTCATAGTATAAGAAGCTTATATGTGAGGTAATAAGTAGAGATGAGCGAATCGGTCCCGGTTCGGCTCGAGGCCGGTTCGCCGAACGGGGGTCCCGTTCGAGTTCAGTTCGTCGAACGTTCGACGAACCGAACTCGAACGTATAGGCTATAATGGGAGGCAATCACAAACATATAAAAATGCATTATAAATGTACACAAACAGTTAATAAACATTGCCATAACACTTACCGGTCCTCGCGATCCCTTCTGCACTCTGTCTCCTGCCGCTATTCCATCCGATGATCGCTGAATCCTCCCGGTGACCTGCACTGCCAGCAGAGATGCAGGACCTATCGTGACGTCAAAATAGCCATGTGACCAGTCACGTGGCTATTATCTCATTGGCTACAGACTGGTCACATGACTATGACACGTCACGTAGGACCTGCGAGTGCATCTCTCCGGTACACGGTGCACATATGTGTTCCGTTAGGGACCGGCTGACACAGCCGGTCATTAACGGAGATCAGCGTTGCCATAGCAACGCAGTTAGCGGTGACGTCACCGCTAACCGTGGCTCCGAGAGCACCGTTGCTATGGTAACGCGTCTGTCAGCGTTACCACTGTTACCGCTAGCAGCCAGCACTGATCACTCACGGAGTGAAGGCTGCACGCTGCTTCCCGATTGTAGTGATGATTGTAGTGAGGATGAGGTTCCCCAGCCCCAAGTGATGAGCTGGTGAATCTCATCCTCACTACAATCGTCACTACTACTACACTAGAAAGAAAGAAGACAGAAGAGCAGGATCGTGGAGGGCTGACAGGGGGTAATAAAGATGGAGTCTCTAATGTGTCTGTGTATTTATTTCTATTAATGTATTTTTTCTCTGTGTGGTGTCTTTTTTTTAACCCTTTATTGGAGATTCTTAATGGCCGGGTCAAACGTGCCTGACATTAAGAATCTCTGGCTTAATACTGGCTGGTAAATCAAAGCCAGTATTAACTCATGATTACCCAACAAGCCACCCGGCTCCAGGGCTGTTGGAAGAGTTGGATACAGCGCCAGATGATGGCGCTTCTATGAGAGCGCCATTTTCTGGGACGGCTGCGGACTGAAATCCGCAGTAGAGGCGCCCACAAACCTCGGGCTAACCTGTGCTGCGGATTCCAATCCCCAGCTGCCTAGTTGTACCCGGCTGGACACAAAAATGGGGCGAAGCCCACGTCATTTGTTTTTTAATTATTTCATGAAATAAGTGAAATAATTAAAAAAAAACGGGCTTCCCTATATTTTTGGTTCCCAGCCGGGTACAAATAGGCAACTGGGGGTTGGAGGCAGCCCGTGGCTGCCAGCTGTACCTGGCTAGCATACAAAAATATGGCGAAGCCCACGTCATTTTTTGGTGGGCAAAAAAATTCTGCATACAGTCCTGGATGGAGTATGCTGAGCCTTGTAGTTCTGCAGCTGCTGTCTGCTCTTCTCCATACAGACAGACAGCAGCTGCAGAACTACAAGGCTCAGCATACTCCATCCAGGACTGTATGCAGAAGTTTTTTGCCCCTGAAAAAATTATGTGGGCTTCGCCATATTTTTGTATGCTAGCCAGGTACAGCAGGCAGATACAGCTGCCCCCAACCCCCAGTTGCCTATTTGTACCCGGCTGGGAACCAAAAATAAAGGGAAGCCCTTTTTTTATTATTTCATGAATTTCATGAAATAATTAGAAAACAAATGACGTAGGCTTCGCCCCATTTTTGTGTCCAGCAAGGTACAACTAGGCAGCTGGGGATTGGAATCCGCACCACAGGTTGGCCTGAGCTTTCTGGGCCCTACTGCTGCGAATTGCAGTCTGCAGCCGCCTCAGAAAATGGCATTTTCATAGAAGCGCCATCTTCTGGCGCTGTATCCAACTCTTCCAGCACCTGCCTGCTATACCTGGCTAGCATACAAAAATATGGCGAAGCTCCCCTCCTTTTTTTGTAGTTTTTTGGCAAAAAAAATAAAAAATGCTTCCCTGGATTTTCCATTGCCAGTGAAGGTAACACCAAGCAGTGGGTGTTAGCAGCCAGTAGCTGCTTGGATTACCCTTAGCTAGCAATACAAAAAATGCAGCGGGAGCCCATATATATTTTTTTTTAATTATTTATTTAAATAACTAAAAATAAAATGGGCTTCCCTGTATTTTGATTGCTGGACATCACAGGGCTGTAAAAATAAATCTTTAAAAAAATGACGTACCGCTCCGCGGTATTTTTGATTCTCAGCGCAGATAAAGCAGACAGCTATGGGTTGCCACCCCCATCTGCCTGCCGTTACCTTGGTTGGCAATCAAAATACAGGGAAGCCCATTAATTTTTTCTATTTAAAAAATAGTTAAAAAAAAAATGACGTTGGGTCCCCCCATTTTTGATAGCGAGCTAGGGTAAAGCAGACGGCTGTAGCCTGAAAACCACAGCTGGCAGCTTTACCGTGGTTGGGGATCCAATGTGGAGGTCCCCTCCGGCTCTTTTTTATAATTATTTTATAAATATTAATAATTACACAATAAAAGTAGGGTCCCCCCCAAATTGGATCACCAGCCAAGGTAAAGCGGACAGCTGTGGTCTGGTATTCTCAGGGTGGGAAGGTCCATAGTTATTGGGCCTTCACAGCCTAAAAATAGCAGGCCGCAGGCACCCCAGACGTGGCGCATCCACTAGATGCGCCAATCCTGGCGCTTCACCCCAGCTCATCCCGTGCCCTGGTGCAGTGGCAAACGGGGTAATAAATCGGGTTGATACTAGCTGTAAAGTCACCTGAGATCAAGCCCAGCAGTTTGTGATGTCATGGCGTCTATTAGATACCCAACATCATAAACTGTCAGTACTAACAAAAACAAAAAATCGACAAAAGAAATTTATTTGAAAAAACAGTCCCCAAAACATTTCCTCTTTCACCAATTTATTGTAAGAAAAAAAATAAAGGGGTCCACGACGACTCTGGACCGTCTAGAATATGGGGGGGAGACACTCAGGGAACGTATCCCCCATTTTCTAGGAGTGCGGACCCTTCATGTGAGGAGTGTGGGTGCAATGAATCTGCAGTCACTCTCCCCGGGTCCACAGCAGCAGAGTCCATGTCGTAATGGTTGCTACCAAAGCTGCAATGCCCTGCTCATGAGGTAAGGGCATGCCTAATCAGGAGAACTACTGTAGAGGAAGCTCTGCTCACTGGTATATAGGTGCTCAGAGGTAATAATAGATAAAATTAGTGAGTAACCTCGGCACTCTATATCTCCCAGACTAAGTCAGTAAGTCACAATGGATAGTAATGCAAAATCACTCTTTATTGGTCCGTATTAAGAAAAAAATTTTTTCATAAGCATATATGTTTTTGTCCAAAACAAGTTACAAATGACGTTTCGGCCTGAGCCTTCGTCAGATTGGACTTATCTGCATGTAATCATGAAAAATGACAATAATCAGTATCACATAAGAGTGAGAGAACAATAACATAAACTCGAAAAATGTAGAGGTACAATTGGGATGCAGCAAAAAAATTGCAACACAGCAAGAAATGAAACACATGATACAAATGTCATAATACAGTACAAGGACAATATAATAATGACAAATATGGGGTCAGAGTAGGCTTAGACAGCTCTGGTACGAAAGAGATGTCAATCATAAAGTAACATGTGCAGTAGGTGTAGAGCTACAGTATGCATGGCAGAGCTAATAAGTAGACCGACCATAGAAAAAGAACGGAGAAAAAGTGGAGAAAAAATGGAGAAAAAAATGGAGAAAAAGTGGAGAAAAAGTGGAGAAAAAGTGGAGAAAAAATGGAGAAAAAGTGGAGAAAAAGTGGAGAATAAGTGGAGAAAAAGTGGAGAAAAAATGGAGAAAAAGTGGAGAATAAATGGAGAAAAAGTGGAGAAAAAGTGGAGAATAAATGGAGAAAAAGTGGAGAAAAAATGGAGAAAAAGTGGAGAATAAATGGAGAAAAAGTGGAGAAAAAGTGGAGAATAAATGGAGAAAAAGTGGAGAAAAAATGGAGAAAAAGTGGAGAATAAATGGAGAAACAGTGGAGAAAAAGTGGAGAATAAATGGAGAAAAAGTGGAGAAAAAAGTGGAGAAAAAGTGGAGAAAAAGTGGAGAACAAGTGGAGAAAAAGTGGAGAAAAAGTGGAGAATAAATGGAGAAAAAGTGGAGAAAAAATGGAGAAAAAAATGGAGAAAAAGTGGAGAAAAACTGGAGAAAAAAATGGAGAAAAAGTGGAGAAAAAATGTAGAAAGAGTGGAGAAAAAATGGAGAAAAAGTGGAGAAAAAAATGGAGAAAAAGTGGAGAATAAATGGAGAAAAAGTGGAGAAAAAAATGGAGAAAAAGTGGAGAAAAAAATGGAGAAAAAGTGGAGAAAAAGTGGAGAATAAATGGAGAAAAAGTGGAGAAAAAGTGGAGAATAAATGGAGAAAAAGTGGAGAAAAAGTGGAGAAAAAGTGGAGAAAAAAATGGAGAAACAGTGGAGAAAAAGTGGAGAATAAATGGAGAAAAAGTGGAGAAAAAGTGGAGAAAAAGTGGAGAAAAAAATGGAGAAACAGTGGAGAAAAACTGGAGAATAAATGGAGAAACAGTGGAGAAAAAGTGGAGAATAAATGGAGAAAAAGTGGAGAAAAAAGTGGAGAAAAAGTGGAGAAAAAGTGGAGAAAAAGTGGAGAATAAATGGAGAAAAAGTGGAGAAAAAATGGAGAAAAAAATGGAGAAAAAGTGGAGAAAAAAATGGAGAAAAAGTGGAGAAAAAATGTAGAAAGAGTGGAGAAAAAATGGAGAAAAAGTGGAGAAAAAAATGGAGAAAAAGTGGAGAATAAATGGAGAAAAAGTGGAGAAAAAAATGGAGAAAAAGTGGAGAAAAAGTGGAGAAAAAGTGGAGAATAAATGGAGAAAAAGTGGAGAAAAAGTGGAGAAAAAGTTGAGAAAAAAATGGAGAAACAGTGGAGAAAAAGTGGAGAATAAATGGAGAAAAAGTGGAGAAAAAGTGGAGAAAAAAATGGAGAAAAAGTAGAGAAAAAGTGGAGAAAAAGTGGAGAATAAATGGAGAAAAAGTGGAGAAAAAAATGGAGAAAAAAAATGGAGAAAAAGTGGAGAAAAAGTGGAGAAAAAGTGGAGAAAAAAATGGAGAAAAAGTGGAGAAAAAGTGGAGAAAAAAATGGAGAAAAAGTGGAGAAAAAATGGAGAAAAAGTGGAGAAAAAAATGGAGAAAAAGTGGAGAATAAATGGAGAAAAAGTGGAGAAAAAAGTGGAGAAAAAGTGGAGAAAAAGTGGAGAAAAAGTGGAGAATAAATGGAGAAAAAGTGGAGAAAAAGTGGAGAAAAAAATGGAGAAACAGTGGAGAAAAAGTGGAGAATAAATGGAGAAAAAGTGGAGAAAAAGTGGAGAAAAAAATGGAGAAAAAGTGGAGAAAAAGTGGAGAAAAAGTGGAGAATAAATGGAGAAAAAGTGGAGAAAAAGTGGAGAAAAAAATGGAGAAAAAGTGGAGAAAAAATGGAGAAAAAGTGGAGAAAAAGTGGAGAAAAAAATGGAGAAAAAGTGGAGAAAAAGTGGAGAAAAAGTGGAGAAAAAGTGGAGAATAAATGGAGAAAAAGTGGAGAAAAAGTGGAGAAAAAAATGGAGAAAAAGTGGAGAAAAAGTGGAGAAAAAGTGGAGAAAAAGTGGAGAAAAAAATGTAGAAAAAATGGAGAAAAAGTGGAGAAAAAATGGAGAAAAATTGGAGCACCCTTTGGTGCCTTTCATGTGGCACTAAGGGGTGCTTAGCTTTGTATTTAGCCAAAAAAATGAAAAAAAAAAATGACGTAGGGTTCCCCCTAGTTTTGTAGCCAGCTAGGGTAAAGCAGACGGCTGCAGCCTGCAGACCACAGCTGGCAACCTCACCTTGGCTGGTAATCCAAAACTGAGGGCACCCCACGCTGTTATTTTAAATTAAATAAATAATTAAAAAAAAAAACACGTAGGGGTCCCCCAAAATTGGATTACCAGCCAAGGTAAAGCAGACAGCTGGGGCCTGATATTCTCAGACTAGGGAGGTCCATGGTTATTGGACTCTCCCCAGCCTAAAAATAGCAGGCCGCAGCCGCCCCAGAAGTGGCGCATCCATTAGATGCGCCAATCCTGGTGCTTCGCCCCAGCTCATCCCGCGCCCTAGTGCGGTGGCAAACGGGGTAATATATGGGGTTAATACCAGATGTGTAATGTCACCTGGCATCAAGCCCTGGGGTTGGCGAGGTCAGGCGTCTATCAGATACCCGACATCACCAACCCAGTCAGTAATAAAAAAAAATAGACGACAACCACATTTTTATTTGAAAAAACACTCCCCAAAACATTCCCTCTTTAACCAATTTATTAGAATGAAAAACAAATCCAGGTCTGGTGTAATCCAAGGGGTTGCCATGACGATCCACACTGCCCCAGTCAATGAAGAGCAGGATGTTCTCCATTGGCTGGGAGAGCAGTTCAGTGACCTGAGCTAACATCAATGGGTCAGCCCAGGTCACTGCAGGGGATGACAAGTGCTGCTGTCAGCGAGGTACATTACCTGCGCTGATCTCCAGCACACTGACAGCCCCTGTCACTGAGGTCAATGACCGGTGCCTTCACAGCCAAATATCGCGAGAGGTCCGTGACGTCACCGCTAGTCAGTCTCCGGTCGGAAGCGAGAGGTGATGTGACAAGCGGCGGCCATGGAGGACAGTGACAGCGCTGAGGTCGGGATGGCGGGACTTCATCACCGCAGGTAAGCTGAACGGGACCATGTGTGTGTGTGTGTGTGTGTGTATGTATGTGTACATGCCGCGGGCAGGAGGGGGCGGAGTGAGCTGAGCGGGAAGTGTGGGCTTCCTGCACGTAACTAAGATAAACATCGGGTTACTAACCAAAGCGCTTTGCTTGGATACCCGATGTTTATCTTGGTTACCAGCTTGTGGCAGGCTGCCAGCGATGGCTCCTGCACACTGTAGCTGTAAAAAGCCCTGCTTTTTGCTGCTAGAACCGTTCTCGAACGTATCTAGAACTATCGAGCTTTTGCAAAAAGCTCGAGTTCTAGTTCGATCTCGAACAGCCCCCAAAATCACTCGAGCTTAGAACTGGAGAACCTCGAACCACGAACCACGCTCAACTCTAGTAATAAGATGTCGGTGGGGAGACAGATAGAGACAGATAGAGAGAGACAGACAGAGAGATAGAGACAGACAGAGACAGACGGTGAAAGAGACAGAGACTGACCTAGAAAGAGACTGACAGAGACTGACCTGGAAAGAGACTGACCTGGAAAGAGACAGACAGATATGCAGACAGGGACAGAGACAGGCAGACAGGGAAGGAGGAGACAGCCAGAAAGACAGACAAAGATAGATGGGGAAAGACACAGACCTTGATAGAGACAGACGGGGAAAGAGACAGAGAAATAGAGACAGACAAGGAAAGAGACAGACAGAGACAGGCAGACAGGGCAAGAGACAGGAAAAGACACAGACAAAGAGACGGGGAGACAGACGGGAAAGAGACAAATCTAGGAAAGAGACAGACCTAGAAAGAGACAGATGGGGAAAGAAACAGAGAGATAGAGACAGACAAAAAAAGAGACAGACAGAGACAGGCAGACGGGGAAAGAGACAGACGGGGAAAGAGACAGACGGAGAAAGAGACAGACTGAGCACATTACTTGGCCAATTTAGTTAAATCTGTGTAGAATATCTGTGGTGTTGAAATATATGTTGTGAAATGCTGAGAGTGGGTGCTCTAGTCATTCTACTAGTCTCCCTCCCCAAATGCCAGTCCTGACTGTAACTAGAACTTATTTTTGGAGCAGGGCTTATATTTCAAGCATACTCCAAAAATCCTGTAAAATCATGCTAAGGCTTATTTTTAGAGTAGGTCTTAAATTCCGGGAAATGCTTCTATTAGCTTAGTTTTTGCCTTTTAATAATTACATTTCTATCTATTTGTTTTGTGTTTTTTGTGTGCAGAATACATTTTTGTTAATACATTCTATTTTGTTAGCAACAGATATTAACCCGGGTGAAGCCGGTTAGTACAGCTAGTCTAATATATAAAGCTGAGTGTATGTATGTGTGTGTGTGTGTGTGTATGTCCGCTAAAAGAATCCACACCATCGCATTTACAATCACGAAATTTTGCACAGACGCCTCATGTGACCCAGGGAGCGTCGTAGACTATGTTTTGACAGAAAAATGTAACCCCGTGCTTTACAGTTAGTCTCTAAAATCCTGCCGCCATTAAACTGAATGGAGGTAGGAGCTATAGGTTATTAATAGCAACTGTCAGTGGTTGCTATAGGAACAAAATAAACTGTTAGCTGAAGCTTATGCGTGAGGTTATATGATGTCGGTGGAGAGATGGATAGAGAGACAGAAAAAGACAGAGACACAGACAGAGACAGATGGGGAAAGAGACAGACAGACGGGGAAAGAGACAGCCCTGGAAAGAGACAGACGGGCAAAGAGACAGCCGTGGAAAGAGACAGCCGGCGAACGAGACAGCCGGGGAAAGAGACAGACGGGCAAAACAGACAGACGGGCAAAGAGACAGACGGGGAAAGAGACAGATGGGGAAAGAGACAGACTGGGAAAGAGACAGATGGGTAAAGAGACAGCCCTGGAAAGAGACAGCCCGAGAAAGAGACAGCCAGGAAAAGAGACATCCGGGAAAAGAGACAGCCGGGAAACAGACAGTCGGGGAAAAAGACAGCCAGGGAAAGAGACAGCCGGGGAAAGAGACAGCCATCAAAAGAGACAGCCGTGGAAAGAGACATCCGTGGAAAGAGACAGCCGTGGAAAGAGACAGATGAGGAAAGAGACAGCCCTGAAAACAGACAGTCCTGGAAAGAGACAGACGGTGAAAGAGACAGATGGGTAAAGAGACAGCCCAAGAAAGAGACAGCCGGGGAAACAGACAGCCGGGGAAACAGACAGCCGGGGAAACAGACAGCCGGGGAAAAAGACAGCCAGGGAAAGAGACAGCCGGGGAAAGAGACAGCCAAGGAAAGAGACAGCCGGGGAAAGAGACAGCCAGGGAAAGAGACAGCCCTGAAAACAGACAGACGGGGAAAGAGACAGACTGGCAAAAGAGACAGATGGGCAAAGAGACAGATGGGAAAAGAGACAGTCCTGGAAAGAGACAGTCCTGGAAAGAGACAGCCCTGGAAAGAGACTGACGGGGAAAGAGACAGACGGGGAAAGAGACAGATGGGAAAGAGACAGCCCTGGAAAGAGACAGCCCTGGAAAGAGACAGCCCTGGAAAGAGACAGCCCGGGAAAGAGACAGCCGTGGAAAGAGACAGCCGGGGAAAGAGACAGCCGGGGAAAGAGACAGCCGGGGAAAGAGACAGATGGGGAAAGAGACAGCCCTGAACACAGACATACCTGGAAAGAGACAGACCAAGACAGACGTGAAAGAGACAGATGGGGAAAGAGACAGACAGACACATAGAGACAGACACAGAGATAGAGAGAGCCGTACAGACACAGAGATGGAGACCGATAGACTGATACAAATACAGACAGAGATAAAAATAGTCAGACAGAGACATAGACTCAGACAGACAAGGAAAGAGACAGAGAGACAGACAGACAGCGACACACAGACAGAGACTGGGAGAGAGACAGAGAGACAGTTACTATCCCGGGCGACGCCCGGGTACTACAGCTAGTAGCATATAAAAACAGGTTTATATATTCAAATATAATCATGTAATCGCATACACACTGCACATACGGTATATACCAGCCTGGCTACTCTTCAGTTTCTCTAGACTCTTGCAGTTAAAGGACCTTTGGTGACATCATGGTCACATGACCCTGAATGGAAGTGCTGGGACCCCTAAGAGAGTGGGTGCTCTAGTCATTCTACTAGTCTCCCTCCCCAAATGCCAGTCCTGACTGTAACTAGGACTTATTTTTGAAGCAGGGCTTATATTTCAAGCATACTCCAAAAATCCTGTAAAATTATGCTAAAGCTTATTTTTAGAGTAGGTTTTAAATTCCGGGAAATATGGTAGCAACCATTTTGAAAAACCTTTCAAATGTCCCGAAGATGAGCTTAAATAAACATTTAAAGCATTTGTCAGGTGCAATTAAAAAAATGTTCTTTAAACCCATGTATGACTATAAAATTTTTATATGGCTAAGATCTTGAGGATGAAGCCGGAGACTTTGAAACGCGTTGATTCAATAAACCACTAGTTCTACAATACTCGCTCACAGCACACCACAGCAGCGTGGAAAAAAAATCTCTTTATTCATTGCTATGCATCGATTTATTTGTAAATGAAATAAATATAGATATATATATAGTATGTTGAAAAGTTGTCTTTTTTCAGTTAAGATTTCCTGTAAACACTCTGTATTTTGAAGGCAATGTTTTTTTTTTTATATAGCCCATTTATATCGAGCTGGGATATGCTTGTGGGAAACCTTCTGTAATATACAAGGGTGTAATGGAAAAATTATTTCCTTTACCTGCTAAATCAGTAATATTGTATATTCAGGTGTATATAGGTTATATTGAAATATCTCTAACCCCCCAAAATAGTTACTCCTCTTTTGATTATTTTCTTTTAGGATCTAATACTCTTGCGACATTATCCTATTGAGGTGGCAAGTTTTTTTTTCCCTTCCCAAACTAGATTAATTACTCTGTAATGAAACAGGCCTAATGAAGGATCAAGAGTGGTTGAAACTCAATCGAGAAGAAGGTAGAGTTACTGCTTCTTATCTACATAGCAGTCAGGCTAGTTTGATAGAAGGATGTAGCCACAGGCTGAGCCGCTGTCTGAGTGTGAATTATTAAGGAATCTTCCTAAGAGAACCGTGCTCCTACATCATGCAGTGACTGCAAACCTTTATGGTAAAGACTATATTGGATCTATCTACCGGAGGAGCCAGAATGGAAACACAGGTAATCCTAATAATTATTTCAGTGTTACGGCAGCCACATAAAATGAAAATATATTATGACATTTTGCATTATTGTAGCTTTTCCTTTATTGTTTTTGATACACTAAGTGACAATATAGAATATACTTATAATGTATACTAAATAAGAAAACACAATTGATTTCAAAGCAGAAGCAGATATGTTACCCTTTTCAGTAAGTGATGCCCTAACACAATTAGTCTGCTGATACGTGGGGACTGGAGTTACTACTACTACTACTACACAACATATTGTAATTAAATGCCTTGCCTGCTTCTGTCTTGTTTTAATATAAAAATGTTTAAATGTATATAAACTGGTTCTCCGTTTTTAGAGGGTTTTTTTTATTTATGTCACTATTTGACAATTTTGTAATATAGTCACTCACATATCTAGGAGCCGGTATAAATATGAGTATGTGGTCCTCACAGTGAGATGTATTTTCACCAATTTATGTAAGCTCAGCTGTCACTGACTTGTCACTGGAAGTCATTAGGTTAAACCATTGTAACGACAAAAATTATTGAGTGGCAAATCAAACCTCCTACTGGGTCATTCATGCTAATTCAGAGAATAACATGTACAAGTACATCTCAATAAATTAGATTATCATCAAAAAGTTAATTTATTTCAATAATTCAATACAAAAAGGGAAATGCATATATTATATAGCATCATTACAGAGTGATCTATTTCAAGTGTTTATTTCTGTTAATGTTGATGATTATGGCTTACAGCCAATGAAAATCCAAAAGTCATTATCTCAGAAAATTAGAATATTATATAAGACCAACTGAAAAAAAATATTATTTAAACTCAGAAATGTTGGCGCCTACTGAAAAGCATGTACAGTAAATGCACTCAATACTTGATCGGGGCTACTTTTGCATGAATTACTGCATCAGCGCAGCGTGGCATGGAGGCGATCAGCCTGTGGCACTGCTGAGGTGTTATGGAAGCCCATGTTACTTTGATAGCATCCTTCAGCTCGTCTGCATTGTTAGGTCTGGTGTCTCTCATCTTCCTCTTGACAATACCCCATAGTTTCTCTATGGGGTTTGGGTAAGGCGAGTTTGCTGGCCAATCAAGCACAATGATACTGCGGTTATTAAACCAGGTATTGGTACTTTTCGCAGTGTGGACAGGTGCCAAGTCCTACTGGAAAATTAAATTTCGATCTCCAAAAAGCTTTTCGGTAGAGGGAAGCTTGAAGTGCTCTAAAATTTCCTGGTAGACGGCTGTGTGACTTTGGTCTTGAATGATAAAACAGAGTGGACCTACAGATGACATGGCTCCCCAAACCATCACTGATTGTGGAAACTTCACACTAGACCTCAAGCAGTTCAAGCAGCTTGGATTGTGGCCTCTCTACTCTTCCTCCACACTCTGGGACCTTGATTTCGAAATGAAATGCAAAATTTACTTTAATCTGAAAACAACACCTTGCACCACTAAGCAACAGTCCAGTTCTTTTTCTCCTTGGCCCAGGTAAGAGACGTCTGGCGTTGTCTATTGGTCATGAGTGGCATAAAACAAGGAATGCGACACTTTTAGCTCATATCCTGGATACGTCGTGTGTGGTGGCTCTTGAAGCACTGACTCCAGCAGCAGTCCATGCCTTGTGAATCTTCCCCCAAAATTTTTAATGGCCTTTTCATAACAATCCTATCAAAGTTGAGTTTATCCCGGTTGCTTGTGCAGGTTTTCCTACCACATTTTTTCTATCCACTCAACTTTCCATTAATATGCTTTGGCAATGACCTTTTGTGGCTTATCCTGTTTGTGGAGTTTGTCAATGACTGCCTTCTGGACATCTGTCAAGTCAGAAGTCTTTCCCATGATTGTGTAGCCTACTGAATCAGACTAAGGGACCATTTTAAGTGCTTAGGATACCTTTTCAGGTGTTTTGTGGTAATTATTCTAATTTTCTAAGATGACTTTTAGGTTTTCATTGCCTTATGCCATAATCATCAACATTAACAGAAATAAACACCTGAAATAGATCATTCTGTTTGTAATGACTCTATATAATATATGCGTTTCCCTTTTTGTATTGAATTACTCAAATAAATTAAATTTTTGATGATATTCTAATTTATTGAGATATACTTGTATTTACTAATGTAATTGTTTCTTTCAATTTGGTACCGTATGCATTGTAAGAATACATACTTTTTTACTGCAATATTCAGGATAACACTGGAGCTGCTCCTTGGTGCTCTCCTCTTCTGGGACATTAAATAACGTATCACGGGGTGTTCCCTGCTCCTATTAACAGCCAGCCGCCTGATAATATCTATCAATCTATCTATACACATATATATATGTATATTCACTTTTCATGTTATGTTACATGAAGTTTCTTATCTGATAGCTGAGTACCGTACATGCTGTTATTTAGAACAAAATGATAGTTATGGGTGTATCAAACTTCAGTATGTTGGAATTGGCATTAAAGTGGTTTCTCATAAAAAAAAAGCTGATTTTAATCAATAGATCTTGGAATAATAATAATTTCCAAAATTAGATGTGTTTAAAAAAGATGTTCCTGTGCTGAGATAATCTTATATATGTGTCCATGCTACGTACTGTGTAATGGCCGTGTCTAACTGTACAGGGACATGGTCTGATCATACCACATCTCCTGTGCCAGGGAAGAAGTAAAAAAGTATACAAACATTACAGCACTTGATCGCAAAAAAATATTTCTTGTTTTTTTTAAAAACAGCCGGAGAAGTGTTTTACCTACAGAAAAAAGAATCAGTTATGGTTCCATGCAGTAATATCTGTATTCTTTTTTACTTCCTCCCCTGCCCAGGAGCTGTGGTGTGATCAAACCATGTCCCTGTGCGGTCAGATACGGCCATTACATGGTACACAGTAGGGGAACATATATAAGGTTATCTTAGCACAAGGACATTTTTATTAAACACATTCAATTGTATAAATTATTATTCAAAGATCTATTGATTAAAATCAACTTTAAAATCAACTTTCCTAATGGTAGAACCCCTTTAACTTGAATTGCCTTTACAAAGATAAAGGTTTGCATGCTTCCACTGTACACTTTGCCTATTAGTCTGTTTTCACAAATCCAACGTTTACACTTTGCGTATGGACTACAATGTCCTGACTGACAGAGATGTCTCCTGACCTGAATTCAAAAGCCTACAAGCTCTTATGAGGCTGTTGAGGTCGGGTTAAAAGACAGTGGCCTGTCTGGACATTGCTTAGATAAATGATTTTTTAGCCAATCTCCTTTGGCCTTTCCATAAACATACAAAATGCATGTTTTTTTCAACAGAGGGAATGAAAATAAGCTACTCGTAGACATGTCTGGCAAAACTTATGTCCCAGGAGGAAAAAAAGATTGTGTATGTTGAAATCCAACATGCGTGACCTGTGTTTTGCCATCAGGCAAGCTCATATATTAGAAGGCTAGCTGAGATATTTGACAACATTTATCCATTGTCTTCAGCTGCCTTTATAAAATGTTCTTCTTTTACGATTCATGACATAGTAGTGAGCTTTTCCGTAAATAGCAGCAGCCTTCAAAAGTCATTTTTACATTCACAGATTTAAATCTGGTAGGTTAGTTGGTCAATTATTATATGAATTTAGTTTTTCTTAAACTCTGACTACAATATTCTGTGTAGGATCCATACATTGATGTACTCCTATTATCCCACCACCTTCTAACTAGCTTTAAAATGTTCCCAGGACTGGAATTTTTATTCTGCAGTAGCAGAGAGCACCAGTGGATTGATACATTTTGGCGGTCGGAAGGGTGTTCTTTTAATGAACGTTTTCACCTGTCTCTTTTCGTTAAACTTGGTAGAGGAGAGGTTTAGTGGAAGAGTGGGAGACGAGAGAGAGGGAGGGAATACCATTAGCAGGTGGAATAGCTTGTCCCATGTATTGAACTGTCTCCCTCTCCGCCTGTGTCTTCACCAAATAAGAAGGGAAGGCTCCTAACAATTCTCTATTGTTTCCCATCATCTTGAAATGAGTGTCAGATCACACAGGGGGTGCTTTGACCGTTAACTGCACAAATTCGCCCTCCCTCCCCACCTTGTGAAGGGCGGGCTTTTCATCTTGGACTTTCTCAGATTAGGCAGCGAGAGTTAGGGAAAAAGAAGCAGTCTTGATCCTACAGAATGGGCTTACCCTGAGTCTTTGTCTGCAGACTGCCCAGTGTGAAATCCACAGCGACATTAAATGTTTTCTAATGAATAATTACTCAAAGGGAATTCAGCAATATATGTGTAATGGATTGTACAGCGTTAAAACGTTTTATACGGAGTACAAAAAATGTTATCCGTCACAAGCATGGTAATTGTTGTGGGGGAGCTTTTGTAATGGAGCAAGGGAGGGGGTTGTGGACCTGAAAAGCTGATCTGATGGTTTGACATTCCAAAACAAGAATCAAAGACAGGCTTTGGCAGTAAAGTGGGATTTCAAGGGGGCAGTCAGAAAACCCGTCCTGCATTTTGAGCTGTGAGGAATGAATGATTTCCCTCTTTTTCCACCAGGCATCATACCAGTTCCCAGTACTTCTGAGGGCTAAAATATATTGTAAGTTTAGTGCGACCACTCGTTTTCTTTTAAGCAGATTAACATTTTGTTTCTTGAAATGCACTGCGATTAATGGGCGTGCAGAATAGTGAAATTCGGCAGTTCCTAATTAGGTGCGTGGTCCGTTGTGCAAAGCGATATGATACAAACTACTCTTTTTTTGAATTTTCAGACGTTGAGCCGGGTTCCTAGCAACCTATTAAACTCGTGCAGGAAAATCATAAAGTTCTACGGGAAGCATCAGAGTTTACAAGAAGCTATAAAACTTCCTTTCAGCAACCAGTTAGTAGATGGTTAAAAATGGCAAATCATCTTTTGCATATAAACCCAACTAAGTGTATGACTTTATATATATTATTCTTAGTATGAATCCACTTTGATCATGTGAATATACAGAATAAGCCTTGGAAAGAAATATTGTAAAGCAAGAGGTGTAAAGCCAAGTTGTGTTCTCTCTTTGGAATAGCAAAGTATTAACAGTGTTCAAGTTTACATATAAATTAAATAGACAAGTGGTGCATAATGTATGGATATATATGGTCTGTGGGTGCTATATGTACATAACATACGTGAGAGAAAGCAGAGTGGGTCTAAGAGTAATACAATCATATTGTAGTTGTCTTATTGCAGTTTAACAAACTAACATATGTGGCCCAGTCAAGCCGCAGTTCTCCAATGTAATGTTATTATTGGGATTACTGTTTTTAGCAATATACACATAGGGCTACTGAGAATTTTGTATTTCCCATACTTGTTCTGTAGACTATTCAACAGAATGCAGGCTGCCATTTAATGGACTGTATCAAGTCTAATACAGAGCAACCACAAGTACTGACCTACCATGAAGAATAAGTGTGAGACCCGCAACACACATCCGTTTAATTTGTACATGTGCGGTACGTATTTGCACGTACCGGAGACACGTACACACGGAGACCCTTGGTATTCTATGGTAGATGGCACACACACGTAAAATCACACGGAACGTGTGTCCGTGTGGTAAGTACGTGTGTGCGCTTTTCTACACGGACAACATGTCCGTTTTTGGCCGGCAGCACGCAGGTACGGACCCGCTTTAGTCTATGGGTCCGTGCCTGCACGTTCCTTCACACGGAGTATGTCCGTGTTCAGCACGTTTCGTGCGTGTGCGTTTTTACACTAGCGATCTTATTTTTTGTTTTTTTTTTAAATTAAATTCAGTATACTTACCTTTTTTTCTGCTGTTCTCAGTCATACTTACATTGGCGCTCGTTTTTTTTCTTCCCCCGGCTCATACCGCTCCCCGATCACCAGCGTGGCGAGGAACAGCTGTGCAGAGAATACGCGGCAACAATTACTTTGAATATGCCGGCCGCTCATTAATCAATCTCGTATTCCCTGCTTTCCCCACCCACAGGCGCCTGTGATTAGTTGCAGTCAGACACGCCCCCCACGCTGAGTGACAGCTGTCTCACTGCACCCAATCACAGCAGCCGGTGGGCGTGTCTTTACTCCTTATTACCCCGATTTGCCAACGCACCAGGGCAAATCGGGAAGAGCCGGGTACAGTCCCAGAACTGTCGCAAATAATGTATGCGGCAATTCTGGGCGGCTGCTGACTGATATTGTTAGGCTGGGGGGCTCCCCATAACGTGGGGCTCCCCATCCTGAGAATACCAGCCTTCAGCCGTATGGCTTTATCTGGCTGGTAATAAAATTGCAGGGGACCGCACGCCGTTTTTTTTAATTATTTATTTATTTATTTATTTTACTGCACAGTATAGAAACGCCCACCGGCTGCTGTGATTGGGTGCAGTGAAACAGCTGTCACTGAGCGTGGGGGGCGTGTCTGACTGCAACCAATCACAGGCTCCTGTGGGTGGGGAAAGCAGGGAATACGAGATTGATTAATGAGCGGCCGGCATATTCAAAGTAATTGTTGCCGCGTATTCTCTGCACAGCTGTTCCTCTCCGCGCTGGTGATCGGGGAGCGGTATGTATGAGAGAGGGCTGCTCACTTCAGTCACTCGGGGGATTAGCGGCCACTGGTGAATCCTTCACAGGTGACCGCTAATCAGTACGCGGCACACAGACAGAGCCGCGGCATGACAATGAAGTCGGGGGAAGTTCACCCGAGTTCATTCTCATCGCAAAACTCTGTCTGCTGTCAGCCGACATGTATCAACGACATTGTGCAACACACAAACGGACATTCCACACGGACATTCCACGTGCACATACACGGGCATTTTACACACAAACACGGACATTTTACACGTACACACGGCTCGCATACGCCATCACACAGATGCCATATGTACCGGAGAAACGCCCCAAAAAAACGGAACATGGACCCGAAAAACGGACCGTGTCACACGGACTTTTTTTTGCGGAAGTGTGTTTTAGGCCTAAGAAAGCTTCAACTTTTCAAAAGTTAGGAAGAGGGATGAGGAGTGGGAATCTTGAGAAATTATGTGTTTAACCTGGCTTAATTGCAATTACACCTGTGCCTCAATAAAGCACACTCACAATTATTGGAACAATTTTCTGCTCTTGAAAATAATGGGGCACTTTCACTTAGTGGGAAGCACTATTGCTATGTGGATGGCACTAAGGGGACATTTTAGGTCGTAGGAGACCTTAAAGGGAACCTGTCAGGTGAAATATGTGTACCACCCCGGGCTCGGCTGCAACCGAGCCGCTCGGATCTGGGCCCGCTGGTGGGTGGCTCGAGCGTCTCCTGACCCGATCTGAAAGGGGCTGGCGTTTTGGGGGACGTAGGTTTACGGCCGGAGCCGTGGTTAAGTTCGTGACACCACCCATGGGTTGTGGTGAAGGTGGACACCACCGCTGCGGTCACGGGGCACCCAGGGGAGATGTTGCACAGCAAGATGTTAACCCCTCCGTGAGTAGGGATGGTGGCCCCGTGACCCATTGGGGGAGTAGTTGGGCGGTGTGCGGCTGGAGGGCACTGGTGTACTCACGATTAGTAACGCACACAAGTCCCTGTAAACCAAGATGATGGTGGTCGGTACCCGCAGCCGTCTGTGGTCTGGTCCCCCACCCAGTTGGTGGTCTCTGCCTTTCTCCTGCACCTTTTTGAGTGTTGATGGACTACCTGAACTTGCAATACAGGAGTCCGCTCCCCGGCTTGTGATTGTCGGAAGAGCCCTTTGCCCGCAGACGCTGGCCCGTGGGATCTCTCTGCCTGAGCGGTGGCTTTCTATCCCCCTCGTTGGGCTGTTGTCTTCAGTCGGGACTTTGGGTGGGAAAGGACCTTTAGTCCTGGCCGCAATCAATTAATTAACTCAGTCCAGTAGCTTCTGGACCTCGTTTCAGGGTTTGAGTACCCCCCTTTGTGCTCCGGTTTCCGAGTCGGTTCCCCGGGTCGGTATCAGCGGGCCACTACCCTGTCCCAGTCCACCACGGTTCCACTGAGCCGTCTTCCCGGCTCCTGCAGGCAGAGGCCTCCGTATGCCTCCTAGCCAAAGGTACCCGGGCTCCAACCCTGGCACCTGTCAGACTGCTGCAGACCTGGGCACAGGCCTGCTTCCACTCTCCTCTCAAACTGATCTCACTGTGTTTTCCTGCCTCAGGCCCTCTGAACTCCTCGTTGGGCGTGGCCAACCACCTGGCTCCGCCCCCTGGTTTGTCCATCCAGCCATGAGAGAGGTGACTAGGGTTTAATGGTTTGGCTGCTGACACCTTGTTAGGGGACTGGTGTTGTGCGGGGCTCTAACTGTGACTACCTGGATAGTCCAGGGCATCACATATGCACCCAGTACCACAAGCAGTTCTGGGAGTATATTGCTAATCCCTGTATACACTAGCATAGATAAAGGGAACTTTAGAAAAAGTATTTCTAAAGATCTTTTATGATATGCTAATGAGCACTGGGACTAGTCACAGGGGAGTTACTTCCCCCGACTAATTTACCCTCTTAGCATGCTAGCACGCCCACAGGTACGTGCTAACATGGTATTCAATGCAGCGTCTCCAGCAGTGATGTGCGTACTTGTTTCTGCAGTGAACACAGAGCTGAATGTCCTACACTTCTGGTCATGCGCACTAGACCTGTCTGAAGCCGGGACGCGTATACCCGGTTTCATACTGTGCATGACCAGAAGTGCGGAGCATTCAGCTCAGCGTACACCGCTGGAGACACTGCATTGAGTAGCATGTTGGCACGCCCCTGTGGGCGTACTAAGATGCTAAGAGGGCTGCTAGTCGGGGGAAGTAACACCCTCATGACTAGTCGCTGGCCTCATTAGTATATTATAAAGTATCTTTAAAAATACTTTTTCTAAAGATCTCTTTATCTATGCTAGTATATACATGAATTAACAATATGCACCCAGAACTGCTCGTGGTTCTAGGTGCATATTGCACCTGACAAGTTCCCTTTAAGTGATCACTATTACTGCAAATTGACAGTAGATAGGCATTTATTGTGAATAGGCATAAGGGATCTCTATTAGGCGATGGGGAAGGCACAATTACAATTCCACTAAGAGAATACTATTATGCGGTAAAATATTTCATATGGGGCGCACTGTTTTTCACTAAAACTTATAGAGTAAGCGTAGGTATGACAGAACTATTTTTGAAATATAGTATATGAAGCTACTTTACTACACAGCAGATAAATATGGGCACCTGGTTTACCAGCAGGTACACGGTGGCTCAGTGGTTAGCACTGCAGTCTTGCAGCGCTGGGGTCCTGGGTTCAAATCCCACCAAGGACACTATCTGCAAGGAGTTTGTATGTTCTCCCCGTGTTTGCGTGGGTTTCTCCGTGGGGTTCTCCGGTTTCCTCCCACACTCCAAAAACATACAGATAGGGACTCTAGATTGTGAGCCCCAATGGGGACAGTATTGCCAATGTATGTAAAGCGCTGTGGAATTAATAGCGCTATATAAATGAATAAAATTATTATTATTAATTATTATTATTATAGGGGAAGTAGTAGGATGGTATCAGGATGGTAATGTTAGGGCCCATTCCCACACCCTGGAGACACTGTGTTCTACACACAGTGTCTTCCCTCCTGCGGTGCCTTGCCCACGATCAGGGTTCAGGCCACTGTAGGCTTTCGCTGTGTTCTTCACGAAAAGCCGCATCGCATGTCAGTTTACGCTGCGAGAAAAAGAAGCACAGTGGGCATGGGATTTTTATATATCCCATCCACTGTTCTTGAACTGTACAACGCAGCATTTTGGATGCCGTGAAAACAGGCTACGTCAAAAACGCTGCAAACATTAATCATGAGAGTGCAGTGTCTCCGGATCATGAGAACGGGCACTTAAAGAGGTAGAAGAATAGGAAATATTGTAGGTGCAGAGGGTGCTGGATAAGTGAGTCTGCAAAAACAAGTCATGATTGGAAGTGCTTGTCATAATGGAGAAGCGAGAGTTATTGACTCTAATTGACTCCAATTAGAGAAGCCGGAGCCTTTGAGTTACAGTATTTAACATACTGTATTCACTTCTCTAATATCTCTATAGAACTGATATCTATACATCACTGTAGGGTTGTAATATTGGTCTTTGTAGTGTTTTTTTTTTACTTAGCAACAGTATATTACACAAATTTGATGTCCTTGTAATATGTGCTCATGATGTGACTACTGTATATTATTTGGTATTACATAGTAACTGTCTGATTATATTATATGCATATTATCATAATACTGCTACATACATTATTGTTTTATCATAGATTCTAAAGGGTGCTTTACACGCTGCGACATCGCTACCGATATATCATTGGGGTCACGTCGTTAGTGACGCACATCCAGCGACGGTAGCGACATCGCAGCGTGTGACACCAAGGAGCGACGATCAACGATCGCAAAATCGTTCAAAAACGGTGATCGGTGACACGTCGTTCCTTTCCTTAATATCACTGCTGCCACAGGTACGATGTTGTTCGGCGTTCCTGCGGCATCACACATCGCTATGTGTGACACCGCAGGAACGACGAACATCTCCTTACCTGCGTCCACCGGCAATGAGGAAGGAAGGAGGTGGGCGGCATGTTCTGGCCGCTCATCTCCGCCCCTCTGCTTCTACTGGCCGACCACTTAGTGACGTCGCAGTGACGTCGCTATGAAGCCGAACGCACCTCCCCCTTGAGGGAGGGATTATTCGGCGGTCACAGCGACGTCGCTGACTGGTATGTGCGTGTGACGCTGCCGTAGCGATAATGTTCGCTACGGCAGCAATCAACAAATGTCGCACGAACGACGGGGGCAGGTGCTATCGCGCTCGACATCGCTAGCAATGGCTAGAGATGTCGCAGCATGTAAAGCACCCTTATGTCTTTTAGTAATATAGATTATTAACCCCACGTAAGAGACTTTCATTTTAAAGTAATATGCTGGGATGGGCTACGCTGAGGGTATATGAATGGGGATAATATTATAATGTTTGTAGCGACCCCGTTGCAAATTAAAGTTTAATATAAAAATGTATAAACTTTCTGCTGCTTGTAAAAAAACAGTGAAACAAGGACAATTTAAATTCTACAGCTAATATAATGAGATTTCTCACAATACAACACAAAATGACACTTTCAATAATTACTGCAATCTCAGGAATATTCAACTCCTCATTATTAGCATCTTGAGTACTAAGTATAGAACCGTTGGCTGGTATGACCTGCTGCAAACAGGCTACATAGCCAGACCCCAGTATCTGTTAGCGTTCATTTCTAATTCTACCCAAAATTTTCTATTGGGTTTAAGTTAGGTGACTGTGATGCCCACTCCAGAACTTTCCTGGTTATCTTCTAAAACCAAGCCATGGCAAACTTCTCTTGGCAAGAAGTCCAATAATGTCTAATCTTCATCCTTTTCACAGAAGATATGATTTCTCTAATGATCTTCTTATAGATGATTGAATCCATATTATCCTCCACACACTTCATGTTTCTGGTGCCAGAGCCAGCAATGCAGCCCTGGAGCATCACTGAGTTGAGTTATAGCGCCCCACGGGGTAGGTGTTTTAACCTACTCGTTGCCAGGTCAGGGATGCAGATCATCTGCGTTGTCACGGGGTGGCCTGGCCCGAGTCCGTCACCCCGAGGCATACAGAAGGAGGATTGGAGGGTGGTAGGGAGGATAGAGGTAGTGGTTGGAGGTTAGGAAAGTCTATTAGGATTGTGACACCACCTGTGGTACGCGTCCAGGGATGGGGGCTGCCGCTGCAGGGTCTCTCTCACTGGGGCAGATGTTAGGTGCAGCAGCGGTGATGTTGCTCCCCACAGGCAGAGCCGGATTACCCTGGGATGATGGCGGGGGTGGTAGTAGTCCCCGTTGGCGCCGCAGCGCTGGGCAGCGGCGCCGGTTAAAGGAAAGGCAGAGACGGGAGCTGCGATTCCAGGTGTTTTTACTCACAAGTCTTTCAAGCGCTATTCAGGGTACCGTTCTCTGCCACGATGGGCTCCAGCAGTTCCCGGATCCGTGAAAGGTCAAGTCCGGTGTGTGTGTCAGCCTGTGAGCCCTTTCCTCCTTTGATGTGCTAAGTATCGGACCCCCGTGGCGTGAAGCACTTGAGGGTCCTGGTGTCAGTAAAGTGTCCCATTCTGCATGCTGATAGCGCGGTTTCGTTATGGGTCCGGTCCTCAACCCCGGATCCTATGTGCTATTTGCTGCAGACTCGTGGGACGGGTCCGCTGACTGTTCTTGGCCGTTCCCCGTGACCCTTGCAGAGTTGGTAGACAACATGAAGTATGCCTGCCCCAGGATTCTGTATCCCAACAGCGCCAGTCCTGCCCTGCCTCTCCCCAGCGACTGTGTTGAACACCTTGGCCCACAGAGCCGCTCTCAGCATATCCGCTGTTCTCTGTGTCTGAAGCTGTTCTCTCTGTTGTAGTTGTGTTGTGTGTTCTGAGCTGTTGCCCCCAGTCGCTGCCAGCGGCTGGTTCACTACTCTCACTAGGTCAACCTGCTATTCCCACTGTGTGCTCCTCACTCCCCCTGGTGGTTGCTTCTCCCTGACCCTGAGTCCCCAGTCCAGTGGATCTGGGGAGCCCCTGGTGCGGTGGCGTCCTGTAAACCCACTGCTGTAGTAACCCCTACTGTGATCCGACCCTGGCCCAGTCCCCATTGGGGAGGGCATCCCACTGACTGTATGTTTGTGTATGTGTAAACCGGTATCAACCTTCCTTGGACCCAGGAGGAGTACTACATCCCAATGGGGGTGCAGTACCCTGTGGCGCAAGAAGCCGCAGGGGCGCCACAGAGTGACCACCATACTTCACTGTAGTCAAGGTGTTGCCTCATTTTTTCTTTTTCCGACACCACTAACCTAAAGACTTGAAAAGTTCCTGTTTTATTTCAGTGCTTAACAGAACAGAATATATACATTTTTGTGGCTCAATTATACAGATTTCAGCATATTAGAGCCCAATTTTCTTGTACTTTTGGGTCAGTAGAGATGTATGTTTAAAACCTTATTCAGGCAACAGTTTTTCATGTGCAAGTTCTGTCTACATTTTTCACTGATAGAGCTTATACCCATTGTAATCTTTTGGGCTGTTCACATATCCATGCTTTTTTGTGAGTGGTCTTCATCAAAACACATACACGTGTCCGATTTTGATGTGAATCACGGATCAAACTCAACAATACATGGATCTGTGCAAAAATCAGATGACTTCCATGTGCAGCTAGTGAACTGTCTGATTTTCATGTTTGTTTAATAAGATAAGTTTGAGAAAACATTTCATGTGAAAATCACTGATGAAACTCTAAAGTAAAAACTGACACTCTCACTAAACACTGATGAAAATTTGATCCAAAACATTGATAGCAATCAGGAGTGCCATCTTTT
The DNA here is from genome assembly GCF_048569485.1 of Anomaloglossus baeobatrachus. Lineage (NCBI taxonomy): Eukaryota > Metazoa > Chordata > Amphibia > Anura > Aromobatidae > Anomaloglossus > Anomaloglossus baeobatrachus. Next base: position 668,586,819 of record NC_134353.1, read on the forward strand.
AGCATTGCCTTAAGGCCGCTTTACATGCTACGACATCGCTCAAGCGATCTCGTTGGGGTCACGGAATTTGTGACACACATCTGGCCGCTTTAGCGATGTCGTTGCGTGTGACACCTATGAGCGATTTTCAATCGTCGCAAAAACATTCAAAATCGCTAATCGGTGACATGCCCCCCTATTCCCAATTATCGTTGCTGCTGTGTGTACGATGTAGTTCGTCATTCCTGCAGCAGCACACATCGCTGTGTGTGACACCGCAGGAACGAGGAATCTCACCTTACCTGCGGCCGCCGGCAATGCGGAAGGAAAGAGGTGGGCAGGATGTTTGTCCCGCTCATCTCCGCCCCTCCGCTTCTATTGGGTGCCCGCTTAGTGACATTGCTGTGACGCCGAACGAACCACCCCTTTAGAAAGGAGGCGGTTCGCCGGTCACAGCGACGTCGCTAGGCAGGTAAGTAGTGTGACGGGTTTGAGCCATGTTGTGCGCCATGGGCAGCGATTTGCCCGTGTCGCACAACTGATGGGGGCGGGTACGCACACTAGTGATATCGGTAACGATATTGCAGCGTGTAAAGCGGCCTTTACTGTGCAAACTGAAACCTCACTGACTGCTGCCACCAAATCTTGCTGCAGGACTTTTACCACCCTGCTTCTTCATCAATCTGGTGAATGCCAGTGATGGTTTCCTTTGTCTGCAATGTTTAGGTGGTGTAGGCAGTATTTCTTTAACTTTGAGCTTGTGAACAGTGTTTCAAAGTGTATCGCTTCAATATCTTTGCTAACTTTTTGTATTATTCTCCTTGTTTGTACAAAGCAATTATCTCCTTTCTTAACTTTTTGGACTACTGTCTTGACAACCTAAGAATTTTAGAGAACTAGAGGCAATTGGACATCAGGGAGCAGCTGAGATTCCTCATCAATGCTGTCAGAAGCTGGTGTCTAGCTATAACAAATGTCTTCTACTAAGTACAGAAGATCCTTGTCATGAAGGGGTTTAGTAACTCAATAATGACTGCAGTAGTCATTAATTGTTTAATTTTGTGGTGAATTTGGGGAACCACTGGAAAGTAAGAATGCTTTCTGGAAATGATGATATGGTCCCTACAGAATCCTCAAGATTATCAAATCGGTGGGATACCATGAAGAGACAGAAAATTTTTTACATGCCTACATCCATAGAAGATCTGTGGTTAGTTCTCCAAGATGTTTGGAATAACCTCCCTGCTGAGTCCTTTCACAAACTGTGTTGCGTATACCTAGAAAAATTAATACTGTTTTAAAGGCAAAGAGTGATCACACCAAATATTGATGTGATTAAGATTTCACGTTTATTCATTGGCATTGCTGTAAGTTAATCGATAAAAATAAACTGCTAACACTTCTAGTTTTGCAAGCTTTCTTACTTTTCAGCATTTTTCAATACCTGCCTAAAACCTTTGCACAGCACTCTATACAATGCATATACACCTTCGGTTTTTTAAATCCCAAGATAGAGTGATAGATGTAGAGTTTGCATCTTGTAACACAAACTACAGTGGTGCTTGTAAATTTGCGAACCCTTCTCAATTTCCCTTATTCCTGCAAAAATTAGACCTAAAACTCCAAAGATTTTCATACATGTCCTAAAATTGTATAAAGAGAACAAACAAGTTAGTCACAAATATTTCAGTTTGTGATTCTGGATAGAACAAGTTATCGGAACTTTTTTTTCCCATTAGAATGGAGCAGCATAGCACATGCTCGACTGCCACATCAATCTGTACCTATGGGGCTACTGAAAAAGCCAAATACAGCACCCCACCAGTTACACAGAGAATGAGTAGAGCAGCTTTTCCATTCTGAGGATAAAACAGCCCCATTCTGGTGATAAGTGAGGTTCCCAACGGTCGGACCCTCACCGATCTAAAAGTTTGCATTTATTCTGTGGTTATCTCTTGAAACTAATGATCACATTTAAAAATGTCAAACCGTATTATTTTCTTTAATAAAAACTGATAAAGGGAAAAGAAGTTTGTATACATAATTTGTATTTATTTTTTTTGCCTATTAAAATCATACAGTGCTGGCCAAAAATATTGGCACCCCTGCAATTCTGTCAGAGAATACTCAGTTTTTTCCTGAAAATGATTGCAATCACAAATTCTTTGGTATTATTATCTTCATTTATTTTGCTTGCAATGAAAAAACACAAAAGAGAATGAAACAAAAATCAAATCATTGATCATTTCACACTCTAAAAATGGCCCAGACAAAAGTATTGGCACCCTTAGCCTAATACTTTGTTGCACAACCTTTAGCCAAAATAACTGCGAACAACCGCTTCCGGTAACCATCAATGAGTTTCTTACAATGCTCTGCTGTAATTTTAGACCACTCTTTGGCAAACTGCTCCAGGTCCCTGAGATTTGAAGGGTGCCTTCTCCAAACTGCCATTTTGAGATCTCTCCACAGGTGTTCTATGGGATTCAGGTCTGGACTCATTGCTGGCCACTTTAGTAGTCTCCAGTGCGTTCTCTCAAACCATTTTCTAGTGCTTTTTGAAGTGTGTTTTGAGTCATTGTCCTGCTGGAAGACCTATGACCTCTGAGGGAGACCCAGCTTTCTTACACTGGGCCCTACATTATGCTGCAAAATTTGTTGGTAGTCTTCAGACTTCATAATGCCATGCACACGGTCAAGCAGTCCAGTGTCAGAGGCAGCAAAGCAACCCCAAAATATCAGGGAACCTCCGCCATGTTTGACTGTAGGGACCGTGTTCTTTTCTTTGAATGCCTCTTATTTTTTTCCTGTAAACTTTATGTTGATGGCTTTTCCCAAAAAGCTCTACTTTTGTCTCAGCTGATCAGAGAACATTCTTCAAAAACATTTTAGGCTTTCTCAGGTAAGTTTTGGCATACTCCAGACTGGCTTTTTTATGTCATGGGGTAAGAATTGGGGTCTTCCTGGCTATCCTACCATACAGTCCCTTTTCATTCAGACGCCGACGAATAGTACGGGTTGATACTGTTGTACCCTCGGACTGCAGGGCAGGTTGAACTTGTTTGGATGTTAGTCGAGGTTCTTTATCCACCATCCGCACAATTTTGCGTTGAAATCTCTCGTCAATTTTTCTTTTCCTTCCACATCTAGATAGGTTAGCCACAGTGCCATGGGCTTTAAACTTCTTGATGACACTGTGCACCGTAGACACAGGAACTTTCAGGTCTTTGGAGATGGACTTGTAGCCTTGAGATTGCGCATGCTTCCTCACAATTTGGATTCTCAAGTCCTCAAACAGTTCTTTGGTCTTCTTTCTTTTCTCCATGCTCAATGTGGTACACACAAGGACACAGGACAGAGGTTGAGTCAACTTTAATCCATGTCAACCGGCTGCAAGAGTGATTTAGTTATTGCCAACACCTGTTAGGTGCCACAGGTAAGTTACAGGTGCTGTTAATTACACAAATTAGAGAAGCATCACATGATTTTTCAAACAGTGCCAATACTTTTGTCCACCCCCTTTTTTATGTTTGGTGTGGAATTATATCCAATTTGGCTTTAGGACAAATTTTTATTTTTTTTTTTCATTGAAGACAAATTAAATGAAGATAATAATACCAAAGAATTTGTGATTGCAATCATTTTCAGGAAGAAACTGAGTATTCTCTGACAGAATTGCAGGGGTGCCAATACTTTTGGCCAGCACTGTAGATATGACTAATAAGTGAACTATAAAAAGTATTATATAAATATAAGAAACATCTAATGTCTGCACTGCCTTATTAATTCCTACCTGAGATTATGTACAAGTGTGTTGACGTAGGACATCCGATTTTGGGTTCAGGTTTATCAAGCTGGCTCAGGAGCTGAGCCCGCTCTGTACCTGACAGGTTCCAATTGTGCTATACAGTCTGCACTTGTTGCTAACAGAAACAACTGGAGCTCTGATGCCTCCTGTTTAAAGGGAAACTGTCACCAGGTTTTTCCCTTATGAGCTGCGGCCACCACCAGTGAGCCCTTATACACCGCATTCCAAAATGCTCTGTATAACGTAAAAAGCAGCTTTATAATACTTACGTTACAATGACGAGCAAAAGGGTAACAATATATTGAACTTTTGACTTTCAGGCTCCATATTTCACCATCTGCTACACCTTTGAACGTGAGACTACCTTCATTTTATAAACAATCATCTTGGCTATCTCATACAGAAATTTGACTTGCAAATGTTTAGTATATGCACATTATTGCAATGTCACTGCATTTTTACTATTTTGCTCCTGATGGTGAAAAAATGTTTTTCTTCCTGTAAACTACAAATTACATCCTGTTCTCACATTCCCTACTACTTCAGTGTGTTATTAGGTTGATTGCCAAGTGATAGATCACTGGTTTGAATCAAGGAGCAGCCATGAAGATGTTTTCCCAAGAAAGGAGAAACCGCATTATCCAGCTCGTCGATAGTGGTCTCTCGGCCAAGAAAATTGCCAAACTGCATCATGTGAGTGCCATGACAGTTGGAGAATATGAAATGAAGTCCATCCATCCATTCTAAAGCCAAATGGTGGCTGTCCAGGCAAAATATCGGAGTCAACAAGTCAGTCATCACAAGGTCTATCAGTTCTGGAGCAACAAACACGACAGTGGAGGTGTCTTGTATGCTTCGTACGTAATAGTGAGATCACAGACATCCATGTAAACAGCATACAATGCACATTACACAAGTCTGGAATGGTGGATCAAAAAAGGTAAATAAGTCTCGACTTTAATATCATCATGAGAAGCTTCAGCTCAAGTTTGCAAAAAAGTGTTTTGTAGAAAATTGGAAATGGGTGATTTGGAGCGATGAGATGAAAGTCAATAGACTAAGATAGGTGCAAATGGGTCTGTAAGACACAAGGGAATAAGTGGCAAATAGATTGAAAAATTTAATGAGCTGTCACGTACAGGAGAGAATGCCTGATGATATGGGGTTCTTTCACAGCCAAAAGCTTTGGATACTTGGCTAGGATCAATGGTGGTCTCAATGCTGAGCTATATGTGAGTATCCTAAAAGACAACATACTCGAGTACTATGGCTATGAAAAGGACAATATAGTGTTCCAGCAGGACATCGACCCAGAGCATACATCGAGATTAGCAAAGAAATGTTTCAATGACAATGAATCGGCCCCCACAGTCCCCAGACTTTAATATAATCGAACACTTGTGGTTAGAGTTGAAGAAAAAGCTTTATACATACCCAAATGAGTCGACCAGTATCCACCAAGATTGGGAATGCATAAAGACACCTGGGATTGGATTTAGGTCAAGAGATGTTTCAATCTGATGAAGAGCATAACCACAAGGATTCGGGCAGTGTTGAAAACCAAAAGTGGGTTTACAAAATACTAACAAAATAATAAAAATTTAAATTTTATATTTTAGGAGCAAAACAACAACAATACCGTGATATGACAAAAATATGCATAACCCAATGATATGTTAAATAATTGCAAGTCAACTTTATGTATGAGACAGCCAAAATGATTATCTAGAAAATGTTGGTAATCTCACTCTCAAAGCTCTACTAGATGGTGATATATGGAGCCTGAAAGTCAAAAGTTCAAAACATTGTTACCCTTTTTCTCGTTAGTGAATTTAAACTGTACGTTAAATGGTGAACAGAAAAAAAAATCCACACCCCAAACTTACTTTTCTCAGACGCCGCTCTTTCTTTCAGAAATACAATTTAAAGCAACTAAAATGTTGCTTGTATCTCAAAATGATTGCATAAAAACAATAACCTCAGCCATCACACAAGTCCATCAACAGATAACGTTAAATGTTATGGGTCTCAGAAAATGGCTATACAAACCATTATTTCTTTTTTTTTTTTTACAAAATTCTGAATTTTAATTTATTAAAATCAAGTTTAGTATTGCTGTAATTGTAATGACTTGAAAAGTCATGTTGCTAGGAGATTTTTAGCAGACAATGGATGTCGTAAATCAAACACTCCCCCAAATAATCAATTGCGGAATAGCTTTTTTTCACAATTCCCACTTTTAATTTATTTTCCAGCTTTTTAAGACATTATATTGTAAAATGAGTGAGTTTCAAAACTACAACTTCCCCCCCAAAAAAATGAGTGGTCATACAGCTACGTCGATGGAAAAATAAGTTAGGTTAGGGATAGGAAAAAAAAATGAAGAGGCTAAAACAGAATGTTTCCTTGGTCTGCAAGGGGTTAATTTCTAATAGAATAATAGCACTTTGGACGGGATCTAATGAGTCAAAGATGGCTATGTTTGTATTTTGCAACATTTGCTGCTATTACACATCATTTTGAAGATTATCTACAACTAGATGTCATATATCCCTCTGTAGGTCAATTATCTATTTATTTTGCTTGTACTTGAGGAATAACAGTTTTTCAAGCCATTATATGACTTGTATGTCACATTGTTCATCAGTTTTCCCCTCTGCAGTTTCTATTCAAACTTACAATTGACTCATATCTAGTGCGTGGAGACTATGCTATGACATTTTACATACACGGAACATGTATAAAGGGATTCCCACTATTCTTTCTTTAGTTAGCCGACACAAGTAGTATAGGCATGGAGGACATTACACAGCATTACTGAGCGGTGTAGCTGTGCATCCATATCTGGCATATTCTAATACACTTGCTAGAAAGCTGCTTGCGTCTGACTCTGCTCCTCTCTCTTTCTCCCCCTCTCCATAGATTTCTATATGCTCATTTACCTACCATTTCACTGAGCTGACAGTCTGTCTAGTTTGCAGTAAGAAAGATTTGAGCGCTAGATTGAATGATGAGTTCAGGGGGCAGGGGTAAGAGTAGTGAATAATATTTGTAGAAAAATTAGATTATAAAATATACTATAAAGTTTCTTAAATTTGTTTGTAATATTGATTTATGCCATTTGTTGAAAATGTAGTGTCTATTTAACTAGACATTAAAAGGTCAGATGACACATCCACTCCCCTTCAAATATCAAATACTCTCAATAGAGCCGGATTTACAGGCCAAAGCACGTAATTCTGTGCTTTCTCCTCCTGGCACTGATGTCACTCACTGCTACAACTTTGCCCCCTTACAACAGCTTCTGTCTCAGATAAAAGCTACAGCAACAGCGGAGTTAGAAGCAGAGAGCCAGCGCTGCACTCATATCTTCCAGAGCCTCTATCATCCAGGATCCAGGATGTCTTCAGAGGTGTCAGTAATGCAAGAAACTGCAGCGCTGCCCTTTGTGACTGTGTAGATGAATGGAGGAGAGCGTAGATGCGCCGTCGTTGTAATGGTTGCAGGTGAAGGGCTTCTTCTGCTCCTTCGCAGCACGAATCCTTTGGTGGCCCACACCCTGACTCTTTCCCCAGAGCAAGGGGAAGGGATTAGTGGCAGTGCTCCTGGGGGAGTGTGTAGACTTTGTGTATGCAAACCATACCTGTACTTAGGCCCTTGTGTAGAACACTATTTTTCCGCGGGGGATTTACAGACACAGATTCTGGTTTCCTTTTTAACAGTCCTTTACTAACAGTCACACACAGTATCTTGGATACATCATTACTGTGGGTGCAACACTTGAACATTGTAAGTACAGTACATCCGATTTCACTGTACACTGGAGAATAGCAGGCTGTGCCAGATGATGTGACTCGATTCTTGGTCAAGTGTGACTCCAGCCATACTGTCCCTGTTGCTTGGCAACACCAAGGGAGAGGGGCTCCTACGCTAGCCCTCAGGCTAGGTTGCCCTAGCTAACCCTAATCCAAGAGTTACCTTTGATGGTGAGGATATCTGAACCACCCTCCTTTCCCTGCTCTTGACCAGCCCTGATCTTATTCCCTCTCGCCCCAACTGAGGAGGGCTGGGGCAGAGTGATAAAGTTACCAAAAATAGACAAACAGGGGAAACCAAATCTCTATCTCACAGCACACACACAGAGGTATAAGACAAAAAGAGCTTAGAAGAAAAATAACGGCAGGGATTAAACAACAAAACAATGGGAGAACTCTACGCAAAAAGTAATACAATCACCAGCAGGGCTGGGATACAACAGCACACGGACTGGTTTAGCAAAAGCTATGGTCGGCATGGGAAGACAGGCTCCACTATCTTAAAAAGGCAGAGAATGACTGTGATATTTCTCCCAAAACATGTGATCCAAGAGGTAACCAGTTGACTAGCAGAAAATAACTCCTGTAAGCCCGATCACTAATGAGAACACAGCTGGTCGATGCCTGAGCCTGTCTGCGCAACTCAGAAGCACCAAAGGAGGTAAAGTATGGAGTGACAGATTCTGCAGTGTGAACGGATTCAGATGCCGCCATGACACTTGTAGAGTTTAGAGCCAAACACCATATGACAAATTCACATTATTATTCTGTAACAACCATAGCCGGCTTTACCTATGAGCAAGTGGTGCGGTCGCACAGGGCGCCAGCTGGCAGACAGTAGAAGGGGGCGCCCAGGGATCAGCTGTTTACTTTCAGTTTCCTGCTCCTTAGGTGCACAGGCTCCAGCAGGGAATGCCCCCCCTCCTCTCTGCTCTGTACTGTCTGCTCTCTGCAGAGCCTACTGCAGGGGGCACCCTCCACTCACCCTTCCGCTCTGCGTACTGTCTGCTCCCTGCACAGCCTACAGCAGGGGGCACCCTCCCCTCCGCTCTGCGTACTGTCTGCTCCCTGCACAGCCTACAGCAGAGGGCGCCCTCCCCCCTCTGCTCTGCGTACTGTCTGCTCTCTGCACAGCCTACAGCAGGGGGTGCTGTCCCTTCTCCGCTCTGCATACTGTCTGCTCCATGCACAGCCTCCAGCAGGGGGCGCCCTCACCTGCTCTTGGCTCTGTGTCCTCTCTCCTCCCGTTTTTACCATAGAGAGGGGGAGGGGCAGCAGCACTGCCAGAGATGCTGTTACAAAAGCCCCGCTGAAATCCTGGAGCCCAGGAAGTGACTGTATGTGAGTATAACATGCTGTGTGTCATCTGTAATGTATTATGTGCTGTCTGTGTGTGTTATGTATAACATGTGTGTCCTGTATACTGTACAATGTCTGTCTGTCTATCTATTATCTGTCTGTCTGCCTATCTTTCTATTATATATCTGTCTATATCTATGTATCTCTATTATCTATTTATCTATCTATCTATCCTTTATCTATCCCTCTATCTATCCTTTATCTTTCCCTCTATCTATCTATCTATCCTTTATCTGTCGCGGGCGGAAGAGGGGACGCAGCGCTCTCCCACTGCTCGGGTCCGGCTACTGCTGCTGCTGCTCGGTGGTGGCTCGAGCGGTGGGCCGGATCCCGGGGACTCGAGCGGCGCTCCTTGCCCGTGAGTGAAAAGGGGGGAATGTTTGTGGTTTGGTTTAGGGATAATTGTCCGTGATGCCACCCACGGTTGTGGTGAGGTTGTGACACCACCGCTGCTCTGGACTGGGATCCCGGGAGCGATGACAGGGAGCAGCTTGGATGTTGTTTCTCCCCTCCGTGGGTAGGGGGGTTGGTTGTCCCAGGGCCCGGTGAGGGTTAGGGATGGCAGGCGTGTTACGGGGCCTGGTGAGGTGCAGGGTCGCAGGGGCAGCGCTGTGCCGCATGACACGGTGGTACTCACTCAGCCAGTAACGAATACACAGTCTCCGGTAAAACAAACGGCTGGATGGACGGGTCCCACAGACGGCTGCGGTGTTTCTCCTCTCGGCAGGTTGATGGTGACTGCCTCTCCCTGCACCTATGTAGTGTGTACGGTTCCAATGGGTTCCCACCGGTAACCCGCTCCCCAGCTTGGATGGGTGCTGAAGGAGCCCCTTTTGCCCGCAGGCTCTGGCCCTGGGAACTTTAGCCTTGGTGGTGACTGTGTTTCCCTTTACGGTTTGAGCTGTCGCCTTCTATCGGGACTTGGCTGCTGGGAAACCCAGGAGGTTCCCTTCGCTAACGGATTTGACAAATTCCACGGCGACTCCTAGCCTTGTCGGGGTCCGTAAGCCCTGCCGGATGGTGCTGGCTTCTCTTTGTTCACCGGTCCGGTACCGCCGGGCCACCGCCCGTCCACGGTCCTTATGGCTCACTCCAATCGGCCTCTCCTGCAGACGGTCACCACCGTCTGCCAACCTTGCTGTATCGTCCGGGCCACACACCTGGACCGCTTTCTGTCTGCCCCTTTACCACTTCACTTCCTTACACTTCCACCTCCAACTCTCAACTTCCACCAACTCTACACTCATCTGCTTCCTTTTCCTGCCTCCAGGACTGTGTACTCCTCGGTGGGCGGGACCAACCGCCTGGCCCACCCCCTGGTGTGGACATCAGCCCCTGGAGGAAGGCAACAAGGATTTTGTGTTTTGGCTTCGGTGTGCCTGACCGGGGTGTGGGGTGTGTTGGTGTAGTTCCTGTGACGACCTGACTTGTCCAGGGCGCCACATATCTATCCCTCCATATATCTATCTATCCTTTATCTATCCCTCTATCTATCTATCTATCTATCTATCCCTCTAATCTATCTATCTATCCCTCTATCTATCTATCTATCTATCCCTCTATCTATCTATCTATCTATCCCTCTATCACTCTCTCTCTATCTATCTATCCCTCTATCTATCCCTCTATCTATATATCTATCTATCTATCTAATCTGTCCCTCTATCCCTCTGTCTATCTATCATATATCTATCTATATCTATCTTTCTATTATCTATCTATTGAGCTGTCTTTCTGATATCTACAGTAATTGTCTATCTATCATCTATTCAGCGTCGGTTTGTCACACAGACACCAGTAAATGCCCCAGAGGGCTCTCCAACTGGACATAAAAGGGACCCACCGGCAGGGGCACCGCTGGCATCAAAGATACGGAGCTCCGGCCCAGATCGTCTTGGCCGGAGTCCTGAATCTTCTGCAACCACCGCACTGAACTGTGTCGGTATCGCACCCATATAGTTCAATCCTGTGACAGAGCACAGAGCTCCCTGCTCTGTAGCTACCCGTCTCCTAAGCCACAGACCACTGCAGGCCTGTGTCTTAGGAGACCGTATATCCACAAGGGCAGTGCAGTGACATCACTGAATTGCGCTGCCTCCGCAGGCCACCATAGAAGACAAGATGGAGGCTGCGGTGCTGGGAATCAGGATTAGGTGAGTATAATTTATTTTTATGTTTATATGGGATCTGTGAGGGATCCTGTTGTATATAAAGGCGCCGTCACACGTGCCGATATGTCGTGCAATCGCATGAGCGATCGCACCCGCCCCCGTCATTTGTGCGTCACGGGCAAAGTCGTTAACCCCCGTGTCGTGGAAACCCCTTTCTTGGGAGAGCTAATTTAGGGTGAGATGCAAGGGATCTCCAGATCTGCCAATGTTGGTCCAATTAATACCGATGCATCGGAGACAAACACAAGAACACACAGCCATTGTCCATGTACCAGGCTTTTGTCTGAATCTCAGATGCCCAAACAGTAGTTTATTAACACCACAAAAGAAAAGGGGACGGCTTAGTACATGACCAAAAATGGAATGAAAGTTGGAAATAACAAAATCGTAAATTATGGATCCTGTTGAATTCCTTAAAACCAGATCTGTCCAGTTTTCTGGACCTTCAGTAACAAAGAAACTTTAGACAAAGGCCTCTTTAAAGCGACTACACTCAGTGCTATTGCTTTTATGAATAACACTTATAAAGCTAATACAAAAATACAAAATTATTAAACATATATAAATTGCTTAAATGATAATCAAAACTTAATATAAAATATTAACCATAACAATTCCTCCCTTTTTATTATTTACAGACAATTTATCCATCAGCTATATCCCCATGCTATGACAGCATGGAGGGGCCAACCCCGTTCACCGATAGATATCTTGTTTGTAAATTTCATCATATATATTTACTAAGGGAGCACTGAGATATTTTTCACATGTGGTAACTGACGGCCTGTGATACTTGATCTTACATGTCTCTGTTCATAGTGTTGTCATTACAAATATAGCAATTCTAGCAGCTACATACACTAATAGTACCAACATTCCCATGTGTAGAATGCCCATCAGCCACCCAGTGATACCTGAGAACCAAATTGTCGGAGACATTTGTCTGCAGCTCGGTTATATAGGGAATGTTTGGGTAAAGCACTTATATCTAGAACACCATGAGGAAATATGAAGGTAGCGGCATAAGGCGTGCAGAGGTGTCGATCCCCTCTGCGCCCCGGGGAAGTCATTTATAGGCCTGGTGACCACATACTAGATATAAATCCTTAGGAATTGTGCAGTGTATTATGTCAGTGGTTCTCCCAACACAACACATATAAGTCAAACGTCCTTTGCCTCGAAGGTTTGGCACACCAATTTCAGCAGTTTTTGAGACAGACCTCATTCCTTCAGGATGTCTTAGACTCAAAATGTTAGTTAAATTGGTAAAGTTATTCACAAGTCTACACAGAATGTGTAAACCACAGTTCACTATTGCTCCAAACATCCATGGTCACTTTTCTGGAAACAACTATCATTACAAATAATCATGAGTAATTGAAGTACTCTCACAGTTTTTCCAGTCCTAAGAGTGGGAGCATCACAGGCGTAACTTATAGTCCTCATATAGGGTCAGGGGATCTGCAAGATATGGCGTAGAATTAGAAGATATTGGGCTCGGAGTGCATATCCAACAGTTCTTAGTGCTTTAGAGTCCATATCTTGGAACAGAACTTGGTGATGCTTTATCAGTTTGTTATCACAGTCCTCTTTTAGTGCCTCATTGATAGGACAAGAGGTACAGTTGCCATCAGCATAATCCAAAAGGCAGAGTGGTTATCTTTGTATCTTTGCCTTGGATCTTGACAGAAGTGGCAGTGGTTAGCACCACTTAGAATGGCTCCCTGGATCTAGGCTCCAATGGTCTCTTTATGTGTCTCTTGACCACGACCCAGTCGCCTGGTGCCGGTGTGTGTGTGCCGCTTATAAACATGGGGTCTGGGATATAGGAAAGAACACAGTTATGAGTAACAGTCAGATGTTTGTGCAACTCAGCGACATATTCAGTGAGAAAAGCATACGAGGCCTGCAATTGCTGTGGGAAATATAATTCTGTTTCAGGAATACTACCAAACATTAATTCATATGGGGACAGCTTCTTTATACCTCTTCGGGCAGTTCTCACTGAAAGCAATGCGATGGGCAAGCAATCTACCCAGGGCAAGAGTGTTTCCTCCATGCACTTTAATTTAAGAGTACCGTTAAAGCGTTCCACCTTCCCACTACTTTGTGGGTCAAAGGGAACGTGGAAAGCATGTTCTAATCCCAAAGTAGCCATGATCTGTTTCATTTAATTCTCCATTGAAGTAAGCACCTCTGTTACTTTCTATAGTTTTGGGAAACCCATATCTGCAAACCACCTTACTTATTACTTTCTTGATGGTAATTGTGGTCTTTATATTATCTTTCATCACGGTCTAAGCTTCAGACATACCAGGACATATTCATAAGTACCCACCTTAGGTAGCAGTATGTAGTCCACCTGCAGTCTCTGAAATGAGTAATCTGGTTTTGGTGCTGAATTTCTGCGGAACTCAAATAGGCCTACCGGGGCTGTGTTTTGCACAAACAAGACATACTTTGCAGCCATATTCGGGAACCCTGGGGCACATCAGTTTTGCAGCACTACCGCACACATCACACCTTTGCACCGGGGAATGTGCCAGGGCAGCCATCATGGGGAACAGGCAGCGAGGGAGGTAAATCCGGGTGTTTACCTGCCATACCACTGACTCTGACCGTACAGCGCATTGCATTCTGTTCGTTTGAGGGGGCCTGGGTCTGGAAGACCTGAAACAGTTCACGATCAACGGCCACTGGGGCCGGTACGGTGCCAGCCTCCTTTGCTGAAAGGTGGCGCCCCGCACTCTCGGTCACTAAGCTCCCTTAGAGGGCTATGTCTGTTATGGCCAGTATTCCTGTCAGAGGTAGTCTCGCTGCTTCTTTAGCCAGCTTGTCGGCCAGTGCATTCCCTACTGCAAGGGGAGTTTGTTCTCGTGCGTGTGCCGATACTTTGACTATGGCTGCCCTTTGGGAAATGGTGAGTGCTGCGAGTAACTGCTCTACCGCCTGCGCATACTTCAGGAAATTACGGCTCTGCCAAATGACGCCAAAGTTGTGTGCTACCCCAAAAGCGTATTGTGAGTCAGAAAATACATTACTCTTCTTACCTTTTCCCAGACTGCACATTACAGCGAATGCCTTCAGCTCAACCTCTTGCGCAGAGTAGCTCGAGGGGAGTGGTTCTTACTGCCTTACCATTGTGGACTACTGCATACCCGGTGATGAACAGTCCTTGATCATTGTCCAAAGCTCTGGAACCATCTATAAAATACTCAGCAGAGGGGTTAGTGAGTGGTACATCAGTGATATTTGCCAGGTCCTTTGTTTCTGCCTCCACCAATGCCTGACAGTCATGTGTCATATCAAACTGAACTTCATCTGCTAGTTTGAAAAACAGGGGCAAGTCTTGTCTCATGGTCCCTCCCTCAGGGGCAGGTCTTGTATCATGGTCCCTCCCTCAGGGGCAGGTCTTGTATCATGGTCCCTCCCTCAGGGGCAGGTCTTGGCTCACGGTCCCTCCCACTTCCCCATCCAAATATTCTCCTCCCTTTTCTACAATCCACTGTTAATCATGCAGCTGGATTTAGACCATTACAGTTTGAGAGCATTATGGGGGAATGTAAAGAGGGAAAAACTTAATATTTGTTCGGCCTTTATACTTAAAGATGGTGGGTCTGAGCCTGTTGGAGTCTTTCAGATACAGCATAAGGAGCTTGGAGTGAGAGGGCAGCTTAACACTATGTCCCCTGTCTTTCTAATAGAGTCCTGAAACAGCTGCCCAGCTCTTACACAGGCAGGGGTCACTGTAATAACTGAATGTAGTATCCCAGAGTAATACTCTGGAGGGTGCTGTCTGCCACCGTGTTCTTGGGTGAGGACGCCGGCTATATGTCCAACCTGCTTGTGGCGGTAAAGGGTTAAAGGTTTTTCCCACGTCTATTTTGCTTATGTGACCACAACTGTCTGGATTTATTCTCAAGTCAAACAACTAGCTTTGGGAATTGTCAGTCAGGATTCGGAGACTACACAGGGCGCCTTCTTTTAAGGGGGGGGGTGGTCACCTTGGGCCCAATTAGGGTAAATTCTATGCAGGTCCCAATTTTCTGCAACACGTCTTTCCTTAAATTAATAAGTGAATATGAGAAAACTAAAACCTGGGTCACAAAATAGGAACAGTGAATGTAGTCCCCGGGGGATGACAATGGGGTTGTGGGAGACATCTGAATTGTCAGTTTCCTATGGTGGTGAGGGTCACGATAGTAGTTGTTGCCTTTTTGGGACATTTGTCCCCTCAATAAAACAAACAAACAAAAAAAAAAAACCCTTTTTGCCCACAAGCCCAACCTTTTACATTGCTGTAGCCTAAGCCTTTAAAGCCTCTAGGGCTGCGACAACCCCACACCCTGATGAAGGTGACACTAATCACAAAACCACACATTGGTTCTGGACATCACACACTAACAAGATGTCTGTAGCGAGGCACCATCCTCTCACACATTGTGCTATCTTCCTATGCAGCATGGCTGACATACCTTCAGTCTTTTTAGCTGACACATTTACCATTGCTACTGCTTGCACATTTTCTCTTTTTTTTTTTTTAGCACCTTACATTTACACCATGTACTTTTGTATGGTTCTTCATACATTGCTGCTGTAATATACTTCACCATCATTCCATTCTGTTCTATAAACTCATTGCCTTACATACACACGCAGCATGTTACTTTTTATAACTCATGCTGCTTTTTGTATCATTATAGGTCAATACGGGTCTATTCACATTGCTGCTTGTGGTCATCATTATAAACATTCCTTTATAATCCAACATTATAAATATTCCTTTTACATATTTTGATTGTTGTGATGCTGCCCTTTCTCGGTTGTACCCACTGCACCATTTTACTTATCAATAAAAATGATTGTGTTATTTCTCCTCTATAATGGTTACATATAGGCTATTTTTTTTCTCCTCACTCTTTTGTGTATTCCTGTAGTTTAGTCTCTTATCTCCTTCTTGTGGTGGATTCCCCCTCTACCCCTCTTCTTTTTGGCTGCAGGGGGGCCAAATTAACGCTTTCCTTTCTAGTTCAGCTCCCCAGGGGATATTTCCCTCAAATACATCCATTTCATATTGCTCCACTTTGGGAGACTGGTACAGCGCCCTGGACTGTAGGTCTATGGGCATTTATAACACACCGCAGCAATAGTCCATGATTCTTATCATTATGTTCATACCCAAAACTGAGTATGGTCCTATGCTACAATCTGCAACAGATCTTGTCGCTTATTCTGCCTAAAACCAGTGTCTATCCTCTGTTAAACTCCATTCTCTGGAAAGTTATTAAGATTAGGTTTTTCTATGTGGCCAGATATACCTTCTGAATACCCTGGAGATATGTTCTAAATGTAATGGTAATTTTACAGGAGATTCAGGATCTAGGTAGCAAGGACAATATACCTGGGCATGGAGAAACACAGGACACGCAATATTAGCTACAGAGGGACTGTGTTGGCCACAGTGTCTGTAGGTCTATCCCAATGATCCTGCATATGGCAGGGGTGCTGAAGGGGG